>NC_044055.1:27112299-27427299 GCF_902167405.1 Gadus morhua | reverse complement strand
GGAAGGCTATTTACAATCAAGTTGGCGAATATTAACCACAACTGTATAACAAGCATGTAGTCTAAATATCAAAGTTGTGAGGTTTCCACCTGTGAATGATTGAATGCCTTACAGCAGGGGTTTTCAAAGTGTGAGAGAGTGAGCCCCCCCTCAGAGAAAAAATTCAGCTGACCCCCCCCCCCCCCCCGTTTTTAAACAACACAATTTAAAGGGGTAGTTCGGAATTTTGGACATAGGGCCTGATTCCCAAGTGAGCATTGGTATTCTATATCACTGGAGACAGTAGCCTAGCACGCTCGTGCTAGGCTAGCGCACGTCAACGGGCAATGCTAGCCTGCTATTAAAAACAGTCTTACCCACTCCACAGTACACCCGCCTGCCGTAGCCTACTACCAGGAATATAACACTGCTGCTGAGACCCAGCAATTCCCTCAAAATGCAATGCAATGCAAGGTTGGTTTTATTTCTAACATTATACTATAAACAGACATTTAAATGTATAACAATAATAATAATAATAATAATAATAATACATTCAATTTAGAGGCGCCTTTCAAGACACCCAAGGTCACCTTACAGAACATATAGTCATCAAACATTTTTTAAAAAAAACAAGACATTGTGTAAAAATAAATAAACATAAGCAATAAGAAATAAATAAAACAAAAACAAGACAAAACAAAACAAAAAAAACAATCAAAACAGTGATCAGTTAGACGTTGTCTGCGAGTTTGAACAGGTGAGTTTTGAGTTGTGACTTGAAGGTTGTAATGGTGTCTGATTGTTTTATGTCTGGGGGGAGGGAGTTCCAGAGCCTGGGTGCTGAACAGCTGAATGACCGGGCACCCATTGTAGTGAGTCGTGATGTGGGGATACATAGTAGTCCAGCAGAGGTTGAGCGGAGGGAGCGGGAGGGAGTGTATTCTTGGAGGAGGTCGCAGAGATAACTGGGGGCTAGGTTGTGGAGAGCTTTGTAGGTGAGGAGTAGGGTTTTGTATTGGATACGGTAGTGTACTGGGAGCCAGTGAAGTTGAATGAGGACAGGGGTGATGTGGTCAGATGATTTGGTACGGGTGATGATCCGGGCGGCTGAGTTCTGAATGATCTGCAGTCTGTTGATGAGTTTGGTGGGGAGTCCGGTGAGGAGGGCGTTGCAGTAGTCTATGCGTGATGTGACAAATGAGTGAACTAGGATTTCAGTGCTGGATTGGGTCAGTGATGGGCGGAGTCTGGCGATGTTGCGGAGGTGGAAGAATGCAGTCCGGGTGATGTTGTGAATATGGGGTGCGAATGAGAGGGTGTTGTCCAGGATGACGCCGAGGCTCTTGACTTTGGAGGAGAAGGGTACTGGGAATCCATCGATAATTATGAGTGGAGCTGGGGTGTGTTGTGATTTAGTGAGGGTGGATTTGGATCCGATGAGCAGGGCCCCGGTCTTGTTTTCATTTAAGTTCCTGCTCAACCAGCTCCGGATCTCTTCCAGGCACGTGATGAGGGAGGTGGGGGGGATGGCAGCGGTGGGTTTGGTGGAGATGTAGACCTGTGTGTCGTCAGCGTAGCAGTGAAAATGGACCCCATGGTGACGGAGGAGTGTGCCCAGCGGGAGGAGGTAAGTGGTGAAGAGGAGTGGACCCAAGACTGACCCCTGGGGGACACCCAGTGAGACACCTGAACACCCAGACTTGTGGTTGCTTAGTTGAACAAATTGTTGACGGCCGGTGAGGTAGGATGTAAACCAGGAGAGTGCACCACCAGTGATCCCAATACCAGCTAGGCGGTCCAGGAGCAGAGGGTGGGAGATGGTGTCGAATGCTGCGCTGAGATCGATGAGGATGAGAATGGTGAGTAATCCAGAGTCGGCTGCAAGGAGGAGGTCGTTGGTGATTTTGACTAGGGCTGTTTCAGTGCTGTGCTTTGGACGGAAGCCAGATTGGAACGGTTCGTGGAGATTGTTAATGTCGAGGTGGGACTGTAGTTGTGTGGCAACCACCCTTTCAAGTGTTTTGGAGATGAAAGGGAGATTGGAGATGGGCCGGTAATGGTTAAGGTCAGATGGGTCAGCACCAGGTTTTTTCAGGATGGGAGTGATGGCAGCCAGCTTGAGAGTGAGGGGTACAGTACCAGTAGTGAGGGAGGAGTTAATTATGTTGGTGATCATGGGGGAGATGGACGGAAGACATGCTTTGACAAGGGAGGTGGGAAGAGGATCGAGCTGACAGGTGGTGGTTTTGGATTTGCGGATGAGTTCTGAAACGGTCTGTTCTGTTACTAGGGTGAAGTCAGAGAGGGAGCTGATGAGAGGTTGGCCAGAGGTGATCATCCAGGGTGGGTCATCAGAGGGGGTGCGAGATGAGGCCAGTTGTTGGTGAATGGTGTTGATTTTAGAGCTGAAGAAGTCAAGGAACGCAGTGCATTGGGTGGTTGAAATATCTGGAGGGAGAGATTTAGGAGGCTGAAGTAAGTGGTTGACTGTTGAGAAGAGGACTCTGCTGTTGCCTGTACCAGTGTTGATGAGGTTGGAGTAGTATGAGGTTTTGGCAGTGGTGAGGGCATTCTTGTAGTGATGGAGGTGGTCCGAATACATTTGGCGGTGTACAGTGAGTTGAGTCTTATTGTAGAGTCGCTCCAGTCGACGACCAGTGGCTTTGAGCTGGCGCAGATGAGGAGTGAACCAGGGAGCAGTGTGGGTGAATGAGACTGAGCGGGTTTTCAGGGGGGCCAGGGTGGTGAGGGAGGAGGAGAGGCAGTTATTGTAGTGAGTCACCAGGTCAGTCAGGGAGGAAGCTGGGGGAGGGTTGGGGTAGGAGCTGATCATGGTGGAGAGGTCTGTGGTGTTGATAAGTTTGATGTTTCTGAAGGAGATGGTCCGTTGTTCCTTGGTTTTGTGTAGTTGGGTATGAATGTCAAAAAGTACAGCTTTGTGGTCGGAGATGGGGAAATCAATGACATCAAGGTTAGTGGGAGTGATGTCAGTGCAGCAGATTAAATCCAGAATGTGACCTTTGTTATGGGTTGGGAGGTTGACATGTTGTGTGATGCAAAGACAGTCCAGAAGTGATGTGAAGTCATTAGCAAAAGTACAGGATGGGTTGTCAATGTGGATGTTGAAATCACCAAGGAGGATAACAGTGGGGGACATTGCACATACAGATGTAAGTAGTGATGAGAATTCATTGAGGAAAACGGCGGAGGGTTTTGGTGGTCTGTAAATGGTGACAATGATAGTGGGTTTGGGGCCGGAGAGTTTTATAGCTAGACATTCAAAGGAGGAGTGAAGGGTATAGTCTGTCGTTATAATTGATTTACCTCGGGTGTACTGTGGAGTGGGTAACACTGTTTTTTAATAGCAGGCTAGCATTGCCCGTTGACGTGCGCTAGCCTAGCACGAGCGAACTCTACAACTAGAAGGACTGAATGAAATGTGTTGAAAACTGTCTCCAGTGATATAGAATATCAATGCTTACTTGGGAATCAGGTCCTATGTCCAAAATTCCGAACTACCCCTTTAACAACTTTATCTAAGCATGTTTTAGCTTAACCTTTTTTAAATACATTTGAACATCTTAATCTGTGTAAACTGCCAGTTTACAGATTCATTCAGGGTCCCCGACTCTGAATTTTCTGAGTCGAATCAGATCTGCCTTTTCAGTCCAGAGATTAGACTATTCGGCGGGGTTTGTTTACCGGCGTTGCTATGGTGACCTAAATTATTATAAGCAACTGAAAACGACGCTGGTTTGAAATTAAAACTTTGATTCTGAAAAAAGTATAAATGCTATCAAAATTCCGTTTAGATAGTATTGAAGATACAAGTGTGTAGATTTGTTTAATGGTTTGAACGATGGTAAACGGTTGAAAAAGGAATGAGTTACGATGTCTAGAAGTAGGTGTATCAGAATGGGCTGACGTCTTCAATGAAAACAGCTGAAAACGAAGCGGTATGAAACTAAAACTGTGATTCTGAAGACATTTTAAATGATATCGAAATTCTGTTTAGATATTATTGAAGATACAAGTGTGTAGATTTGTTAAATGTTTTGCACGAAGATAAACGGTTGAAAATTGATTTAGTTATGTTACTTCTACAGTTGAAGTACGACTGATGATTTGAATCAACGTCTTTCAGGGTTTTTTTCGGGTTTATTTTTTTCTCACGTCGCGCCCCCCCTGAAGAACTCTGTCGCCCCCCAGGGGGGGCGCGCCCCACAGTTTGAAAACCACTGCCTTGAGCAACTCTGAACTCCGCCTTCAGAAAACATCAGAGCCCTGTTTCAGGTAGCTGGTTTTGAGGCAACCCCGAGTTTGTTCGCTCTGAGTTAGTGGAAACTCTGGGTTTTCCGTTTCAGGTAGCAGGTTCAGCGCAACCGAGAGTTAGTTGCTGCGGCAACATACGCCGTGGGTCTAACCAGCTCGGGAGGTGGTTAGACCTACTCTGAGTTTGTTGTCTATAAGGCTGAAGGCAGCTCTCCGACAGAAGGAAGTGTTAGAAATGGCATGTCCTTTTCTACGAGAGCCTGTGGACGTAGAGGCTGCGATCCTCAGAAGAAATCTCCGTGAGGAACGATTATTAAGACCCCGGTTGGATATACTTTATTTTCTTGATAATTTTCTTCACGAGCGCTATCGTTTTTCAGCGCAATCTATCATTTATTTAGACCACCTTCTCAGCCCCCATGTTAACTGTCAAACGCACCGGGGGCATATTTTAAGTTTATTTTTTTATTTTTTTATCGCAATTAACGCATGTGCAGAATGATCCGCCCCGTGCATCCCACCCGCTCTGTACTACAGTCACTTCAACGTTGTGGCTTTCCCATGATCAGAGTAGCTGACTAACCACGGACCTATAACTGCTGCAAGTCAAGAAACTCATTTTAAGAAGAAAAAGACCCTGGTAGGCTACTGCTTTTAACCAGATGCTGTTCTTCTCTACATGCACATGCTCAGCATAATCGTCTGCATTGTTCACTGAAGTAAAACCCTTTGAGTAAACTGTTCAACAAAATAACTTGTCCCACCACAGCCCGTGTTCTAATAAAGACAATCTACTTATTATGAGGATTTTTTTATTTCTTGAAAGCACAAAAAAGAAAAGTCATTTATATTGGGTATGTTGTTAGAGCAGGGAACAGTAGCCTATCCCAGTATGCACCTCACCCACCTATAACTTATGTTCCAAAATTTGGATCTCCAAAGCATCCTTTTGCATCTTTTGAATTGTTACAATTGCATGGAGGTTGAGGGCATCTGGTTCAAGTAGGGCGATGTCGCCATCAGTAACTGGAAGAAGATGATTAGACAGTGCAATTATTACTTGAGCCAGAATATTGCCCCATCTAATTTGCAACGCGCTGGGTTGCGTGTACATATTTAATTATTTGGAATAACCAACCTCTTATACTGTAAAGGCACTTCTATCCTGGGGGGTGGGGGGGATCAGAGGAGCTCCCCCCAGGGATGCCCTCAGCCACAGGACGCATACTCTGTTGTTCTGAGGGCCATCTCCTCAGCCTCTGTGAGGGCTGCAGGTGGTGGACCCCCTCCAGTCTGCTGGGCCTCTGCATTTTTTCGATTTGCTAACATGGAGGAAAATGTTACCCTAATATTCAGTAAGCGCTATTTTGAAGACACATATATATTTATAATGCATTTTGCCTAGGTGTAGCCTTCTAATATATCTAAATCCTATTAAATATTGGCAGTGTTGGGGTGGCTGGGAAATGTACTACTTACATTTACTGCTTAAATATAGTATACAAATATATAATACATGTTGAACATAGCTGTTAAATTAGTTAGAGCAGGCAAAACAGCACAATTGATTTGATTTCAATTAAACATTAGTTTACCTGTTTAAACTATATTTTTGTACTTCATTTGCTGCCAAGTCCTCGTGGGGCAACTCGGGGTTGCGTAAATTGACACACACACACACACACACACACACACACACACACACACACACACACACACACACACACACACACACACACAATTTACATATTGAATAAGTGGAAGATATTAAACTTTCGTCTTATTTTATTTTACTCATTTATTTGACTCACGCATTGACTTGTTCAGCTATTTCCTGCCAGGCTCTCTCTCGCGCTCTCGCTGCCGCGGCGGTATTGCTTTTTTTTGTTAAAATGGGTAACTGCTCGGCATACACGTTCATTAGAATTTCCAATTCCGTGGGGGAAAAGTAAGTGGATCTACGCTTTTGGTCCATGTTTGATCATGTTATCAGAGATCCATTGATGATGGCTCTTCATAGTCAACAGGCACGCCCTCAACCCAGAGTGAACATACTCAGAGTTGATTAACCCAACGCTGATCACCTGTTCTGAAACCGAAAACCCAGAGTTGCTTTTCAACCCTGAACTCTGAGTCAACCAACTCAGAGCGCAGGATTAAACTCAGAGTATGTTAAACCAGCTACCTGAAACAGGCCTCTGTTCACTATGTATTAGCTGATAAGTATGCAGCTAATCAACAAAGAGGTCAGCTACGTATTGCTATGTTAGCTGGAGATTTTTGGGAAACACTCGTAGTTCAGCTGCTGCATAGTACAACTGGGCTTAGTAATAAGTCAGCAAAATGCTAACGTCCTGACTGTTTTGGGAAACGCACTCCAGGTTGGTTTATTTACCATGTAAACAAAACCACCAGGTTGGGAAAAAGGGTCATCCACCTCTGTAAAGGTGCAATATTCCTACTCAATCCAATGGTACTTCCATCAGTCTCGCTCTCATCGGCAGTGGTACAGTACTCCCAAAAAGGTCCCACAGTTGCTGTCTGTAGTTGGCTAGCTCTGGCCCTTCCATTTGGTAGCCTTCTCTTTCCTTTAACCCCATCACTCCAGTGGGGTGTTCCACAAAGCCGGTTTTATCACATAACCGGGTAAGTTAACCCAGGGTTTGCTGTAACCCTAGGTTTTCCGTTCCAAAAGGATCACGGTATGTTAGTTGCTATAGCAACATATGCTCTGAATCAAACCTGGTCGGACCAGGTTTTGCGCAGGTTAAGTTTGAAACATAACCCGGTTTTGGGTATTTCAACCGGCGTTCACCGCAGATTTCATGTGTTCACAATGGCATGCCCTTTTGATGAGAGAAATGCTGATATCAGAGCGCAAATTATACGTGCAATCCACCGGGAGCGATTGATAAGACCACGGCTCGACATCTTGGCATATTGGATGACTTTTTGCTGGAGTGGAGAGATATAGATTCTCGCGCAAATCTTTAATATATTTAAATAGCCTCACATAGCCAACACTACCAATCGAGGACCTGGCCTCAGTTCACTCCAGACTATTTGCGTAGCCCTCAGTTTTTTTCAAATGGTAGTTTTATCTAGGCTATAATGCTGGAGATGCTGAGCACATCACAGTCGTTTCGGATGACCCATCCAAGATTTGTATCGGACTCCTATCATACAAAGAGCAATATTGTCTGAGTACTATGCCGAGACGCATTTAAAACATAAAGTATAAAATAGTCCTAACGGACTTGCATCCACTGGAGAATGTTCGATCGTAGCCGGCGGCTTCATTACAAGCACTGATCCATCTTGATCTGTGAAGTTGATGAATTGTCACTTTTAGGTTTTCTACCCAGTTACCAAAAAAAGAAACATTTGGAATAGTATGCGCTGTGGCAAGCACACGGTTTGCATGTGTTACTTCGAAGGCAAAAAAAATCTAAAATACAAGAAAACACAAAAACCTACATTCAACCAGTGTGGGGTATGGCCCATGACTCTCTGAGGTGGTAGGTACCTCCAGGTACCCCCTCCATGGCAGGGCACCCTGAATTTATGTTTATTAACAGCTCCTCCACCGGGGTCAAGACAATTTGAGGGCCAGATCCAGTCTGCCGACTGTCGGCCTTTTCACGATTGGCTTAAAAAAAGGGCTTATTTAAATTTATACCAATACGATGGTGGGAAAAGCTTACCAGTTTGTATGTTTTTTTTATACTTCATTTTTATACTTGATCCTCTGACCGCTTGGAAGCAATCGGAGTACATATTGTTTTAGAAGAAAGGGGTTATGTGGTAGGATCTTTAAGAATGCTTAACTGGGATATTTATATATTCATGGCTCAAATATTAAGGATCATGCTTTTGACGTGTAACTAACGCATTTACGCGGTCAGCGATCCGCTGCCAGGCTTTGGTTCTCCGGGTTCCAGGTTTTAGCGTTCCCTTTTCTTGTGATAATGTCCTTCTCCTCGTCATAGCTCTCCAGGAGAACCTGGAGTTCCATTTCATTGAAATAAGCGGCCCGTTTCGCCATATCGATCAGGGTTTCCATGATCCATACATCACTTCTTTTTAAGTTTGGCGTGGACGCGCACAACCCTGTGTTAACCAACCCCGAGTTGATTGAACTAATGCATAACCGCTGCTGTGGAACCGAAAACTCTGGGTTGGTCGGCACAGGGTCAATCAACCTAGAGTTCAGCGTTAACTCAGTGTTTGTTAAACCTCCGTTCGTGGAACACCCCTCTGCATTATGATCCTCAGGCTTGCATCGTTACAGGGAGGAAGCCAGCAGGTTGCCAGCTACACCACTCCCCTTACTCCTCCCTGCAGTCTGCCACAGTGTATATATATATATATATGTATTATTATTAGAGCTGTCAGTTAAACGCGTTATTAACGGCGTTAACGCAAACCAATTTTAACGGCGTTAAAAAAATTATCGCGCGATTAACGCAATTATTATTTTTTTCTTTAGCTCAAAACAAAGAAGCAGTAGCCTGACTGCTATGTTCAAATGACATTTGTTCAAAGCAGTCGTTTAATTGCACTATAGGCTCTTTTTTTGTATCGTCCTGTTTTGATCAGTATATGCCAATGTTGTTATCAATAAAAAATCATTTGCACAAGGCAAGCCGATGCACTTCACCATGTTGATAAGAGAATTAAAATGAGAAGAATCATGGGACAAAAAAATCAAGGGATATTTAGCATAGAAACATAATTAGTGATTAATCGCGATTAATCGCGAGTTAACTATGGCATTAATGCGATTAATCACGATTAAATATTTTAATCGCTTGACAACTCTAATTATTATATTATCGTTCTGATCACGGCCGTGGTCGCCAAGTGCTGCAATGGATCCTGTTCTGTGGCACTGCCACCGAGGCAGTCGTGGTTGTTTGCAATAAGATGTGTGTTTCATATGTTTGTGTGTGTATGTGTGTGGTGTGTTTACATAAAGTCTCTCTCAGGGCTTGTTCACACTACCTCCG
This sequence comes from Gadus morhua, assembly GCF_902167405.1. Lineage (NCBI taxonomy): Eukaryota > Metazoa > Chordata > Actinopteri > Gadiformes > Gadidae > Gadus > Gadus morhua. The sequence goes on along the minus strand of NC_044055.1, from coordinate 27,418,036 downwards.
TCCGTCGACGGATCTCATTGACTTTGCATAGGACGCTCTCGAAATGCATTGTGGGTCCGTCCGTTCTGTCGGCTCCGTGGCCTGAGTCAAAAAGTTTAGAAATGTTCAACTTTTCAGGCAGCGACGGATCCGTTGGCCAATCAAACTGCGTAGGGCTGGGCGATGTATCGATATTTAAAATATATTGATATTTTTTCAAACGCGATATGAAGCGCGACCATATCGTCAATATCGATATATTTAATTTGCATTGAAATTACAGCAGATTTTTTCCAAATAACACCAGTTTCAAACTGCACCTGCCGCCTGCTATTTCGTAACCCTGCTTATGTCTCTCCCGCTCTGCCTCCGGCTCACACACACAGTCTCTGCCCCCCCCCCCCCCCCCCCCCCCTTCCACTGACTCACGTCACTTTTTGAAATCGCGAAACATGAGCCGTGTTCGAAATCATTCACTATTCATTGGGTACTTTAAGTGCTCTATATTGTGCATGAAATTAAACACTGAGAATTCGAACACCATTACAAAATGGCGAGCACCCTATATAGTGCACTATATCCGTGATGGGGAACGATTTCGAACACAGCTATGGAGTCCGCCTGCACAAGCGGCTCCGAGGAGCTTGTTTGCAAGCGAAAGACCAACGGCTCAATAGTATGGAAATGGTTTGGATATAAGGTGTCTGACGAATTACAAAAACACGTAATTTGTAGAGAGTGCTTAAAAACTGTATCAACCAAAGGGTTGCAATTCTGTGCATAATATTCCTGAGGTGCACACAGCTTTTGGCCGTGATATTATATATTATAATGTCAACCTGGTCTCACAGGAATTCGGGAAATGACCACGGACACTTAACTCGAAATCCGTGGGTTAATCACGGAAACACGCCGATTTCCGTGATGTGGCCACGGAATTTGCTCCATTGCAAGTTAATGACACTGATGTTCCGTGGCTCACACACGGATCCCCGTTTCAACCAGCGAGTCGACCATGGGCGCTTAACTCAAAACCCGTGGTGGTCTCACTGAAACACTTCAATTGTCCTTGATGTGTCCACGGAAGTTGCTTCAATGCAAGTAAATGACACTGATATTCCGTGGCACACACACAGATTCCCGTTTCAATCTGTGCGTGTGCCACAGTTGACCACGGCGGGGGCTTAACTCAAAGTCCATGGTGGTCTCACGGAATCACTTAAATTGTCCGTGATGTGGCCACCGAATTTGCTCCAATGCAAGTAAATGACACTGTTATTCCGTGGCTCACACACGGATCCCCGTTTCAACGAGCGAGTCGACCACGGGCGCTTAACTCTAAGTTCGTGGTGGTCTCACGGAATCACTTAAATTGTCCGTGATGTGGCCACGGAATTTGCTCTAATGCAAGTAAATGACACTGTTATTCCGTTCTGAACGGTAGGAATAGTTATTGTAAATCGAAACGGTAGGTAGGTATAGTAATAACGGTAACTCCACAGTAACTTCAAGGTTTCTCACTCCGCGAGACCCAAACATAAAAGTAACGTATACGCCCCCCCCCACACAGTCGTTACGATTCAGAATATTTCGGAGGCGCACAAAGCTTTTGGCCGTGATGTTATATATTATAATGTTCTCAAATACGAGGCGGAGGCAGTGTCTAGTCCACGGTTTATTCAACCATCAAACTGTATTCAATTCCGAACGGTGGAAATAGTAATGACAAATCTCTGCCGCCGCCGCACCCCCCCCCCCCCCCCTTTGTAATACAACCCTGCCTTTGTAATACAGCACTTCCTTAACCCTCTTGAGCATGGAGTTCACCAGAGCTTCACAGGTTGCCACAGGAATCCTCATCCACTCGTCCTTGAGGACATCACGGAGCTGATGGATGTTAGAGACCTTGCGCTCCTCCACCTTCCGTTTTAGGATCGGTTTTAGGGTTTGGGTCTGGAGTATGAAGGTATTATTGTAGCAAAAGTCTTTAGCACCTGTAACTGCAGAATTTGAATGCGTACACTAAAGTCACAGTAAATTTGAAGTCGTATATATTTATTTTGCATGTGTACTCTAAAGTCACAACTGTGTAACAGTACATTTGAAGTCATAAATATTTTTTCTACCATTGTAAACACAAAATAGGGTCTACGAGTACGCAAATCTGTGTTACACAAATCCTTTTGCTAAAATTATTGCAGCGCAGTTGGTGCAAAATACATTCACACATCATAATCTGAGAACATGCCCAAAATGTGTGCATTCGTAAACCCAAATTTGAACTAATGCATCAGAAGTTGCACATCTGCGAAAAATTTCCTCACAAATAAAATGATAAAGAACGCTATGTTGATTCAGCATTTTAATGAGTGAGCACAAGTCCATCGTTACAACAGCTCGAATCTGCACATTCAATCTCAGCTGTGGGTTTTTTTGCAGGTAGTTTTGCAACACGTCTAGGTGGTAAATGTGTAGCAAAAGTATTCGTATCCTTAGATGCCAGAGCGCCCGTGGGCGGGACAAAATAGTTCCGCCCATAACTTCCAAATCAAATGAAAATCTCCGGCAGGGATGCATTTCTCAAATTACACTGGGACCCACCGCGTGCCAGCCATGGACCTATAAAGATCGCAGCATACTCGGCACTGGATAAGTTGCTTTCTGGAGAAGTGAAGTGGGTGTCCTACTGAACGGAGGTGGGTATCCTACATTATGTTAAATTAAATGACTTAGTTCAAGTGAATTCCCAACAAAGTATTGCATTAACATGCTGCAAATGTCCTTCAATGTAGTTTAATTGTCGCCATAACATAAGTTCAGAAATGTCTTGGATGCTGCGCCTTCTGTGTGAAGTTGTCCAAAAAAAGATTAAAAAAATAGTTTGAATCACCCCCATCGCCCAAATGATTCGAAAATATGTTTTAAGCGCTGGTTTGAACCGGTAAAATGACAATTTGCTACGCGATCACCAAATAGATAGGCTAGTGGTTCTCATGCTTGTCCATTGAGCACATTTCCGGCATGTTAATGCAATACTTTGGGGGGAATTCACTTGAACTAAGTCATTCATTTTAACATAATGTAAGATACCCACCTCCGTTCAGTAGGAACGTATCCCGCGCAGATATCCCTCTGCGAAAATGTCCCTTCATTTTCTTTGACCAAAACTGGTCGAGAAAAATTGTTAATTATATTTATTTCTGGGGCTGTATCAGGTTACGTTACTTCCCGAAAGGTGGTAGCGTTAATGAAAACTTAAGGCCCTGTCCACACTTATCCGAGTAAATATAAAAACGTACAACTTGTAACTGAAGATACATAGTATATTGCACAGAGAAATCATCATTTCCATTTCACCTGCAATTTTTTTTAGATGAGCGCAAGCTTGTGGCAGCGTCATGGCAGTGTCATGGCAACCAAATGCCATCGTATCTGAAAGCCTCCGTCTACCTCCATGGTCTACCCTGACCATACTACAATGCGAACCTAGCGTTTTCATATTGATCCACCTCAGTAATCTTTTTTGAAAAGTAAAGTTTTCAGTGACGGAATTCGCCATTCTAATGTGGAAAGTTGGTTGGTAAAATAAATACGTTGTAAATTCATATCAGAGTGTCTTCCATGTCTGAAATGGATGTATTCTTGAGTCTATAAGGTAACAATAATATAATAATAAGATTTCCTTTTTTGAATTGTGAAATAAAAATAAAATGGTTTTTTTTTTCAATACTACTAGGTAGCCTACTTTATTGACTGAGTTAAATAGAATTGCATTACAAAAAAGTGACTATTACAATTAGCTTTAACTAAAACTAGACTAAAATAGTAATAATAATAATAATAATAATAATAATTCTGACTAAAATAAGACTAAAATGCTCAGACTTTTGGTAGACTGAAACTTGACTAGACTGAAAAGAGTATGAACGTGACTAAAACTAATAAAAACTGAAATGACAGCTTGACGTAAAGACTAGACTAAAACTAAAATTAAAACAGGCCGCCAAAAACAACATTACTGGGGAGCTACAGTTCATTGAGGGAACCATGAAGGCCAACATGTTTCCCCCCCCCCCCCCCAAGTGGTTTGGCCGTGAGTTCTATAACTTTGCCCGTTTTATTGAAAAGGCAGCTTGAGCAAAATATATTCTTCGGAAGGGGATATTACAATTGCCTTTTAATGTTGCTCTGGTGGTGGATGTTGTACCACTTTGTAGTCTTGTTATTGTTTTGCAGAGCAGTTCGGGAGCAACGTTATGTAGGCATTTTTAGATCAATTTAACTAAGTTAAGGAAACAAAATTAGCAAAACTTAAGATCTTACATTTGCTTAGAAATTTGGCAGCGATGATATCTTATTCTTTCCTTGTCCAGGACTTTCAATGCTCAATTATAAAGACACTCTATGGCCTTAATTGATGACAGGTGAGCCTGGGACCACGTGGTTAAGCCATATGCTATGTGTGTGATAATCATAGAATTCAGAAAAATAAAAGCACAGTTAAAAGTCAAACAGTTTCTTATAATCATAAAACAGTCTTAATGGTTTTACACATTTTCTTAATATGGCTTTTAAAGTTCAACTGATCGTCTATAATTATTCCCAAATACTTAACTTCCGGTACTTCACGGAGTTCACTATTATTTTTATATTCAGGAGGTTTGTTAGAGGTTTGTTAGAGGTTTTTCGATGGAGAAGCAGAGTTTGTCTTTTTAGTGTTTTAAGTTAAACAAGATGAGGCCAGCCAAGATGATATTTTGGCTAAGTTGGCATTTTGTTTCTCATCCACAAAAGTACAGGTCTTACCAGATGCATATACAACTGTGTCATCTGCATATATCTGGTAAATCATTGGTATAGACGCTGAAGAGTATAGGTCCCAAGACAGTGCCCTAAGGGATCCCTGTTTCAATTCTGAGAAAGGTGGATCTCACACGTTACACATTGTTCACAGCCCTTTAAATTTGAATCAAACCAGGACAATGACTGTTTGGATAAATTGAACTTAGTTATTTTTGTCTCAAGGTGGTACATCAGTCAGAATTTAGATAAAACTGGAAGAAGACTAATTGGTCTATAGTTAGAGGTCATTTCAGTATCTGATTTTAAAAGCGGTATTCCCTTAGCAGTTTTCCACCCATTTGGGATTTGCCCAGATTTAATGGAAATATTAATTAGATGGTTGAGAGGCTGGAGTAGAATGCTACTATATTTCTTAAGGAAGGCTGTGTCAAGGTTGTAAATATCTTTTGAGTAAGTGGTGTTTAAGTCATGTGTAGCTTTTAGGAGAGCTGTTTGACCAACCTCCCTGAGCTGAATGAGCTATCTTGATCGTCAGGCATGTCTATTGTTGTTAGGCCAACATCATTCCTGCTGGAAAACAAGTCAAGGTTTTTAACAGATTCTATGAAGAAATTATTGAACTCGTTTGAGACTTGTGTATTATCAGTGATGATCTTTTCCCCAATTTGAAGTTTATATTGGCTTTGGGTGGTGTTAACCTTTGGATTTAATAGGCTATTTAGTTGCTTCAAGATAATCTTGCCATTTCCTTTGGCCTCTGATAAAGCATGGATGTTAGGGGTGTGCATCGGCACTGGCCTCACGATTCGATTACGATTCACCAAGTAACGATTCAATTGGATTCTACGATGCATTGCGATGCATCAAAATTCTACTGCACACAATAAGGCACATTTTTCATCAATCATGAGGCAATACAAGCAGTCAGATATAACAATAGATTTTGTTGGCTGCTATGTGTGTATTCACTCTCCTGTATGCACTCTCCTGTACCTTTGACATAAATGTCTTTGCATGAGAAATATTTCTCTTCTCTCTGCTTTAGAACCATTTGAATTTATTTTAAATAGAGCAATAACAGAAACTTTTCCAGCAGTGACCATAAGTGTTTTTTTACACACAGTAAAATAGCAGCTCTAAGACAAGGCAATTCCTGAACTCCTGTGCAAACATTAATCAGTAATCACAGTCACACTATTGTAATAACAGGCACCCAGCAATAAAAATATTCAGTGCAACACACAGTAACCACTTATTACTATGAGACTTTTTTTCAAGTAGTTAGGTCAAGTGCTGCGATTGCTGTTAGCGTAATGCCTCTGTAGTTCGTTGTGATCCCAAGATTACCCTTTTTTGGGAAGGGGAGTAGGCAGCCTTCAGACCACCTCGCAATAGGGTCTTGATTATAGACGCTGTTCGTCATGTCTAGTAGGGTGTGATGGAATTCTTCTAACTTCCATACTTCTGCTGGTATTTCGTCGAGTCCACAGGCTTTACCATTTTGTATGCGGTTGATTGCCAGCTTGAGTTCTTCCATTGTGAAAGGACCTTTCTTTATTTTGAGTTTGCCCGTAATTATTGGCGTCACTTGCTCGTTGGAGTTTTGAGGTGGTTTACCGAGTAGGTCTTGGAAGTGTTGTTGCCAAAGCTGTAGCCGCTGTTCCTGGCTTGAGGCCTTCAGTTTGCCTCGGGTGTTCTTTTTCCTTCCGCTGATTTCGTTGACTGTCTTCTACGGAGCCCCTCTGGTGACATCTGGGAAAAAAATATATATCTGTTTGCCCGACTTAGTGATCTGTTTGCATGACTTGATAATCTGTGGCCACAATTTAATAAATTGCGGGAACGAGATAATTAATTTGTGGCCACAGTTTAATAATTTGTGGGAACAAGATAATTAATTTGTGGCCACAGTTTAATAATTTGAAGGAACAAGATAATTATTTTGTGGCCACAGTTTAATAATTCGAGTGTGGCTGTGTTGTCTATTGTCGCAGCAGGGGTTAGACGCATGTCGGCTATGGACAAGATATAAGAGATATCGTTCTATTTTAACCTCGGAATGAATTACAATGACATGCTAAAGTCACTTGCTGTTAGGCAAGGAGTTATTATAAGTAAGAGGCACTTAATTAGGCTGCTAAAAATGCACGGGTACAGCCGAAGACAATATGATGACCTCGGTGACGAGATAGACTTTATCATGCAACAGCTGAAGGGAAATGGAAACCTGCATGGATACAGATGGATGTACAGCAAATGCATGAAATTATTAATTATCATTTGGCATCCTTGCAAATGATAATTATATCTGGCATACCGATTCATATGATAAATGAAAACCATATGGAATCTGCATCAATGGTTGCATAGACAGCTTTTCCCGTAAAATAATTTGGCTTAAAGCGGCATACACCAGCAGTGATCCACATGTCATTGGAGGCTACTTTATGGAGGCCTAGAGGAGTTCGGTGGCTTCTAAGGTCCGCCCCGACACTTGGTGCTGGTGTAGCTGTCAAAACGAGGTCCATCCTCTATCACGTCACCGAGGTCATCATATTGTCTTCGGCTGTACCCGTGCATTTTTAGCAGCCTAATTAAGTGCCTCTTACTTATTATAACCCCTTGCCTAACAGCAAGTGACTTTAGAATGTTATTGTAATTCATTCCGAGGTTAAAATAGAACGACATGCGTCTAACCCCTGCTGCAACAATAGACAACCAAAACATAAAACACAATATAAGTATCTCGTTCCCATGAATTATTAAACTGTGGCCACAAATTAATTATCTTGTTCCCACAAATTATTAAACTGTGGCCACAGATTATCAAGTCATGCAAACAGATCACTAAGTCGGGCAAACAGATATATATTTTTTTCCCAGATGTCACCAGAGGGGCTCCGTAGTCTTCCATGCTTCAGCAGCCTTTTTTTGCTAGCCGTGGTTCTGATGTGGTTGATTTTACTCTGTAGATATTCCGTTTGCTCAGCTTCATATGAGCTTTTGAGCGCCGCCCGAGTATCTTTGAATTTTTTAACATTCTCATGGGACGGTAAAGAGTTCTTAAGTTGTGCAGCTGTGTGCAGCTCGTGTCGCTTTTGGCAGATATCTGCAGATTCCCATGGTTTACGTTTCTTTGTCTTGGGTTTCAGCGGGATGGTGTTCTTGGCTGTTTCCCTGCATACCGTTTCAAAATTGTCGGAGGTGGAATTTACGGAGGGGGCTGATACAGACTCTTGGAGAGAAGCAAATCTATTATTCAGCTGAATAACAAAAGTCTCATGGATCTTAGGGTTGATCTTTAGAGTTGACCAGTCATAAGGGGCCACATTGCTTGATATTTTCTTATTTGCACGTAGACTCAGGCGGATTTGGGTCGAAACAATACGGTGATCAGATGCAGCGCTGACAAAGGAATTATATGCTCTGCAGTTTTTAGCACTGTTTCTCCACTTACGATTTATGATTATATAATCTAGTTGGGCTTTGTATCCATTTGGGGCTGTGTGAGTCCATTGCTGTCCAGACCTTTTCTGATAAATGGCGCTCAGGCAACCAAGATTGTTTTCTTGGAGGTAGTCTTTTAGCATTTGGCCATTTCGTTTGTTTTTGGGTGGAATGCGAATTTAAAGCCGTCGTCCTGTCCAAGATGGGCATTGAAATCTCCGCCAATGATAAGGACATTGTGTTTCGGGACCTGTCTGGTGACTGCCGTCAGTTCTTCGTAGAAGCGTTCGACGTCCAGCTCATCGCTCACGTTAGTTGGACTATAGCAAGCGATGGCAGTTGTTTGAGGATTTCCGTTTTAGGTGGCTATCATTATCCTTGGAGTTATCATTTCGACGCTGGTGCTTTGAAAGCTTCAGGGCTGAAGAGCATCCCGATTCCTCCAATTGTTGCATTTACACTGTTTTTCCATGCTGAGCAAGTGATCAGTCTTCAGTTTCCATAAGAGTGTATCATGGTTGTTTGGTTGTCGTGAGTGAACCTGTGTTCTTGCTCGCAGATGATGTCTTGGTTTGTTGCTTCAGCAGAGGCGATCAATTCATGGACTTTCCCGACTTTCTGGAGTGTCTGTACATTGAGGGTACCAAAGAAGATATCCTTTTTCCCTTTCATTAGCCGTGGTGTGAGAGTCTTGTCATTAACATCATTAACATCATAATCAGTCGTCATCATTCTTCTTCCCAGTAGCTGATTTTTCGACTGCAGCCTGGGAGTCTACTACAGGACGCGCTCCTTGTTTGACCGCGCGATGAGCGATGCGGGATGAACGTCGAATTGGGTTGTGTCTCATGATTAGCTTTCAGTAGCATGGATAACCACTTGCGGTCGCTACTCCATACAAGCGTGTGCAGTGCCCTATCTGAGGGTTGTTGTGCCTTGCCGTAACATCTAACAGAGTTGAGATGAGCCGCCTCGCCACAGGTAGATAGGACCAAGTTTACGGTCTGTCGTTCATTGCCCCTTTTACCAATCCAACATCCTGCTCACCGATGTTTTCACGTATCCCTGCTCGGGTGGCTAAACGGGTTCTATGCCTTGCCAAAGGGCATGCCGTGATTTTGTCCGGCGCTGCTTATTCGAAATATTCGCAGCTAGCCTCTATTACGGAGGTCGTTCCCCTATCCGCAACCTAGGCAGCCGGTGGATGGGTGTTTATCACCACACCACTACAACCTGATGCTACTAAACAGAGTACGCCCAGAGATTGACCCCATACTGAGGAAGAATCAAAATGGTTTTAGAGCAAACAGATCTACCTCGGGACAGATACTGACCATTCGTAGGATGTTAGAAGGAGTAAATGCAAAAAACCTTCCAGCCACTCTTCTGTTTGTCGACTTCTCGAAATCCTTTGACTCCATCCACCGTGGAAAAATGGAGGAGATCCTTACTGCATATAGAATACCAAAGGAAACAGTAGACGCCATCATGATGCTGTATCAAAAAACACTCTCCCGATGGAGACACGGATTTCTTTGACATCACCACCGCAATCCTACAAGGAGACACCTTGGTCCCCTTCCTATTCATCATCTGCCTGGACTATGTGCTTAGAAAAGCCCTCGACGATAACCTGGAACTTGGCTTTACACTCACCGAACGAAGAAGTAGGCGACATCCAGCTCAAAAAATCACAGACGCTGACTATGCCGATGATATTGCAATACTCACAGATTACCTTGGAAATGCAACATCACTCCTTCATGGCATTGAAAAGCTAGCTAAAGAAATCGGACTCTACGTAAATGCCGTCAAAACAGAATTCATATGCCTGAATCAAGATGCATCGGCAGGTATGAGCTGTCTGAGTGGCGAAATGATCAAACGGGTGGACGATTTTAAGTACCTGGGCAGTTACATCGCCTCGACCAAACGTGATGTCGACATCAGACTCGGAAAAGCATGGGGAGCACTCAAAGGAATGGATAAAATCTGGAAATCGAACCTCCCAGACAAACTCAAGAGGAACTTCTTCAGGGCAACAGTGGAATCCGTCCTCACATATGGCTCTATCACCTGGACCCTAACATCTAAACTGGAGAAGAAGATAGATGGGGCTTACACCCGTATGCTCCGTGCAGCTCTAAACAGATCATGGCGTGACCATCCGACGAACAAGGAACTCTATGCCAACATTCCACCCATCAGCCAATCCATCAGACTACAGAGACTTCGCTTCGCCGGACATTGCTGGCGGAATAAGGAAGAACTGGCGGGAAAAGTGCTACTCTGGTCGCCCTCCAATGGAAGAAGATCACAAGGCCGCCCCAAGAGAACCTACCCTGAGTGTCGATGCTTAGCCGAGCTAGCTCGACACAGTAAGTAAGTAAGTAAGTAAGGTCAAGTGCAACTATTCTCAACAAAACAGCAGCTTAGCACCTTTAAGACAATGACAATTATATACCTGATATGAGAATCCTATCTGGCAATCACATCAGCTGCATACAATAAAAAATCAAGATATAAAATACAGTGTAATGCTAACCAAAAATATAGTGTGTAGGCTTAGCCTTCTACTACATTTGTGCAAACAGCTTTTGCTGAGTTCAACAACACCATCATCAACAATCTGTTTCAGAGTGAGGAAATATATAGTTTGACCTAAGCCTACAACATAACCTCTCACTGTTCAGCATTTGGGAATTTCAGGGTTCTTGTGTAAAACACAATATCATCTCCTGCAGTGGAGAACACTCTCTCTGCTGACACGCCTGTCCCTGGGATCTCTTTGCCAACCTAGAGAGGAGAGGAAATGTGCCCTTATGACGATGCCACCAGTCCAAGGGATCCTCAGAGAGAGGCACAGATGGGGATCTACAGTACAAGTCCATTTCCTCCTCAGCACTGGCATCGACGGTCTTACTTTGTACTGCAGGTACAAAGTACCTTTGTACTCTCTCAGAGTTGTGTGGCAACATTGACACTAGCGACTCGTCAATTCTTGGCTGGGATGTGTCGACTTTTTGTGTTGTTGTTGTTGTTGAAACCAACTCAGGATGCCAACGATCAACATGGTTTGTGAAGTTAGTTGTATTGCCAACGCGCTAAATTTTAGAATGGCAGGTTTTACACACCGCGTAAGCCTTGTCTAGTTTCCAGTGGTGGGTAGAGTACTGAAACTCTATACTCAAGTGAAAGTACAATTACTTCCTTCGAAATCAACTTCAGTAAAAGTACATTTTCCAATTTGAAAACCTACTTCAGTAAGAGTAAAAAAGTACTTTGTTATAAAGTTACTCAAATTACAAGTTACTTTACATTTTTGTATTGGAGTGCTTGGATCAGTGAAAAAGACATAACGTGAGTGAGTGAGTGAGTGAGAGAGAAAGAGATGCACTCTTATAACATTCCTTCAGAAGTTGCTTCATTGTGAGTATTGTTCATTAAACAAACATACAACAATAAGTACAACAAAAAATGTAATTTAATTTCAAACAAATTTACACAAAAAATGTAAATTAATTTCAGCTCTTTGCATTTGACAAAAGGCAAGAGTTTTGTTGGAACACAACCAATGAAACACTAACCAGGCTGGCTTGGTTAGCTGATTAGCCAATCAGATTTGTCTTCACGCGATTGCGATCCAGCCTACGCATAGCATGCACGCACACTCACAGCCAGACACAACAACGACGAACAAGTTCTAGAGTGGTCTGCAGAATACAGAGCCTGTGTAACATAGAATCTTTAGAATTATATCAACTCTACGTCAGGGATGGGCAACTGGCGGCCCGCGGGCCGCATACAGCCCACATCCTCACTCAGTCAGGCCCGCACATAATTTTTATTTAAAAAATAAAAATAAAATAAATCGACTTACAGACAACTTGGTTAAGAAAGAAGAAAAGCAGAATATCTGTTCATAGAAGTCAAAGGCAAACCCATGTGTCTAGTTTGCTTAGAAACTATATCAGCCATGAAAGATTTCCACTTAAATCGCCACTACAACTACTACAACTGCCCTGAAGTGAATATCATGCTTGTTGGGTTTGAGTTCATTGAGTTGTTGCACTTAGGGCCACTGTTTTTCAGTTTTGTGACATCATTGAATGATGATGTATGTGAGCCCTTTGCACTGATCAAAATACTAACCAATCATGTGGCTGTTTGAGCATGGAAAACATGAAATGAATGAATGTTGGTTCAATCAACATACCATACATAGGTTATGAATCCAAGTTTACATCTAGTTGAAGTGCACAGTCACATGGCCCTTTGATGGTGATGATGAAGAATTGTGGCCCTCTTTATCATGAAAGTTGCCCATCCCTGCTCTACGTGGACCGTAACCCTGCAGCCCCTGCCGAAAATATCTTCCTGTGCGTCTGCATCCATGGCGTTTCTAGTCCAGAAGTCCCAAGGTAACGGTTGACTCGTCTCCTCGGCTATGGAATCGCAACAATGTTGCAACCAAGGGAGCGCGGGTCGCTAACGTGTACGCTTGTATTACAGTCAACCAAGATAATGTCTTTATCAAAATACTAATTTTAATGAAGGCACAATGGAAAATGTAATTGAGTAAGTCAAATATTTACTCGAGTAAGAGTAAAAATTAGACTTAAAAAATGTACATGAAAAGTATTCGTTAACCGTGAAATGTACTTTTTTACTAATTTGCCATACTTGTAACGCGTTACTACCCACCAATGCTGGATTCCCATTAACTTCGTAGAATCCGAAATGTGGCCAGATGTCCGCTTTCCAAGCTTTGGGTGCGTTTTTAATTACCCGTCTTTCGCGGTCATCTCCCTCCGCCTCAGCCAACCTTACGCCGGGATTCCACCGCACGCGTTACGGCTGCGTTACGGCTGCGGCGCGGCATGGCTGCAACTCTGCCCTGCTTGCATTTCCACCGGGCGTGTTACGGCAGCGCAGCGCTGCCTTGCGAGCCAGCCGTATTCACGTGACATCACGAGAACACGCGATAATCCTAAACCTAATGTACTCACCTTACCCTCCCAAAACGACTGCAATTAAATGCCAGGCTTTGTCCTTTCTGACATTGTCCTTATAAAAAGGACGATTTGAGACCCTTTGATCGATTGACTGCTGACCTGGTGCCACCGGTCATGGCGTATTAATGTTGATGGAAGTATTGTGTTTTATTTTGAAAATTTACCGGATGCTCTATGGCTTTTACTTTTTCACTTCCTGCCCTGCTCGATCTGCTCTGTTGAAATTGACGCGGTTTAGCAACGGCTTGCGGCAAAAATAGAAATGCTATGGAATGATAGCGCTGCAGCACGGCGAGCCGCTCCTGGGACGCTGCTGAGACGTGCCGCAGCCGCGCCCTGTGGAAATGGTCTCATTGATTAGAGTGGAACCTATCTGCTGCGGCGACCGCAGCCAAGACGTGCCGCAGCCGTAACGTGTCCGGTGGAATCAGGCCTTTGGTGTTTTTGTTGTGCTAGCTAACGCCGCCACTTAGCATGTACTTCCCAACTTTATTTTCCACTCGAGGCCCGAAAATGAACAGCGACATAATCGATTACGGCACGTTGCCGCATCGATGCTGAATCGTGCATGCGAAGCATCGCCGAATCGATTATTGTTGACACCACTAATGGATGTAATCATTTAATTGGGACATTCTGAGTTGTTTAACCACTTGATTACGCAAGACTTTAAATAGTTTCAAATCAATGTCACTACGAGTTTTGATAAAAGTTTTCAGGGCATAGTCCCTGAATTTTTGAATATCATCAATTATCCATGGTAGCTGAAATTTTCTGTTCCTTTTTCTTCGCTTTTTAATAAATTAATCAACAATACATCCAATAGTAGACGTTAGCTGGTTACAGCAGTCATTTACTTGGTCATGTTTTTGAACCACATCACAGTTAATACCCTTTAATTCGTTCTCAAATTCAGTCATTGTTTTACGAGGGATCTCAAGTTTAAAAGATTTCTGATTGTGATTCGTAAACCTTGTCAGTCGTTTCTTTGTGAGTTTTCTAGCAACCAATGTCAAGTTATGGTCGGATAAGCCAGTGACTACTAGATAATACGTTTTTATGATCCTGTCAGGTTTGTTCGTGAAGATTAAATCTATCAGAGTTTGAGTGTTCCTGGTAATGCGTTTAGGGGCTTTAATCTTCTGACTGAAGTCATGTTTAGATGTGAGATCTTTTAGTTTTTTCCTGCAGTGTCTGCCTAACCAATTTATATTAAAGTCTCAGAAGAAAAGTACTTCACTGTTGTGTTTATAGTTCTTAAACGGCGCATCTAAATTTTCACTTAGCGTCGCAGTGCACGCAGAGGGAGGCTTGTATACCACCACAAAGTTAAATTGCATGTTTTTTCGACATTGTAACATTAATACATAGACATTCAGTATATATATCAGCAGGCGGGGCAATTTCCTTTGCATTGAGTGAGTCCTTCCCACAGTTCAGTCCCTCTGTTAAACATTTATATCATTGCCGTAATATATCAATATTGGACTCGGAGGACAATATTCTAATGTCATTGAAGTGATATTCAGAGATAAGGAAGAAGACTTGAGGATAAGATCCAATGTATTTTTACTTCAGGTTGGGTTCAGGAACAATACAACACCGGTATTCCTACGCTGCTCATGTAGTGACGTATCACTCCGCATAGCTATTATCTAGTGCCATTATATATATATCACAACATCCTCCCTGTTTAGCTAGTGAATCAGGAAAAGACAAAACACTGTGTATTAACACTTTTAAAAAGTAACTAGATTCAGTGCTTATTAAAAACCGTAAGCATTAACATATCATGTGAATGATTCAATCCATTGACATTGTCAAACTATTATTTTTTCTTTCTCTCTCAGCCACCCAACAAATTTAAACATATTCCTCACGTCAAATGACGGTAATGTTTCACTCTTTTTTCTTTTTTTAAAAGTACAATCAATCTCGCCGTTAGACATAGTCCTTGTAGTGAGGTCGTTTGACTTACAGCCCTTCCTACCCTTGCACGCACTGGCTGAGGGCTTTTTGGGTCTGGTGGCTCAGTCTCAGTTCCACAGGGTGGGGCGGTCTGTGATTGATCGCTATGACCCTCCTGTCCTTCTTCCAGTGTGTGTGGCTCAGCAAAGCGGAGTCTTTTTGTAGTTTGTTGTATTTGTGTGTTGTATGTTCCACGCAAGTGACTTCTGCAACGCCTTATCTTGTTTCCATTTGGTGTTTGCATAACATAGCACCGTGGCTCATTGCACTTTTGGAAGACAACTGCTGGGTGCCATGTTCTTCTATCTTTGTTCCACACAGTCACATGTTTTCCAGGATGGAGTAGAGGGAGTTCTCTGCGACAGTTGGGGTCGTGGTGTTTCTTCATCACAGCTGCTCTGTGAGCCAGATGCTGTCGGTGTCCCACTTTACCTTGATATACTCGGCTCGGCAGTAGGGTGGAGACAGGCCTACCAAAAAGCAGTTCCGCGGGTGAAGGCAGTTTGCTGTCAATAGGTGTTGCCCTAACTTGTAGCAAGGCTATGTGTAGGTCATCTTTAATTTTTTGTGTTTTCTTCACAATGCTCTTGATGTGTCGCACATGTCTTTCAACAAAGCCATTGCCTTTGGGATAGTGGGGTGAACTGGTGGTGTGTCTTATTCCCCAATCATTTATCATCCTTTGGAAAGCTTGTCCTGTGTACTGTGGTCCATTATCAGTCAGTATTTCTTCTGGACGTCCGAATAATGACATGAACGACTGCATTTTCTGTGTGACTGCATGGCTGGATACTGGAGTAGGCATTTCATCCATAAGTGGATATTTTGAGTATCTGTCTACAGTCAACAAGTAGTGACGGCCATTGATTTCAAACAGGTCATAAGCTATGACTGCCATGGTTTTGACGGTGTTTCATGCAGTTTTAGAGGTTATTTTGGATTTGCGTCTTGATGTTCTGCACAAACGCTGCATGATTTGCAGAATCTTTCAATGTCCTCATTCATCTTCATCCAGTAGACACTTTCTCTTGCCAGCCGGGGTGTTTTTCTATGTCCTGATGTGCTACGTGTCGCTGTTTCAGGATGTCATCAATCATAGAGTCTGGGATAAGTACCTGTCTGCCCTTGAATATGACTCCTGACTCCACAGCCAGTTCATCTCTGAATGACCAATATGGACGCAGATCTTTGGGTAGATCCTTTATGGTTTCCGGCCATTACTGATGAATGAGTTCCTTTATTGCACTGAGCTTTGGATCGGCAGTAATTTGGATCCGCAGAGCATCTTGCTTTTTCTGTGAGAAGTTTATTATGGCGATGGTGTGCCGCTCTGGATCCTCAATAATAATAATAATACACTTTATTTGTAGAGCACTTTATATTCGAAAATCTCCAAGTGCTACAGAGTTTAAGAGAAAAAAAAGGGTTGTTAAAACATATAATACATATGCAGTGAAAGAGAAATTAGTAAAAGGCTTTTTTAAAAGTTAAGTCTTAAGGTTTCGTTTAAAAACAGCTGTAGTCTCTGGGACCTTCAGGTGGTCAGGGAGAGCATTCCATAGTCTTGGGGCAGCAGCGGAGAAAGCCGATCGCCAATGGTGCGGAGCTTGGTCTTAGGTGGTCTGAGGGTGTGTGCTGATGCAGAGCGAAGGGTGCGTGAGGTGGTCTGGAGGTAGGGGGGGCGGGCATGTCCGTGGATGCACTGTTGGGTGAGGAGGGAGACCTTGTATTAAATTCTGAATGTGACAGGGAGCCAGTGAAGGGATTTGAGGATGAGGGTGATGTGTTGATATTTGCGCACCCTCATCAGGATCCTGGCAGCGCTGTTTTGTATGTACTGGAGCTTCTGGATGCTCTTGCCAGAGATAATCCAACCTGGAGGATACAAAGGTGTGGGCGAGCCTCTCTTCATCTGCCAGGGTGAGTAGGGGTGGAAGGGGGAATGTTTTGGCCAGAGAAAGTGATATTGGTGATGTGGGAGGAGCAGAGCTGATGTGGTGTGCCGATGAGGATGGCTTCTGTTTTAGAGCTGTTTAATTGAAGAAAGTTGAGCTTCATCCATGCCTCTATCTCCTCCAGGCAGGTGGTCAGTGTGGATGATGGAAGGGGGCAAGATGAAGTGGGGGTGGTTCTGAGGCACAGCTCTGTGTCATCAACATAGCAATGTTAAGATAACCCATGCCTGCTGATGACACTGCCCAGGGGGAGCATGTAGATGGAGGAAAGGGTTGGGCCCAGCACCGAGCCCTGGGGGACACTGCAATCTCTACATCAGTGGTGGGCAAATAAATTTGGCCTCGGGCCAATTTTCATTCCAGCCAGTAATTGGGCCAGAACATTATCAAAGACTAGTTCAAGGAATTGATTAATGAAAGTGCATCTGGAACTGCGACGCAGGCCCGTCAGCTGGCTTAGTCATATGCCTACCAAGCACTAGATGACTCTTAAAGACTTACATATAAACAAGTGTATGCCCTAATCACGTAAATGTCATGCCTGATCACGTTGGATAGAGGTGTTGCAGCACTGTCTCCACAGAGACAACGCAGCGATATCATCATGAGCAGTTCTAACTGGAGAGAAAGTGAAATCTGCGAGCTGCTGATCATTTGAGAGAAGGTGATGCAGTCATATTAAACAAAGACGTTGAAAGATGGTACGAGAGAGATGCAGAGGAACTGTCCTTAGGAGTCTTTTGTCGGGATAAAAAACCCTAACCCGTCCCTAACCCAGAAGTAGTGTTGGCTCGTTCGTTCGCGAACCGGTTCGAATTAACTAGTCTTTAGGACGAACGAACCGAACCGGTTCGTTTCTCTCGTTCGTCTCGTTCACCATTCGATTCACCGGAAACTCGACTGAACGAATGAACGAGTTTCCGGTAGCACTAACTCCAATGAGTCTAACTGAGTCAGCTGAGAACCGTGCAATGGTGTGCATTCCATGATGCGATTCACCGCTACCGGAAACTAGGCTGATTCGCGAACAACTCCTCCCAGTTCAGTCGAGTTCCCGGTGAATCGATTCACCGGAAACTCGACTGAGCTTGGAGGAGTCGTTCGTGAATCGTTTGTTTGTTCAGCCTGGTTTCCGGTAGCGGTAAATCGCATCATGGAATGCACGCCATTGCACGGTTCTCAGCTGAGTCAGTCAGACTCTGTGGAGTTACTGCTACCGGAAACTCGACTGAACGAACAAACAAACAAACGATTTGCGAACGACTCCTCTTGGCCAACTGAATCACGCGAACTGGGTCACGGAAACGAATCATTAAATCCACCACTACCCAGAAATGTGACGTATTTGACTTGTAAATAGTTAATCGTGTTTGTAGCCTACACTCAGACGTGAACTCATTCTTGCATGCGGGTGTATTCGTTCATAAAAAAATAAAAGCATTCGGGAATATGCCAATTCTAAAGAGGTCTAGACTCTGTGCGCAGCCCCGCCTTCTCCAGTGGACCAAGAAAGCCCACGGCATGATGAACGGGGGATTTTACCCCCTCAGTTTTACACAGGAAACTTTAAATAAGACGGTGAAATCGCTGGTCGTGCCAAGCCTCGACCGAACCTGCTTTGCAATGTAGAAAGGCCTTATGCTGGAGAGAGGGCAGTAGTGCGCACCTAAAAAAGCAACCAACCACTCTTAAAACACACACACAAACACCACGGCAAGTGCTGATTGACTGCACACACAGCCGCACATACACGCACATATACACACACCATGGCGGGTGCTGAATGACTGAGCACACACATAAACCTCCGTTCCTAGCCTACTCACCGTTAGAAGAGCTGTAGACGAAGTAGCCTCATCAGAGACTCTACTTGCGTTAAACAGCAAAGTTTCAGAGCTTGGCGTCTTAAATCTTTTGTGGACTTTTGTCAACAGCTTCTGCCTTTCTCTACTATTGCAGCATTCTTCGAAGAAAATAGTTCAATCCCGGGTTGCTTTTAACTCACTTTATTTGTTAAAGTAGGCATGTTTCGGTATGGTAAACTATGAAGCTTAAGGGAGGGAATTGTATCTAACACGTGGAGAGGAAAATACCGTGATCTACTTCAAGCCCCCGGGCTTAGGCCCGGTGGCTCTCTGCCGTCTACCTATTGATCTCTGGCCTCTTCACTTCGAATCATCCGATAGAGGACGTCAAGTGGGCGTGGCTGGGGTGACGTAATGGCTTCGGATTCTTCACCTATCTAAAGGTGCTGCCTTCTGTGGAAGGAGCAGCCTTCAATAAGGTATTGCTCCCCTTGTGGCTATGTGAGGGTAATGCAGCTTCTTAAAATACTTAACCCTACGTACAGTATCACACAAAATACGTAATGTCGGGTAGCCATGGTTGTTGTATATAGGCCTATAGAGGGGGGTTCCATTTCATTTAATATTGCATAGTTTCCAATAACTCTCGCTCAGCCCCTCGCAGCTTTCGCGTGACCGTGACGAGTGTACTGTCTCTAATAGGGCTGTAACGATACACGTATCAAAACCGAAATCGCGACACTCAGAGCCACAAACCTGTCTCGCGTGTGATAAGGCAGAAGCGCGATACGCCCTTTCTAACTCTCCGGTCAAATTGTCCGATTGAAATTTGCTAATAATTTGTCTCAATAATAGTCTGCTGACACCGCCCCCTCTTATCGATGCCGTAATTATGCAACGAGATGCCCTCTCTGTGATGACAGCTCTCCGTGGCTACGGAGGATTGCATTTCTCCAGAGCCTTCGAAGTTCTCATATGCGATATCAACGACATTTATCCAGAGTGGGCCAAGCGCGAAAAAAATTGCCTTTGTGATCCCTGTCTCTATTGTTTTGTGTGATTTGACCGGCAGTTTGTCTGCTTATAGGTCGGAATAAAGCGGCCACCGATTATTGACAGGATGGGTACTTTATTCTACCGGACTCGCTTCTTCACTAGACGCACACGCTACCGCTCACTCTCCTCGCTCGTCCACTCACTCGCTGACGTCACTCACACACACACATACGCACACCGCCATTCTCGCGCACACACATAGGCCTACGCTACTCGTAACACTATGCCTCGTTATTGCGACGTTCGTGTTTAGACGTTCATGTTTTTTCCCATCTATTGAAAGGTAGGATATTAAACATGTTGCATTTTATACGGCCTCATTATTTAAGCTACATAGTCTAATAAGAAGCGCTAATAGGATATTTGACTAAACCAACCAAACTAGTTGAGGGTTTTTGCCTACCTGCAAGCATCCTCCAACTGCAATCTTTGGTTATTTATTTATTAATTTAGCTATACTTTAATAGTATTCTTTCTGTTCAAATCTGTTCAGTGTTCCAAATTATTTGTTATCAAATGTTACATTAAGTTAATTGTTATATTGTTTAAATAAAATGCATTTTAAATTTAAAAAAATCATTGGATGTATCGAACCGTGGTTCAAAAATCGTGATACAAACCGAATCGTGAGTTTGTGTATCGTAACAGCCCTAGTCTCTAACCTTCCGGGATAGAGACAGTATCATTTTATCTTTTTTTTTTTCTAAATATAATTTTTTGGTGTTATTATTATTATTATTATTATTATTATTATTATTATTATTATTATTGTTATTATTTATAGACCTTTAAGGCTAGGCCATCCCAAGTTCATTCTTGTTCATTTTGTAGGCTATGTTTTAGATCATATCGAATTAGCCTACTAGGGAGGGACATGAAGCAGCGTTTTTGCACTACGTTTTGTAACTTTTTAAAAATGTTTATTTTGTTTAAAATAATTCTTTAGCCTATTCTAACTTCAAGTTCCCTTGAAGTTCCCTATTTTATCAAACTGATTTGGATATGCTCTCTTGAGGTCATCACAGGTAAGTATTTTCAGTTGTTTCACTGGTTGTGTGATTCTGGTTTTCCTTTGATTGTGTCCACGTGCACGGTCAGAAGTTTCAGCAGTTTACTTGTGGATAATCCAACTACAGCTTGCCCTTGTACATCCACTACGTAGAACTTTGCATTGACCCAACTGGACTTTTTGTATGGCATGGAATGTTGATGATTCCGAGGCACGGAATCTCATGACCACTGTAAGCAGACAGTTTTAGGTTGTTTTTCTTCAGTATTTTGTATGCACTTGTGTTGTTTCCATACATTTGTCTGATTGTGCGCAGTGGAAGGGTGTTCACAGATGCCCCTGTGTCGATTTTCAGGCAAAGTGTGTGTCCATGACCTAGTACATCAGATTGTCTCATGTTCAGTGTTAAGGGTAAGCCTCCTCTCTGGGTGGTTTGCTGTTTATGCTATGCATAAACTTTTCACTGATTGTGACATAAATTTTGGGTTCACGCTTTGGTCTGTGTCCTTCTCTATGTGATTGTTGTTTGTAGTGCTTGTTTTGTGGTGGAGGAGAATTACTTCTTATGCTTTGGTTGTCGTTTGTTCTTCCTACAGCACCTTACCCAGTGCCCTTTTGCCCAAGATGCAGAGTATTCATCATTGTATGCCGGACACTGACGCGGTTCGTGGCTTCTGCCACAGTTCTGGCATGAAGTGTATTGCATGCACTTTTTCAGTAATCCAAGCTGGTGTAGCTGTTGGTTCCCTGCTGATAAAGCTTCATATTTCAGTCCTTCTTTTAACACATCAGCCAGGGAGTAGCTTTGGGGTTTCCAATACAGGTCGTTCCTCAGTGCATCGTGTTGCGTGCTAGCAATGATGAGCTCGATGAGGCATTCATGCAACTCCCCTTCTGTGAATTGGCATTTCAGTGCTAAAGTTCTGGCTCTAGTAACAAAATCCTCAATATTATAATCCGTTTTTAATCTGTATTGCATTAGGTGGAGTCTGTGTATCCTAAAGTTCACATTGAGTTTAAGCTGGGGCCTGTACCACGAAGCTCGCTTAGAGGGTTAGCGAGGTATGTTCAGCTCAAAGCCTGGGTTAGTTGTACCACGAAAGTCGATCTCTTTTAGCGTCGCTGTATCACCATGGTGACAACCAAACCTGGTCGGGAGCAGTTTTTCGGCTTAGTCTAGCCGGAGATCGGCTACTTAAATCGGCCTGCGCAGCTTCCTAGCCCCTCCTTTGACAATGGCGTCACCATTTGTGGGTGTTCCCGTGGACCTCGGCGCACTTCTCGTACAGGCGTCTCTCCGGAGACAGAGGGTTTTACGGAACAGAACCGATCCCTGGCATTGTCTGACGATATTCAGATTTCAGACTTTATTGTCATTGTGCAAACAACAAAATTGGGGTTCTTCATGAGAGATACAGATTCTCACCAGAGGGTGTTCGTTATTTGATCGTCCTTTTGGACCTTATGTAGACAATGCTTACTGTTGCGCATTGTGTCTCCGTGACAGAGTGCTAGAGTGGAGGTAGCGCGTCAGTCTTGAATTTCTGCGCGGGGGGTTCGACTCCCAAGTGACGCGAATTTATGTGAAGCTTAAAAAGTCCCAATTCTCATGCATATGGAATACTTATTCACTGAAGCTTATGGAATTATATTTTTGTGCTTATTTCTAACTTGAACCCATATTTTCAAGGCCGTGCTGGCACCACATCTATGTTGGGTAAAATGCATGATGATAGACTGGCGAATTTGAACCCCGGTCGCTGGCGTTCGGGTCTTATACTAATCCACTACGCTACAGCCGCTACCTCTCAGCGGTTGAACACATGCGATACTTACATAGGGTGTATTTAAAGTGAATTCCCTAAATGATAGAATAAGGCAGGATGGACGTTGCTTATGCATTTTTAAATCATCATCATTCTATTTGGATTAATGGCGAACAATTCTGCATTTGGCATAGTTGTTTTATAGACAATATGCAGAATCTTTTCACTTATACGCATATAGACTGCTTGATCTATCGTAAAGGTGAGAAAAATGACGCAAAAAACGCCCCTTTCAAGTGAACGCGCACTGAACCTAAAGCGGAAAACCTGGTTCAACTAATTGAATCTAAAGTGAGCTTCGTGGTACCATTTAACTCTGATTGCGAGTTGCGGCTCTGTCGAGCCAGGTTTTCCCAAGAAAGCATGGGTAGGTTCAGCGAGGTTAGTGGTATACCCCCCGGGTCCTCGAAAAAAGTCCACAAACTGTGGACTTTTTTTGTCGTCATCGCTGAGTCCGCTAGCATTCAGCCTTCTTAGCCCTTCATCTCTTAAGCCACGACAGATTTTTCTAGCTCGTTCAACACCGTCCTCTATTTCCTCATCATCTAGATAAAGGCAGATTTTCTGTCTGAACAGTGAGATAGCCTCACTTAGATCCGGTTCGAAACAGTTCATCATTGGTAGATGTGATGCCATTTCGTCTTTTCTTGCAATTAATCAACATCTGGTGATATACAAATTATCCTCGGACAATTACGTTGGCCACCATGAAGAGATATTTAGAGATAAAGAAGAAGACTTGAGGATAAGATCCAACGTATCTTCACTTCAGGTTGGGTTCAGGAACAATACAACACCGGTATTCCTACGCCGCTCATGTAGTGACGTATGAATCCGCATAGCTATAATTTAGTTCCATTTAAATATCACAACACTCATCACATTTGGGAACTAGGCTTCAGATGTTTAAATGGCCTCCCAAAATACCTTTAGGTTTCGCCGCAGGATCCCAAACCACTTTGGCATGATTAACCTTTTGAAAGAATAGTCTTTCTCTGCTTTGTCCATGCTTGTTAGGACAGCTGTTCCTCGCCAGCTGACACTGTCAGCTGAGCGGTCCAAGGCACTGGTTAAGCCTACTTTGTTTCCAATCTCCGTCCCGGCTTCCGTCAACCTTTCAACCACGCAGGATCGGTTCTTTATACTGATATGTGTTGACCTACATGACTGATTGATGTGTGGTATATACTGATCTGCGTGGACCTTCATGACTAAGTGACGTGTGGTATATACTGATGTGTGTTGACCTACATGTGTAGCTCCCTCAGGTTAACAGTCACCGACACAAGGCATTCTTGTTTACGGCTATTTATTAGCCAAATCTTGTCATCCACAATGCCATTAAACATGCCGTGAGAACTAAATAAAAGCATAGAAATCATACATGAGGTACATAAAGAAGGATATCCTCACAGAGAATAGAACATCATAATTACACATTAAAATAACTATGCATACCTCATTGGCCACGTTAACTCCAGGGAGTGAAACAGGTAACACGGAGCCAACTTCTCCCCCATGTGTCTCTCGTTGAACTAATGAATGTAATGACGTTACCACTTATCTCAACGAGCGGCAGTTGGCTCTGCGGCAGAACCCCTACCAACGTATTGGTCAGCTCTGGCCCAGTAAGCAGATGGTCATTCAATGACACGCCTTGAAACTTCGCTGTGCAGTCGAACACGACGCGTATCTTGCCCGGTTTTTGTGGGTGATACACCCCGTGACGAGGGATGTAGCAAGCAGGGCTCATTTCCTCTTCAGAAACTTTCTCAGCATCTCCACGAGTCATTGTTTCGTTCATGAAGGATACATAGTCCTTGTGGTACTGTTTCTCTTTTCAAACCTCTTACTCAGACACGATGATCAGCACATTTCCTGTTGTCTGGCAAACTCGGCCTGTCCTCTTTTAATGGCAAAGGCATTTCACAGTGACCGTCAGGCTTGATCTTGATTCCCTCCTCCATTATTGAAATGAAACGAAGAACTTCCTGTGAAAAGAGAGCATCCTCCACGGTTCTTTCATTAAATTCTGACTCCAATATCTTCATAACATTTGGCGGAGTGACTAATTCCTTCCTGTTCAACTCAGTATCGGACTTCACTTGTCAAATTGGGAGGCGACTGAATTCATGGCATTACTTCTCTGACAGTAGTTCTGCCGCTGAATCCAATTGCATCTCCGTAGTCGACACAGGAACTACCAAGCCAACAAAACTCCAGCCGAGGTCTGTTTTTGAGCTAAAGGCTCCTCATCTCTACCTGACACAACTTCTCTGGGTAACAGGGCTTGAGAACAATTGTAACCTGTACGCAGGGCAACGTCACAGTCAATTAAAGGAGCAATCTCTTCGGCAAGGTGCTCTAGATGAGGCCATGCTCTTCCTTTCTTGGATGTGGGAATGTGACTTACATTGGCAGGAATGAAGCCTCTGATCTGCAACCCAGTTAACTTCTGACTTGGAATGATTGTACTTTTAGTTGCATTGGCTCCTTCTGTGCGTGCAAGTGCTGTAGTGCTAGTCTGCCTTATTCATTAAGGATAAAGGTGGTGTCACTTTGGTTATCCAGAAAAGCATATACGAGAACTTCATGCTCTGGGTTGCTTTTTGTTGACAACCACACTGGGATAACGATGGACATGTAAGTTCCATTCATGTTTTGCACCACACGTTTAGAGGTGGCTTCCTTAGAAGCTTCATTTGACTGCTTAGAATCCGTCTTTTCCTTTGAACTCTCCTTCTCTTTGGCTTGTTTCCAACTCTCCTTTCTCTCATCAGCTCTGTGATCTTTCTTTCCGTCATCCTTGACATGGTCTTCATGCAAACAGGTTGGGTGCTTCCTTTTACATGTGTCACAGACACTCCTCTTTTCACAGTTCTTAGAATGGTGTCCTGTCTTTAAGCATCCAAAACACAGTCCTTTAGTTTGCACAAACTTGACTTTTTCTGAGATTGTTTTTCTTTCTACATATTTGAATGCCATGGTACAACTTCTCACACAAGAATACACATGTCTTAGGATCTGGGTTTTCTTCTGAGCTGCTTGCCATCACCTTTGCACCAACATTTTGAGGCTTTGGTGTCTTAACCTTTCCACTATCACCAGACTTCAGAGCATTGAGAGATGTCACAGGGTTGCATGCTATCTTGGCTTCTCTTGCAACCAACTGAACAAATTCGCTGAAGCTTGGAAAGTCATGTGTTGATTCTTCAACCGCAAAGACCTTTCTGTTCCATCTGGCTGTTAACCAATCATGAAGCGTGTTGAGCATTCTTTGGTTTTCACCACAGTCTTTCAGGACTGCGAGACTCTTGATCTGCGACATTGCTTCACAGCTTCGTCGAAAATTGGATAATTCTCTTAGTTCAATGCTGTCCTTGGGCCCTATTTTTGGCCATGAAGTTATCTTATCCCTGAAGGCCTTGGCAATCAAAATGGAGCTTCCATACCTTTCTTCCAGGATGTCCAATGCTGAATAGTAGGCTGCATCCGTGCCTAGCAGGAAGTAACCTTCAATACGTTTCTTTGCAGGTCCTCCAACATACTTGTGGAGGTAGAAGACCTTCTCATTCACTGGAATATTCTTCCTGCCGATCAATGTCTCAAAGGTTGTTTTCCAGTCTTTGTACCTTAGTGGTTCGCCATCGAAAACAGAAGGCTCTGGTATTGGGAGATGGCTTTTGTTGATTGACTCTGTTATTGCTTTGGCAAGTGCTGTAGTGCTATCTTCTTGATGAGCAATGGCAGCAGGTTGCACACTTTCAACAATCTGTGCAATCATAGCAGGTTGTACATGTGTGGCATTTTGTGATGTTGCCATATGATGCACAGAAAGACTTCTTTGGGTAGTTTTAGCTTCGATTTTCACATGCTTGCTGCTGTGGAGTAACTCTGTTGTCTCTTCGTCCGAACCCACTTCCTGTTCGTAGACTTGCAGGGCGCGTCTCTGACGCGCCCTGCAGCATTCATTTTCTTAACTGTCTCTAAGCGCTTCTCTTCTAATGCATTTTTTCTTTCAGCATTTTCTTCTTCTTGCAGTGCAAGCCTTTTTCTGTTCTCAACTTCAAGATTCCCAAGCACTTGTTCCTTAAGTTCCATGTCCTCTAAGACCTTTAATGTGGCTTGAGTTGCAGCTAGCTCTGCTGCAGCTTCCAGTTTCTTTGTAGAGGACAGGCTTGATTGCTTTGATCTGATGCTTGCAGACTTTGAACTTCATGAACAAACACTAGACCTTTCGGAGGTTGCACGTGTAAGCACCGAGCCAGTCGCAGTCCAGTATTCTCGTTCTTTGAGTATCTGGTACTTTTTCTCTTAATTCAAGAGAATCCTCTGCATGTTCCACCAGCTTTCCTGAGACAGCATCACACGTGTCTACTCGTCGGCGCATCTTGCCATCCGGAGTAGTGTGTTGGCGTAAATCTTGATAATCTTGTTTTACACTGAAGCGTTACTGATCTTGGTTATGTAGGTTTGCAGGATTTCAGGGGAGAATGTTCCATCGATGGCTTTCCTCGTCTCTTTAGCAAAAACGTTATATTTGTCATAAGAGGTTGTAACAGTTCATTGCCCTTTTCAGTAAGCTCTCAGGTTCTGTGGCTTCTTCTTAGACTTTACTCTACAGCAGCTTTGGTTTCTACAGCTACCTCCATCTCTTTTGATGAGTTTGCATCTATATCAAGGTCTTTAAACTGCTGCTGTAAACCTGTTGCTTCAACCAGTTGCTCGTGCTCCGACATTTTCAATATTTTTGAACTGGTACTTTAACGCCTTTGTTTACTAGCTCAAACTTAAAATGAGCTAAATAAAGTAAGTGACAAACCTAGCTTAATGTTACCAGTTAGCTATGCAGAATGCTGGTGCCAGCAAGTCATACAGTGGTTTCATACAGAAAAATAAATAAAAAATATAGCTGCGAGCAGTAATGTGGGGGTCAAGCATAATGGGACTTGAGAAACTAATTTTGCTGGACGGACGTAATCGGCTAGGTGGCTACATGACGACCGTCTTGGTAATTGGTAATACCGACAGTCGATGGGATGAGCAATTCAGCGAGTACGCGTCAATGTTCACCAAATGGGAAAATGACCCCACCTAGAGGTAAGGGCGCAATACAGTCTGCCTGACAGAACAAGTGTCACAAATACATAGGGGTATTCGGAACAATATTCCTAAAAGAGACACAATGTAAACAAGCATCCGTTCTGGAGGTGGTTCGTGAAGCATCTAATCCAGTGGGAATTGCAGTTTATATTGTAAGTGGGCGGAATGGTAAAGATAGTCATTGTTGCATTATACATTAAGTACCGCTTTTCGCCACACGAGTGCAGTGTCTACCCTTTAATGAGCGCTGCAACTTGAAATAAATGAAGTAGTGTTCTGATTGTATGCTGTATGTCAGATTTACATGATGATTGAATATAATTGATATGTTATCAGTTTTATATAACACAGCATATGATATGACCATGAAAAAATACATATGATTAGATTTTACTGACAATGAAAGTTATTGGCAAATGGGTATCACAAGGAAAATACATTGAAGTTGCTTTCTAAGGGCTGGAATAGACTTTCTGCTAACAAAGCACCCCTAAAATCAAATCACACCAAATTATTTGGGCATCATCAGGATAGGGTCATAAGACTATGAGCCAAGATTGGTTTGGATGCATGAAGGCCTTGCAGAGATATGAGCTCACTTCCTGTTTGACGTGCCCCTGAGGTCAAAGGTCACCAAATAGTTTGGATGTCCCCAGAATGATGTCATGAGTCTATGTACCAAGTTTGGCTATGATATGTTATAGAAGTGCTGAGAACAGGCTTACTTCCTGTTTGGCTGCTTTGCCGTCAAGTTTGATTTGCTGTCACGGCCAAACGGTTTTGAATTTGAGAAAGCTGTTTGACACATTTGTTCAACTTGGTCTGAAGATCATATAATTTGTGGCCTGTGGAAATGTACAACTGATTTTGACAACTTTCAACATGGGGGCCAAGTTCTGATGTTGCCATGAGAATACATTTATAAGCTATATGGGGAGGTCTGACAGTATCATCAGACATTGAAAATAAGTTTGAAATGTACTCATGTGAAGAGAGAGGAGTTAAAACACGTCTTCATTAATTATAGCGCCC
This sequence comes from Gadus morhua, assembly GCF_902167405.1. Lineage (NCBI taxonomy): Eukaryota > Metazoa > Chordata > Actinopteri > Gadiformes > Gadidae > Gadus > Gadus morhua. Next base: position 27,389,038 of record NC_044055.1, on the reverse strand, counting down.
CCTAGAGGTCAATGGTCACCAAATTCATTGAGTGTCCCCATGATGATGTTATGGGTCTATGTATCAAGTTTGGGTATGATATGTCAAAGGGTTGCTGGGAAATTAGCTTGCTTCCTATTTGGTGGCTTCGCGGTCGAATGTATGTTGCCATGGTGCCGCGGATGGCAGCCTCGGTACTTCGGTACAAAAACTTACTTTGTTTGTTTTTGTCAGTTTATTATGTTTTCGGTGGTATTTCTTTTTCCAGAGAGGAGCTCTTAATCATCCGGCATACCTCTACAGGATTTTCAGCAAGTTTTATTGAAATCCTGGTCGGAGGAGCAACGGTTCTCCTTGGAATCTGCCGGAGACGCAGACGGGGGAAACGAACAGGAGCGCTTGTGAAATTAAGGAAGCAGGGACTACGCACCTCGCTTCCAGCCATTCACCTGGCAAACGTCCGGTCCCTGGTAAATACGATGGATGAGCTGTTGCTTCTCAATCGAACCAACTCAGACTTTTACAGATCCGCTGCCCTGTGTTTCACCGAAACCTGGCTCTGTGAACGCATCCCGGAAAGCGCACATCAGCTGCCCGGTTTCTCATCCGGGCGGACCGCAGAGCTTTCGGGGAAAACGAAAGGCGGAGGAATCTGCTTCGACTTAAACGTTGGTTGGTTTACAGATATTACAGTGCTGGAAAAGACGTGTAGCCCTCACTTAGAGTCTCTCTTCATAAACTGTAAACCCTTCTATTCTCCGCGGGAATTTTCCTCATTTATTATGGTTGGTGTTTACATACCACCACAAGCGCGCGTCGCAGACGCGCTGCAACAGCTGGCCGACCAGATAACGGACATAGAGGAAAAACACCCGGACTCTCTCGTTATTATTGTTGGGGATTTTAACAACGCCAAACTCAACCAGGAACTCCATAAAAACAGACAGCATATCAAGATTCCCACCAGAGACAAAAACACACTGGACCACTGTTACACAGTTTTGAAGGACGCCTATCGCGCTGTTTCCCGGGCAGCTCTAGGACTCTCCGACCACTGTCTGCTTCATCTCATCCCAACCTACAGGCAGAAACTAAAAACTTCTAAACCTGTGGCAAAGACTTTAAAGAAATGGACAAGGGAATCAAAGCTGGAGTTGCAGGCTTGCTTTGACTGCACCAACTGGAGCGTTTTTGAAGCTGCAGCTACAGACCTAAACGACCTCACGGACACTGTAACATCTTACATCTGTTTTTGCGAGGACCTCTGTGTGCAGACCAAGATCTTCTGCACATACAACAACAGCAAACCTTGGTTCACTCCTAATCTTAGGAAGCTGCGTCAAGCTAAAGAGGAGGCCCATAGTAGTGGGGACCGGGACCTATATAAGCAGGCCAGGAACAAGTTCACAAAGGAGATCAAGGTAGCCAAAATAAGCTACAGTGAGAAACTAAAATATAGCCTCTCCGCCAATGACCCTGCATCAGTTTGGAAAGGCCTGCAACAAATTACAAACAAGAGACCATCCCCCCACCCTGGGGGGTGGGGGACGACCTGAATGACTTTTACTGGCAGACGACCTGAATGACTTTTACTGCAGGTTTGAAGAGCACCCATTGTCACACCCCTCACGCATAAAAGGTCTTCCCTCATCACCCATCCCCCTCCCCCCACCTGCACTAACTATCTGCGAGAAGGATGTGTGCCGGCTCTTTCAGAAGCAGAAGATCAAGAAGGCTCCAGGACCTGATGGTGTGTCCCCCTCTTGTCTGCAAGTCTGTGCTGAACAGCTGGCGCCAATCTTCACGCGGATCTTTAACTGGTCCCTGGAGCTGTGTGAAGTGCCCTCCTGCTTTAAATGCTCCACCATCATCCCAGTCCCCAAAAAAACCCCAAAAAAATGAAATCCTTTGAGAGACTGGTGTTGAGCCACCTAAAGGACATTATAGGTCCCCTGCTGGACCCCCTGCAGTTTGCCTACAGGGCAAACAGGTCGGCGGATGATGCTGTCAACATGGGACTGCAATACATACTGCACCACCTCGACTACCCAGGGACGTATGCCAGGATCCTGTTTGTGGACTTCAGCTCGGCGTTCAACACCATCGTCCCTGAAATCCTACATCAGAAGCTCACCCAGTTCGAAGTGCCTGTCACCACCTGTCAGTGGATCATCAGCTTCCTGATTGACAGGCAGCAGCATGTCAGACTGGGGAGCATCTCTTCCAAAACCCGGTCCATCAGCACTGGCGCCCCACAGGGGTGTGTCCTCTCCCCGCTGCTCTTCTCCATCTACACCAATGACTGCACCTCAAAGAAACCGTCCGTAAAACTCCTGAATTTTGCAGATGACACCACCGTCATTGGTTTGATCCAGGATGGTGATGAGTCTGCTTACAGACAGGAGGTGGAACAGCTGGTCCAATGGTGCGGTCAGCACCACCTGGTGTTAAACCACAACAAGACTGTGGAGATGACAGTGGACTTTCGGCGAAGTCCCCCCCCCACTCCCCCCCCTCACCATCCAGAACGACACAGTGTCCACTGTCGATTCCTTTAGGTTCCTAGGTACAACCATTTCACAGGACCTAAAATGGTGTCCCCACATTTACTCTGTCCAGAAAAAGGCCCAGCAGAGGTTATACTTCCTGCGACAACTAAGGAAGTTTAATCTGCCTAAAGAGCTGCTGACCACCTTCTACTCAGCCATCATCCAGTCTGTCATCTGCACCTCGATCACTAGGGATGGGAATTGATAAGAATTTCACGATTCCGATTCTCTTATCGATTCTCATTGGGTGAGAAAATAAGTACAAATGTGTTTGTTTGTATTAAATCTCTTTAATATCTGATCAGAAGTGCGTCTAGCATTAGGAAATTGTACATTTTCAAATCAATTGGTCTAGACAAAAAAATATATGTTTGGCTTTTTAAGCCCAAATGCCATCATTATGTGCCATTAAACTAAAAACGCAGACTGAAAACAGTCAAGTAGGAGCTTGTGCCTTTTGGAATGCGAACAGTGCTCATTTGCATTCAACTTGTAACAAAATTCAACTGACATAAACAAAATGAAGTATTGATTAGACAGACATTTATTAGATGTGCCTACCTAATAAACCGTTGGAACACACACGACCGGAAACCATAGCAACGCTGGTAAACAAACCCCGAGAACCCCAATCCTTATGAGAGCTCCGCACGCTACGGCCATCCGGAGGCGCACAGAGCTTTTGGCCGGGATATTATATATATACAATTATATTATATTATATACTATTATATATAGAGCTCCGGGAGTCGCAAACTGCAACAATCACTTTCTCCTCCATGCTGCAGTTCACCCCGGACTGCACTGCACTGAGTTTGACGGTTGAACGCAGATTGGCTGTTACGTTACACATGTCAATCAGTTGTCAGTCACGCTGTTGAACGCTGATTGGCTGTCATTACGACAAAAACTTGTCGCCAGTTTTCTCTCGCGAAAAATTCGCCCGATATGCGTCTCTACGTTCACTTTGTATGGGATCTTGTCGCCCCGTCGCGTTTGGTGTGAACGCACAATGCGCTTCTTCCTCGGCGGTGCCATGTTTGCTGCGTTCTGAATCAAAACAAAGCAGCGTTTGTGTGACATCATGACACATTTGCTGCGACCGGAACCGATAAGCGGAATCGTTAAGCAGGCTTGCTAATGATGCCAAGGAATCGGTTGACTAGGCACCGGTTCTGAACAAGAACCGGTCCTCGATTCCCATCCCTATCGATCACTGTCTGGTTTGGGTCAGCCACCAAACGGGACAGGGCCGGACTGCAACGGACAATACGGGCTGCGGAGAAGATCATTGCATCTGACCTTCCCACCATTGAGGACCTGTACCAGTCCAGGGTCAGGAAAAGGGCAACAAGAATCGCCCTAGATCCCTCACATCCTGGTCAGAAATTGTTCAACCTCCTTCCCTCGGGCAGGCGATACAGGGCACTGTTTGCCAAAACCAGCCCACACAAAGTCAGCTTCTTTCCCCAAGCAGTCTCTCTGTTGAACGCCCAGAATTAGCCCCCACCCTCTATTTTATTATATTATTGGGTGTCAAGCAACTATGTTGCGAGACAACCTATTGTTTTTGTATGAATTCCTATTATTATTATTATTTTACCTACGTGGAATTCAATGGCAGCCCATAGAACCGCTTGGTGAAAAGTTGTGAAATTTGGCACACTGGTTCAGGACAGCCCCATTAGCCAATTAAGCCAATCTCAGGTCGCTAGCCCAACAGCTCTAGCGCCACCAACAGGTCAAAGTTGGGCATGCATTCATGTTCATAACTTTCGACCTATTCGACCAATATTCACAAACCAGGTATCATTGGATTCCTTGAACCAAGCCCAGTTCAACACACCCTATGACGTCATTGCGCCATGACGTATATATCCGCCATCTTGGTTCATGTCAAAAACCTTCAAAGTGCTACTTCTATCACAAATCTTGTCCAATCATCTCGAAACTTGGCACACATGATCATCCGGCGATGCTTGATGCAAAACATCTGATGGACCTTTCAAATTCAAAACCGTTTGCCCGCTAGAGCCAATCAAATTTGGCGGCAAAGCCGCCAAACCGGATGTAAGCCCATATCTCAGCAGCCCTTTGACATATCATAACCAACCTTGGTACATAGACCCATGACCCCATAAAGGTTACACTGAATGAATTTGGTGATATTTGACCTCTAGGGGGCGCTGTTATTATGGTCGATGTGTTTTGACTCCTCTCTCTTCTCATGAGTACATTTAAAACTTATTTTCAATGTCTAGTGATACTATTTGACCTCCCCGTGTAGCTAGTATATTATTTCTCGCAGAAATATCCGCGACAGCCAATGATATTCGACCGCGAAGCCGCCAAACCGGAAACACGGCAATATCTCAGCATCCCTTTGACAAATCATAACCAAACTTGAAATATAGACCCATAACATCATCATGGGGACGCTTAATGAATTTGGTGACCATTGACCTCTAGGGGGCGCTATAATGAATGAAGACGTGTTTTAACTCCTCTCTCTTCACATGAGTACATTTCAAACTTATTTCTAATATCTGAGGATACTGCCAGACCTCCTTATATAGCTTATAAATTATTTCTCATTGCAACATCAGAACTTGGCCGCCATGTTGAAAGTTGTCAAAATTAGTTGTAAATTCCCACAGGCCACAAATTATGTCCAATCTTCATGAAACTTGGCATGTATGATCTTCCAACCAAGCTGAACAAGTGTATTAAACAGCTTTCTCAAATTCAAAACCATTTGGCCGTGACAGCCAATCAAACTTGACGTTGCTCATTAATGGGTAGACACTGCACTCGTGTGGCGCTCATTAATGGGCAGACACTGCACTCGTGTGGCGTCAAGCGGTACTTAATGTATAATGCAACAATGATTAAATTTACCATTCCGCCCACCTACTTTATAAACTGCAATTCCCTCTGGATTAGATGCTTCATGAACCACCTCCAGAACGGATGCTTGTTTACATTGTGTCTCTTTTAGAGATATTGTTCCGAATACCCCTATGTATTTGTGACATTTGTTCTGTCAGGCAGACTGTATTGCGCCCTTACCTCTAGGTGGGGTCCTTTTCCCATTTACTCATCCCACCGGCTGTCGGTATTGCCGATTTCCGAGGCGGTCGTCATGTAGCCCCCTGGCCGATTGCGTCCATCCGGCAGAATTAGCCTACCGAGTCCGATTATGCTTGACACCCACATTGCTGCTCGCAGCTATATTTATAATTATTATAATTTATTGTATTGTTATTCTGTATACTTAACCGTTTATTTATATTTATTATTATTAATTTTTTTGTACTGTTTTGTGTTTTGTGTTTTTTTTCTTTTTTATATATTAACAATAGGTACAATGTTGAGTGTTGTACATAGAGAGCAAAGGGACCGAAGTCAAAGTCCTTGTTTGTTCGCAAACCTGGCCAATAAAGCTGATTCTGAATCTGAATATGATTGGCTGTCGCGGATATTTCTGCAAGAAATAATATACTAGCTACATGGGGAGGTCTGATAGTATCACCAAACATTGAAAATAAGTTTGAAATATACTCATGTGAAGAGAGAGGAGTTAAAACACATCTACATTAATAACAGCGCCCCCTAGAGGTCAAAGGTCACCAGATTCATTGGGTGTCCTCATGATGATGTCATGGGTCTATGTACCAAGGTTGGTTACGATATGTCAAAGGGCTGCTGAGATATCGGCTTACTTCCTGTTTGGCGACTTGTCGGTCAAATTTGATTGGCTGTAGCGGGCAAACGGTTTTGAATTTGAAAAATCTAGTCAATGTTTTTTGTCAAGCATGGCCTGAAGATCATGTGTGCCAAGTTTCGAGATGATTGCAGAACATTTGTGATAGGAGATGCATTTTGAAGGTTTTTGACATAAACCAAGATTGCGGAAAAATCCCTCAGGGCGTAAAATGACATAGGGTGCTTGGAATTCGGCTTGGACCAAGGCTTCCAATGATCCCTTGTTTGTGAATATTGGACGAATGGGTCAAAAGTTGTAAACATGAATGCATGTCCAACTTTGACCTGTTGGTGGCGCTAGAGCTGATGAGCTAGCGACCTCAAATTTCCTCCTGAACCTGTGTGCCAAATTTCACAACTTTTCGGCAAGGCGTTCAATGGGCTGCCATTGACTCCAATGGCAGGTAAATAATAATAAGAAAACGTATGAAAACAATAGGTTGTCTCGTAGCTTCGCTGCTTGACCCCCAAAAACGTATGAAAACAATAGGTTGTCTCGCAGCTTCGCTGCTTGACCCCCAATAAGAAAACGTATGAAAACAATAGGTTGTCTCGCAGCTTCGCTGCTTGACCCCCAATTAGCAGGTTCTCAATAGTATTTCAATTCAAGGGGGGCGCGAAAAAATTTCTGACTCCTCGAATGACAGAAAATAGTTGAGAACCACTGAGTTACATAAATAAGAATATTCTCACAGTGAATAGAACATGATAATTACACATTAAAATAACAATGCATACCTCATTAGCCGCGTTAACTCCAGGGAGTGAAACAGGTTACACAGAGCCAACTTCTCTCCCATGTGTCTCTCATTGAACTAATGAATGTAATGATGTTACCACTTATCTCAACGAGCGGCAGTTGGCTCTGCAAGCGCTGCATGCTCTGATGCTGGTGCTACATCAATAAAACGTCTGCACCTCAGAACAATAGTTCCGCAATGCACTACATAAACAGATCATTTTGTAAACATATTTCAAAATAAAAGAAATGCAGATGAATTAAAAGGATATATTTAAATGTGGTCTCATACTTAATATTATTATTTATCTTTATTTCAGACTCATATAGGTCCATATACACGACAGTACAACAGACAAAACAACAACAGACAAATAAGAAACACAACTAAAAAACATACAGACACTCTCTCCAATGCTTCCAGAGACTGGAAGTGTATCTGATGCTGCTTAACTTCGGCATGGTTAAAGTCATTATAATTTCATTTTTGGAGTCCATCAATCTCATCATAAAACTGTACATCAGATTCCTGAGCAATGCATTTAAAGTGGGAACACCACTGTTTACAAACAGTTGACTGGCACTTGTGCACCTTGGTAGCCTCAGCAGAATTCTTAGAGCATCATTATACGCCACTCTCAATTTGTTATATTTACTTTTACTGTATCTGCACCACAAGTGGGCAGTATATAGTGGAGTACAATAAGCTTTAAAAAGGGCATTCTTAACATCATCAGTACACATATGAAATTTTCGTGACAACATGTTAGCTTGTGCATATAATTTACAGTATTGTCTCTGAACATCATCATCGTCACTGAGGTCGTCCCTAATGATGTGACCCAGATATCTGACCTTATCCACAACATTGAGCACCTTGTCAGCCAAAAGAAAAGAAGGGAATGTTGCATCCCTATCTTCCTTAGTTTTCATGATCATGACTACACTCTTTTTGGGATTAAACTTGATATCAAAGAGCTGTCCATAGTCAGAACACACTCTGAGCAACTGCTGCAGGCCAGCTGAACTGGGGGTCATAATGACCAGGTCATCAGCATACATTAAATGATTAAGTAGCCTTTCTCCCACCATGCATCCAGTCCTGCACATTGTGAGTCTTTTAGAGAGTCCGTCCATATACAGATTAAAAAGTACTGGGGATAAAATCCCTCCCTGTTTGACCCCGTTTGTCACTGAAAAGGGCTCTGATATAGAATCTCCCCATCTGACTTGCATGGTTTGATTGGAGTACCAAAAATGCAATACACGTACCAAGTATGAAGGAACACCTCTTTCTCTTAGTTTAGCAAATAGTTTACCATGGTTTAGACGGTCAAAAGCTTTTGAAGCATCTAGGAAGCATGTGAACATGGTGGAATTATGATTACTGTACTTATGTACTGCCTCTTTTAAGGCATAGACACACATGTCCGTACCATGTTTGCTTTTAAAACCAAATTGTTCATCAGCTGTGACAATATACTCTTGTAATCTATCAAGTATTATTCTCTCTAACACCTTTGACACCACACTAGCCAAGGCTATTGGCCTATAGTTGTCAATACTCGAGAGCTTCCCTGTTTTTTCTTTGACTACAGGTACTAGTAGTACTGACAGCATATGGTCAGGCAGAATTCCATGCATTAGCATTCCTGACAGGCACAGGGCAAGTAATACTGATGCTCTATAACTAGAGTACCTCAAGTGTTCAGCCGTTATCTGATCAAGGCCAGTTGACTTATTTAGAGACAACTTCTCAATAGCATTTCTAATTTCATCAGGCCTAATGACAACATTATCATGAGAAACAGCACCAACATTAAAAACATCACTTTTAACACAGTTAAAAAGGTCTTCATAATGTCTCTTCCATAGATCAGCAATATTTGGACTCCCTGTGACCCCATCTATATTAGAGGGCAACGGTACCTTATTATTATTTATAATCTTTACTTCTTTCCAGAAATCTAAAACATCTTTTTGCTGCAACTTTCTAGCCATTGAGTTTGCCCTCAAGGTCTGCTCGTTCCTCTTAATGAAACGCACTGCCCTTTTAAAGTGAGCTACAGCATGCTTTTTTGCATCACATTCTGGACCACTCCTTGGTTTGCCAGCATTGATCCATACTTTAAAGGTTTCCCTGGCCTGTTGGTGGACTTCATCAATATGCTCATTCCAGCCTGGCCGGAGTTTGTGATTACACCTTTTCTTAGAGAAAACATTACTAGACTGGTTAAGACCATTTACAATTAAATTATACATTATCCACAGTTCATATTTATGAATAGAATTATCACAATTAATATTATTACACAGAATGGCTTCATAAGGGAGTTTAATTTTCCCTAGATTCTTCTCTGTGTTATCGTGATAGAACCTCAGGTCATCCTCTGAGAGCCTAGCCCACTGGAGTTTAACACCATGCCTGTAGTTTTCATTAGTGACCAAGTCCGGTAGGTTCTCCACTTTAAGCATGATGGAGACCGGCATGTGGTCTGATGCTGCTAGCCCATATAGGATCTCAACTTGCTCTACACAGTCATGAGCGTCAGCTGTACAAATAATGTGGTCCAGCCATGATGTCGTATTCCAGGCCTCACTGACATATGTGAATGTAGTTGCTGGCAACAGGACACTACTTGTTAAAATTAACTTATTGTCATGACAAAACTGAGTCAAATGCCGACCAAACAAGGACTTTTCATCACTGATATCTGCATTCAAATCACCCATTAAGTAGATAGAGGAATACTCTGTTTCCTCTATAAATGCGTTTAGGAAAGCAAGTCTTTCAAGATATAAATCTTCATTATTATGGCTTTCGTATGGTGTATACACATTTATAATGATAAAAACCTTGTTATTGCAAGCTACTTTAATAGCTATGCACCAGTCTACTCCCAATCTGATCACACTTATCAGGGGGTCATATTTTTTATGCCACAAGATAGCGACACCTCCAGGTATCCTACCCTGCACAAGCCCCAGACTCAGGTCTGTTGTGGACTCCCCTGCCCCATGGAAGTTACTGTTAACAGAATTTAGCTTGTCCAGATCCTGTTTAGAAATAAAAGTTTCTTGAATACACAAGATGTCCGTTTCCTCAAGGAGTTTATCAACAACAAGACGTCGCGCCTTGTCTGCTGCAGTTTGACCCAGACGCAGGCCGCGTGCATTATATGACACAACTCTCATGAGAAATAGATTTTTCTTTTTTACATAATGACAGCCCCTGCTTTGACTCCAGTTGTGCTCCTGGGCTTGCGTGCCTCATAGAAGCGCCGCACCAAAGCACCGTCTGGCCAAAGGCCAGGATCGTACATGTCATTCACTTCATTACACTCCGCAGTAACTTTGAAGGAGCTGTACCTGCTTTGCGCAGTGTCAATCTTCACACATGTTACATCATGACAGAGTTTGTCTTTCAGATACGCTGTCAGAATATTTACATCCAGCTCAGGCGAGAATTTCGTTGCAAATACACTCACCAACTTTGTCTTTACCGTCCTGATGTGACATCCAGGGCCAGTCCCGACAACTATTTTCTTGTCTCGCCTAGGCTCCTGCCTTGTTTTGGGCCGCAACGCCGGTACTCCACCTCCAGCAGCCTGTAGCCCCCGCTTAGCCACTATGTTCCATGCCGGCGACAAAGCCACAGCAGCGGCACCGCCCCCCTCCATTGAACCGTTGGCTTTCACAGCTCCAAGCCCAGGCTGAGAGCACTCCTCCCTGGCCAGTGTATTCCAGCTTGTCTGTCGTCTACGTTGAGCCGGGGATTTGGGCTGAGCCCCTGCTCCTCTTCCATTGTCCTTTCCCAGATTAGCCTCTTTATGAGACTGCGAGGACACAGCCTTGATGCCTCTCACCAGAGCTGGCTCAGCCACACACAGCCGCTGATTTAGATCCACTGTCATAGAGCGGAGTTCATCAGAAACTTTGACCTGCATGGTCATACCCTGCTTCATAATAGCAACATCAGCACTTAGCTTCTCAATCTTAGCAAGCAAACATGAGACGTCAATGCTATTGAAAGACACAGGTGGGAGTTCGTCTAGATGGTATGAAACAAAACGAGGTACTTTGTCTCCCAGCTCATTAAGTAGCCCAATGCAACTCTTGACATTGTTCACGTCCTTTTGATCCCCCCTGTGCTGAATGTAGCGCTGAGTGGTTTCTGGACATAGTTCAAACAGGACTTTTCTTGAACTTGCAATCCTCTCAGACGAGAAATGGCTTGTAGTCAACAATATCAGTTCATCCTGTCCCATCGTTTTCATTTTAATGACTAGAAAGTTCAGAAACTCATCCTCCACAATGATATTGCCATCCTCACCGGTATATTTCAGAGGTTTAGATCGCAACGCAGCAGACGCTGCTGCTGCCGCCTCCGTCATATCCGCGAGTATATATCCGTCTCTTTTAAGCACCGGTAATAAGATATTATGTGTGTGAAAGTAAACTTCTCTGTAGAATAGCCGCCCTGGGTCTATGGCGGGGGTCTCTAACCAGTGCTTGCGTTTATGGCTGTGCGTCCCGACTTGTCCTTACGTTTCCGGAGAGGTTCACGTAAGCCTAGGTGAGGTGGCAGACACTTCTGGCTAGTAGTGGCTACGCCAAAACACTGACTGTATGTAAATAGCTCACAAAACGTTGTTTTGCGACGCGATTAATAAAAACCAAAAACAAACAAAGAGCATATGTAACGAAGCGATCGCTTAGCGGGTGTGTAGGGTAATAAAACTATTCTTTTATGCAACTTCAAATTAATTGAATAAACCAAAATTGTGAAACTGCTGCTACAACATGAATAATGTGTGGTATATACTGATGTGTGTTGACAAACATGGATGAGTGATGTGTGGTATATACTGCTGTGTATTCATCCCCAGGCTCAGATTGTTCTGCTAATCATCCTCCTGGGGGCCATCGTTAACTACTTCATGGGGACCTTCCTCACTGTGGAGGAAAAGGAACCCAAGGGGTTCTTCGGCTACAACTGTGAGTCTGGTTCTCTCTCCTCCTCTGGTATCCCCTGGATCTCCCACCTCCTTTTCTGATATCAGCCGGATCTCAAGTGACATGAAACAGCATTTACAAAACATTGAATTTTTTTTTCCTTTACTACAAATCCACACACGCATAACTCGCTCCCCATGTGTTTTAAAGGGTTCCTAAGTTGCTCATTTGTATCTATGGATCCATCATGTCCGCCCATTCTGTAGGTCAATTTTAGCGGTGATGTATTTATTTTAGCTTTTTTTTACAGAATAATAACAATTTGATGTGTTTTCAATTTATGTACAATTCAAGTTACACGCAAGTAGTTTGCCCTCAACCTTCTTCCTGTGAGAAAGTGTTTTGTTCTAGTGGCCTTCGGAAAGGTCTGTGTATCGGTGCTTATTGCCAGGGTACATGCAGGAACGTTCAACAGGGGTATCAATATAATCTGTGGAACATAGGAAAATCTTTCCCATCTTCTTACCCTAGCTCCTTCTCTTCCAACTAGCGGCCATCTTCCTGGAAAACCTGGGCCCAGACTTCAGAGAGGAGGAGTCCTTCTTCTCCGTGTTTGCAATTTTTTTCCCAGCAGCCACTGGGATCTTGGCGGGGGCCAACATCTCTGGTGACCTCACTGTGAGTCCGTATTCCACCCCTCCCTGTTGCTTCACCTTTCATACCATAGACATCTTATATGATAGACGGAGCATCGAATGCTACCGCCTACTGGCGCTGACGAGACGCGGGGCCGCCATCTTGGAGTGATCATCCGCTCCACTCAGTGTAATCCGTTTGGCTGGAGCAATGAACTGTCAGCGTCAGCGCATTTAATTAATCATACCTCACTGAATACCACAGATTTTCATGCAGTGTTTTGTCATACGTGTAGCTATGATAAAGGCCACATGGTTTGGCGTGTTTTATTATTCAATACCAATTGTACCAATAGTACAGTAATGTTAAATCTTACTTGTGAAAAGTAATCCCCCGATTCCTATTGTGGATGGTCCGCCGATTTGAGCAGGAATACGCTGGACAACAGCCCGGCATCCTGTTTCTGCTGCTGTTGCTGCTCCCGGTTGACCACTCCAAGATGGCGGCCGTATTTCTCGCGTCCCAGCAGCCAATGCTCCGTCTATGCTATAAGATGTCTATGTTTTATACCTCCAGCCTCAACACTAGCACCGTTATTGTTATGACATTGCACAGGTATGAAGCTCAATAGAAGGAACATCTAGGCTAAATGTATTCTAGCCAACTGCAGCAAGATTTTTGTTATCTTGGTTAGCAGATATCTTCTAGATCACCCCTGATGTTGTTCCTCTGGTCTGTTGCCAGTGATCACTAACATGCTAGTTAGAATTAGCACCCAACAAAAAAGCTTCTAAAATCAGTAATGCTAATAGATTCTTCTTACAGACGTCTGTACTTTTTAAAGTGTTGCATCTGCGTGCAAATAACTGCCAATCTCATTGACAAGGTCAGGCACATCTCCAAAGCCCAGGTGGCACACATAATATTTGCCCTGAAATCACAACTGCATATCTGTACGCTTGAACTGCAGGGAAACCAGGTGTAGAGAGAGTTCATGAGCTGATGCAGGCCAGGTGTGAACAGTTAAGCTGGGGCAGGCACAGCACAGAGCAACAGCTGTGACTATGACAAATAAACACGTAAATACAAACTGGTACCTGTGACCGAATCTTACGTGCGGCCAACAAAAACCACAAACAAAATACTTTGGATACACAAATACAACTTTTTTGTTCTTTATGCACCACTGTAGGACAAAACACAACACGTTTACACAGTCATTGTGATCTGGGTACTAACATGAAGAGTCTTACATTTAACAGTTCAAATCGACATATTTTTTTGTAAACTTTATAGTTAACTTATTGTCTTGAGGGGAAACCCATTATCGGGTTGACGCGAATGACCTCTAACCTCTTAAATCCCCCCCCCCCCTTCCCCAGGACCCTCAGTCAGCTATCCCTAAAGGCACCCTGCTGGCCATCGTTATCACTGGCATCACCTACATCGCTGTCGCTCTCTCCACAGGTAAAGTCCCCCGAAAGAAAGGAGTTTAGGATTGACTTCATATCCAAATGTTCTCAGTCCACCTGTATGGTCATTAATCAAGTCGCCCTGAAAATTCCCATTGTGTCAATGAAATTTCTGTTTTCATTGTCTTACCACTACCTACTCCTTAATGACTTGTCTCTGTATTCACTGTCTTACCCCTACCTGCTCATAATGACCTGTCTCTGTATTCACTGTTTAACACCTACTAATTCCTTAATGACCTGTCTATGTATTCGCTGTCCAACCCCTACCTGCTCCTGAATGACCTGTCTCTGTGTTCACTGTTTAACACCTACCTGAACCTTAAAGGTTCCATGGCATGAAGATCTCACTTTAAGAGGATTTCTAACATTAATATGAGTTCCCCTAGCCTGCCTATTGTTCCCTAGTGGCTAAGACGCGCACTAGGTATCCTGCTCGCCTTTGAAAAAATGGAATCTCAGGGACGCTGATTTGGAATGTGGCCCCATATGTCGTCATAAGGGGCCATGTACCTCCCCTTTCTCTGCCTTGCCCGCCCAGAGAATTTGGCCCGCCAATGAGACAATGAGGTACGATTGTGCGAGCGCCACGTGTGTGTGTGATTACACACACTATAACGCAAGTGTTGTACACTTCTTTGTTATTTGGATAACCATTCTGCTGTTGGTGTTATGGCGCATAACACGTCGGTTCTTTGACGTCTCTGGTATTTCCACAACAAGACTGTAGTTGGGGTTATCTCAGCCATGGTTTAGAAGGAATTAGGGGAAAGGAACTTTGGCATTGACTCCCTGAAGTACATGAACCAGGACATGGAGGAGAAAGGGATTGTTGCCCGAGATGTCTCCCGCTTGAGCCCCGCTTCCCGCTGCCCGCTAACGAGGGACCACCGCCTCGGCGCTGCCTGCTGCAGGAGGCGGTGGTGCCTAAGCGCTGACCGCTGCTGAGGCATTGGTCCCTCGCAGAGGTGGGTAGGAACGCGCTACATTTACTCCGTTACAAATACTTGAGTAACTTTTTGGATAAATTGTAATTTTAGGAGTAGTTTTATTGCAACATACTTTTACTTTTACTTGAGTAAATATTTGAAGAAAGAACGGTACTTTTACGCCGTTCCATTTGGCTACGTGACGGTCGTTACTTTGTTTTTTTTAGATCTTTTCTTTTATTACATGCGAGATCTATTTCTATCACGTGAATATTCCTTAGCCCAAGTGAAGGAGTTCAAGTACCTCGGGGTCTTGTTCGCGAGTGAGGGTACTATGGAGCTTGAGATTGGCCGGAGAATCGGAGCAGCGGGGGCGGTATTGCGTTCGCTTTACCGCACCGTTGTTACGAAAAGAGAGCTGAGTCGCAAGGCAAAGCTCTCGATCTACCGGTCGATCTTCGTTCCTATCCTCACCTATGGTCATGAGGGTTGGGAGATGGCCGAAAGGACGAGATCGCGGGTACAAGCGGCCGAGAGGCAACTGAATAACGCCTGCACACACACACAGGCACGCACGCACGCACAACGCAGAGTGGTAATCGGGAGAGTTGGGAAAATTCCCTGTGGCCCGTTAACGGGGGGCGCCGGGTCAACATCGACTCGCAACCAATTCGGTTTTGTCTAGAGGAGTAACTGAGCGCCCCCTCCCGAAGTGGCACAGCCCAGGTCGGCCTTGAACTGCGATTGGTCAGAAAGACGTTACAGTTAATGACAACATTGAACTCTCATGCAGGCTCGAACAGAGTGACACACACACACACACACACACACACACACACACACACACACACACACACACACACACACACACACACACACACACACACACACACACACACACACACACACACGTTGATGTATTTAATTTTGCAAAGATTTAATTTGTTATTGTTTTAGTTCAAGGGTTATACTTTTTTTTTTAAAGACCTTATTTATTTAATTTAAAAGGATGTTATTTACATTATCTTTATTTGAACATTGCTGTTTTATATTTTGTTGGTGTCTTTTTTGTACCGTTTGTGTTGCTCTGTTTATTTAAAAAATAAATCGGAGAAACTCAGTACTTGTACTCTTGAGTACTTGAGTAGTCTTTTCACTGCATACTTTTTTACTCTTACTTGAGTAATTATTTTTACGAGTACTTTTACTTCTACTTGAGTAATTCTAATCTTAAAGTAACAGTACTTTTACTTGAGTACATTTTTTAGCTACTCTGCCCACCACTGGTCCCTCGGCAGAGAGGCTCCGGCGGGAGAAAATTGCGGTCAACAATCGCGGGCAACAATCCCTTTCTCCTCCATGTCGTGGTTCAGTCTACTTCAGATTGGTGTGGACGTGGGAGAACCAGAGACGTCGGAGAACCCGACGCCGTTGTTTGAGATTCAAAATATCGTCTGGAGGAGCACACAGGTTTTGGCCGTGATAATATATATTATATGATATAGATACCTATGTATAATATGATATTATTTAGATATAGAGCTCCAGGACTCCCGCGGGAGCACCCAGAGTGTTCTAGGATATGTACAGAATACGGCCAAAGGCTGTGTGCGCCTCGCCATTGCGATACATCCACTGTACACAGAGTGCATGGTACCGTGGCAGAAAGCTGCTCAGGGCTACACCCCCAACCTCCTCCTTGACCTGCCTCTCTCCTCCACATTTGCATTAAAGCTAAAGACACCGAAACAGTGCGTTTGGGGAAAGTGTCAATGTGCGACTGTCTCGTAGTGACTGTAATTCTGCACCACGGCTGAATTTCGGGAACGTATTCAAATACTGTTATAATACTAATATCTATATTAAAGCATCCATAAAGTAGCATGCCATGGGACCTTTAATGACCTGTCTCTGTATTCACTGTCTAATCCCTACCTGTTTATTAGGGGTCCAAGCCAACAGGTTGGATCCCTATTGTTATTGTAAGGATTATTATTATTAGGGGTCCAAGCCAACAGGTTGGATCCCTATTGTTTTTTTGTAAGGATTATTATTATACTTCCCCCCTAGAAGTGGTACTACAGCCCAAACCGTAAATGGTGCACACACGCCAATTGCATGACTAGATCCAGGTCCATGAACACTACGCAGACGACAAAATCCAGACATGCCGGCCACTAGGTGGCGCTATTCCAATGAATACGCGTTTGGGGCTATAACTCCCACACCGAATCTCCCACATTCAAAAACTTGTACGCACATATTCACTGGAGTCTGCTGCATCTTTTGGCATAGGCCACGCCCATTTGCGTCCATAATTTTTTTTCGCAAAATCGCGAAAACCGCAAAACTGTTTTTTCGCTACTCCTCCCACATTTCTTCACCAATCGACACCAAACTTTGCACACGGCATCTTCAGACGCACACGCATAGAATTGATAGACACTTTTTTGATCGGACCTTCGACGACGAAACGGTAGCGTTTTGAATATTGGTTTATGAGCTAAATTAGACGTGGAAAATCAAAAATCCAAAGAAATCCAAAATTAGACATCGGAACGAGTCCAAATTGTACACACATGTTGGTGCTAACCTTAATGTCGTTCGATAAAAAATTCGGAAAATTTTGCCATTAGGGGGCGCAATAAACGAGGAAATTGTATATCTTCTGCAAAATTTCGCCGCGAAAACGCTACACTGACTTCTCGCTACTCCTACCACAGTCAAATCCTTTGTATCCACAGGTTCAGGGTAGCGTTTTGAACACATGCTTCGCGTTGTGCCGGCGAAACGCACATTTCTTGTCGCGTTGTGCCGGCGAAATGCACACTTCTTGGACCCCTGCATAACTGCTTGCAGTTCTAGTTCCTATACTTCCTTCCCTAGAAGTGGTACCACAGCCCAAACCGTAAATGGTGCACACACGCCAATTGCATAACTAGATCCAGGTCCGTGAGTACTACCCAGACGACCAAATCCAGACACGCCGGTCCCTAGGTGGCGCTATACCAAGGAATACGCGTTTGGGGCTATAACTCCCACACCAAACCTCCCACAGTCAAAAACGTTATACACACAGATTCACTGGAGTCTGCTGCATCTTTTGGCCACATCTTTTGGCCACGCCCATTTGCGTCCATGAATTTTTTTCGCAAAATCACGAAAACCGCTAAACTGCCTTTTCCCTACCCCTCCCACATTTCTTGACCGATCGACATCAAACATTGCACACGACATCTTCCGACGCACACCAAAAAATTAATTCGAACACTTTTTTGATCCGACCTTCGACGACGAAACGGTAGCGTTTTGAATATTGGTTAATTAGCTACGTTACACTTGGAAAATCATGAATCCCAAAAAATCAAAAATTAGACAACGGATCGAGTTCAAATTTTACACACATGTCGGCGCTACCCTTAATGGCGTTCCCTAAAAAAATCCGAAATTTTCGGCACGATGAAAATTCTCGTTGGAAAATTACGCCACATGGCGGCGCCATAAACAAGGAAATTGTATTTCTCCTAATTGGCCAAAGGGATGTTCTGAAAACGTGTTTGGGGATATATCTCCCACACCGAACCTCCCACAGTCAAAACCTTTATATCCACAGGTTCACGGTAGTGTTTCGAACACATGCTTCGCGTTGTGCCGGCGAAATGCACATTTCTTGGACCCCTGCATAACTGCTTGCAGTTCTAGTTATGACTTGTCTCTGTATGCACTGTTTAACACCTACCTAATCCTTAATGGTCTGTCTCTGTATTCACTGTCCCACCCCTACCTGCTCCTGAATGACCTTTTTCTGTATCCACGTCTAACTCATACCTGCTCATACCCTGTCTCTTTACTGTCTAACCCCTACCTGTTCTATATGAGGTCTGTTTTTTGATTCACTTTGGTGCCGTTCTCCTCTTCAGGAGCCTGCATCGTGAGGGATGCTACAGGTGACCTCAATGACACAGTGACGGACACGGTGAACTGCACGGACGCTGCCTGTACCCTGGGGTACGACTTCTCCATCTGCAAGGAGGGAGGCTGTCAATACGGCCTGATTAATGACTTCCAGGTACACACTATACACTCACACATTTGTACATTGGTGCACCTGTAGAGGAACACACCTGTACAGGACCTTACCTGTTTACTGACACACCGGGACAGGAACAGACCTGTAAACAAACACACCTGTAAGCAGAGGTGGGGGTAAGTCATTCATGTGAAAGTCACAAGCAAGTCTCAAGTCATAACCTTCAAGTCTCAAGCAAGTCCCAAGTCACTGTGGTGAGAATCAAGCAAGTCACAAGTCAAGTCATTGCTCAGGTCAAGCAAGTCACAAGTCAAGTCATACAAAAATCTGATGATCTAACCCAGTTTCCACATTTAAAAATCAGTAAAGAGAGTGGTTCATTTTATTTCAACATTAACAATAACAATGTCTTAACAATAACAATACCTCAAACTATTCAAAACATTCCAAAACCATTATGTGCATAGTTTGAAAATGTTTTTTATGATCATTACCTCCAACCTATGAACAGAATCAAATAGAACCTCTAGGTAGCTGTATACGACAACAGTTCAAGTCAATCACTCAATCTCCCTACATGTTGTAGAATATTATTTGCAACACATGGCATCAGACATGAAAAAAATGAATATTTCAAAAGTAATATCACATACACATACTGTAGGAAGGGGAAATAGTAATACACAAGCCTGAAAGCTGGTAGCAATCTTGCTGCCTCGCAACATACATCGACTTACAATGCATTGCATTTGCAAAAAAAATAATTTGACAGTACTTTGTCACTGAGTTCTGAATGATGCGGTCACATTATCACCCCACCATGGCTGAACACACCTTCAACAGGTGCACTTGATGCAGGGACTGCTATAACTCCACCTTGAACAAAAAGACACTTAAAACCACTGAGTTAGAAGTAGCCTACTGACATGAAAATTAAACAAGTTAATCATCTGTGGAATGGGCAGGGCTCGAAAAACTCCAGCCAATGATTTTCAGAAACACAGAGTGGCATTGGACAGTAAGTACGTCAATTAAACGGTCGTACTGCACTCCCCCTCCCCCCGCGCGTGACCTCTTCGTGCACGTGCACGTACTCAAAGCTCGTGACCCAGAGCAAGCTTCTGTTTGTTGTTATCCTGCGGTAGCTACTGGAGCTAGTTTACTAGCTAATCCACATTTGGACCTAGCGCTAGAATACAACCCTAAACTCCAACCTAGCTAGCCTGCCCTGACCCACTCTCGCGCATCTGTGTTCGCGCTCTTGTGTGATTGCGCGTCCATGTACTTGGAATGGGTGGAGTCAGAGTCAGCGTTGAAGGAGAGGGAGTAGGACCATTTGAGTTGCGTCTTTTCAAAATCTGCTGGCGTATCGCAAATGACATATCCAACCAGGGCCGTAGCACCAAATCCTGGGCCCCTATAATATAGGTACTGATGGGCCCCCCTGCGCCAGGTTGTTGACGGGGGGGGGGGGGGGGGAGCGATTGTTGACGGGGGGGGGGGGGGAGGGGGTTAAAAAAAAAAGGTAAAACTTTTTTTTTTTTTTTTTTTTTTTTTGGTCATGGGCCCCCCCTCTGCCCTGGGCCCCCCCACAACTGTCCCCTTTGTCCCCGCAGTCCGACGGCCCTGTATCCAACCCATAATCTAACTTTAGAAAAGTCATTTCGAGTCATCTGTCTCAAGTCTAAGTCAAGTCTCAAGTCATGAAGACCAAGTCAAAGTCAAGTTGAGTCTTTTATCAATGTTAGTCAAGAAAGTCTCAAGTCCTCAAATTTGCGACTCGAGTCTGACTCGAGTCAAGTCATGTGACTCGAGTCCCCCATGTCTGCCTGTAAGTCACCATGCCTCTGTACACAAACACATGATTGACAGGTCGTGGCCATCTTGTTGACATAGATGTCAGTAAAACATTATTCAGCTTCTTCCATCTACAAGCATCTTCAGATTGAAGTGTGATTAATGTTTGTTTTTGTGTGGGTTTGTTTTTTTGTGTATGTTTGAGTGAGAGAGAGCTATTCGAAACAATGAGACAAAGAATGGAAACTTTTGTTTGGAGTCACAAGGCTGATCTGAATGACACCATTCAGCCTCCCCCCCACACACACAGTTTTCTAGCAGACTACCAAACATTTCCCTGGTTTAGACATCTGGTCTATGTGGTTGGGCAGGTCATGAGGATGTTTATTTTGTGATTTGCAGGTCATGAGGGTGTTTTTTGTGATTTGCAGGTCATGATTGGGTTTATTTTGTGATTTGCAGGTCATAAGTGTGTTTTTTGTGATTGGCAGGTCATGAGTCTGGTGTCTGGGTTCGGTCCTTTGATCTCTGCGGGGATCTTCTCGGCGACACTGTCCTCCGCCCTTGCTTCGCTCGTCAGTGCTCCTAAAGTTTTCCAGGTCAGCCGGTCCCCCGTCCTGCACTGTTCAACACATCAGGTGTTGAACACCTGAGGTGCATTATTCAAGCCTGAATATACGTATATACATGCATAAGTCCTATTGTTTATAAAATAACAAACTTAAAGAATAAAAATTGCACGTAATGATTCAATGAATGGATGGATGGATGATTTGTGGAGGGATGGATGATGGGTGGATGATTGGTGGATGGATGATTGGTGGATGGATGGATGGATGATTAGATGATTGGTGGGTGGATGGATGATTGGTAGATCGATGAATGATTGGAGGATTGACGGATGATTGGATGGATGATGGATGGATGGATGAATGATTGGTGGATTGATGGATTGTTTGTTTTGTGTCCCTCTAGGCACTCTGTAAGGACAACATTTACCCTGGACTTGGTATGTTTGCAAAGGGTTATGGGAAAAACAACGAACCTCTGCGAGGCTACGTACTGACCTTCTGCATTGGCCTGGCCTTCATCCTGATTGGTAAGCTGAATTCCTCCTACGATGACTCAGACATCATTGACAGAAAGCTACACAGGCCAATCCAGACTCACAGATCCAGGACTGACATTCCTGGTCATGAATACAGTCCAAGTAACAGTTGCAGGGCAACACTCAAGTATTTTAAAGCTGTTTGGGCATTTTTTTATCCTTAAGATTTATTTATTTTTGATTTATTACCATTTTGTAATTTTAATGTCTCTGTAAACATGTACACATTTTGAACCACAGAAAGTGATTGGTAGTAGTCTATTAAAACCATTAGGCATATAAAAAGTTCATATATGAGACTATATGAGACAAAATGGGATCTCTAGCTACAGCAATTTATTCCCCTTTAAAATAGGTCTTTCTCTCTTTCCTAGCGGAGTTGAACATCATCGCTCCCATCATCTCCAACTTCTTCCTGGCGTCCTATGCTCTGATCAACTTCTCTGTGTTCCACGCCTCGCTAGCCAACTCCCCAGGTAACCCCTTGGAGTTAGTAACCTGTCACAGGAAACCATCTAACATAACTTAAACAAACCAGTCAGAACAGCTTTCAAACATTCAAACTTGATGGCCTAGCATAAACTTAAAGGTTGGGTATGGAATTCTCTTTTTTGGCCATTTTTGCAAAATTACTTGAAATACTTATCATGACCCACTTACAGCCACTGAGTTAGAAGTACAATAAATTAAATTAAAATTAAACAAGTCAATCATCTGTGGAACGGGCAGGGCTCGAAAAACTCCAGCCAATGATTTCCAGAACCACCGAGTGGCATTGGACAGTAAGTACGTCAATCAAACGGTCGTACTGCACTCCCCCTCCCCCCCCCCCCCGCGCGTGACCCCTTCGTACACGTACTCAAAGCTCGTGACCCAGAGCAAGCTTCTGTTTGTTGTTATCCTGCGGTAGCTACTGGAGCTAGCTAACTGGCCAATCCACATTTGGACCTAGCACTAGAAGACAACCCTAAACTCCAACCTAGCTAGCCTGGATCGCTCTCGCGCATCTGTGTTCGCGCTCGTGCATGATTGCGCGTCCATGTACTTGGAATGGGTGGAGTCAGAGTCAGCGTTGAAGGAGAGGGGGTAGGACTATTTGAGTTGTGTATTTTCAAAATCTGCTGGCGTTTCGCAAATCCCATACCCAACCTTTAACCTAAGTAAACCAGCTAGCCTAGCTAAACCTAACTAAATAAGCCACCTGGCATAGCTAAACCTAATTAAACCAACTAGCCTAGCTAAACCTAACCCAAATAAACCAGCTAGCCTAGCTTAACCTAAACATAGCTGTAGCTTTATCGTCATGGTAATTTTTTGGAGCTGTGCTGCTTGACATTAGAGGATGACATTGACTGACATCAAAATCCCCCGTGTCCATGACAATCTCCAAAAGAAGGGAAAGCCTCAGAGCTCAAACTAATGTTGGACTACCCTGTTTCTTGCTTACCAACTGAAATATTTTCAATGTTGTCGCTGACATTTTTGACATTGCTCGACGCCAACCAATCACATTGCAGTCTAGCTGCGTATGTACTGAATAAACAGTTGTATTACTAATAAATAGTTAATAAATATTCAATGCAACTATACTGACAGACAACAATGGAAAATTAAGAAAACTTGCATTTCAGAATATCATCAGCTTTCTAAATAGGTGTTTGTATCCGTTACATCGTGATCGCTCCCTCCGGCGACCAGCTGGCGAAAATGTTGATTCAGCCGAGGCTTGAGTCTAGACAGGCACTTGGAACCCCCACCCTTGCTCTGGAGCTGACTGCAACACATACCATGGACATGGGGCTTAAGACTTGAATGGGTCTATTTACCAGGACTGTGTTCTGCTGTTTCACCACAGGGTGGCGTCCCAGCTTTAAGTATTACAACAAGTGGGTGTCCCTGGCCGGGGCCGTGCTGTGCGTGGTCGTAATGTTCGTCATCAACTGGTGGGCCGCCCTCGTCACGCTTCTCATAGTCCTGGCCCTGTACATCTACGTCAGCTACAAGAAACCTGGTACAGACATGCACACACACACCACCTCTGGATGTGAACTGGTTTCTATTGGTTGCTAGAGTATTCTACTGTAGCTGTGAAGTGATTTATACTGGTTTATATGTTTTTCTAATGTAGATGTGAACTGCTTTCCACTGTGTTCTACTGTACGTTAAAACTGGTTTTATGCTTTTCACTACCCTGGTTCCACTGCATTGTAATGTTGATGTGACCTAGTTTCCGCCGGTAATAATAACATTGTGTTTTACTGTAGATGTGAACTGGGGCTCCTCCACC
The DNA here is from genome assembly GCF_902167405.1 of Gadus morhua. Classification (NCBI taxonomy): domain Eukaryota; kingdom Metazoa; phylum Chordata; class Actinopteri; order Gadiformes; family Gadidae; genus Gadus; species Gadus morhua. The sequence continues at coordinate 27,364,791 of NC_044055.1, read as the reverse complement.
CAGGCCCTGATGTTTAATCAGGCTCTGACCCACTCCATCAATCTGACTGGGGTGGAGGACCATGTCAAGAACTTCAGGTCGGGCCGTAATTTACATGGCATAACATGGCATAACGTTGAAAATGAATGTATGAGTGTATTCTATGAAAATACCAACCACCTCAACATCAACCACCACCATCCTGTAGGCCCCAGTGTTTGGTGATGACCGGGTACCCCACGTCCCGCCCTGCCCTTGCCCACCTGGTGCACTCCTTCACCAAGAACGTGGGCCTGATGGTCTGTGGCCACATCAGGACTGTACGTACACATACGCATTCGCACTAGCGCACAATTATTAAAAAACACACAAGGGTTATTTTAGCATGAGCTATATCAGCATGTTGTGTAGCATTGCGCTATGTGTTAGCATGTTGTGGTATGTTTTAGCATGTTTTGTAACATTGTGCTATGTGTCACCATGTTGTGTAGCATTGTGCTATGTGTTAGCATGTTGTGTAGCATTGTGTTATGTGTTAGCGTGATGGGTAGCATAGTGCTGTGTGATAGATGTTCTATCGGTACACCATGTGTTCCAGGTGACCCGCCGGCCAAACTTTAAGGAGCTGGCCCAGGACCACGCCCGCTGCCAGCGCTGGCTCCATAAGAAACACATCAAAGCCTTCTATACCCCTGTGTTCTCTGACAACCTGCGGCACGGAACACAGGTGCTCCTACAGGTAAACACAGCCAGGGGGTCCTCCCCTAAGGTTTAGTCAAATTGGCCCAGAAACTTATATATTCCACTATAATAATAATAATAATAATATATTATATTAATATACACTACAGTATATATGTATATATCAGTGGAGGCTTCTCCATTAAGGAGAGGGAGGAAGATCCTCCTTAACATTGTTGAGAATAAAAAATGTAGATTGCCCAGACAACTGTAATGAATTAATGCCCTTAAATATGACTACTTTAATGCCTTTGAATTTATAATGTTAGTTTCCCTGGGTAAAGGGACATTAGCACCACCTATTTCCTATTGACAATTACTTCAGGGAGGAAGGTCCTCCCTCAGCCTCCGTTGACTCCCATTCATTTCCCCGAAAGTACTGGCGGCCGGTGAAGTAACATGGGTTTCAATGGTAGAGAGGAGAAAAGTCCTCCTCTGAGTGGGTGTGACCTTAAAGGTAAGGCCACACTGCACGCGCGTTGGCGTTGAAAATCGGCATTTTTGCATAGGGAACAATTGGAGTAGGCGCGTAGACGCGTTACACGCGTTAAAGCGGCGCGTTAGTGGCGTTAGACGCGGCATACGCACGTAATGACGCACGTAGGCGCACCAACGCGCCCACCGCACCAACGCGCAAAGTTACATTTTTTAAACTTTTGACGCGCCTACGCATGACGCTTAGCCGCAATAGCCAACCAGCGTGGAGCTTGACCCGACGTCACTGGCAAAGAGTAGTGACGCTTGCACTGAAGCATATGGCGGACATCTTTCTTTATTCTGGGTGGAAATAGTAACATAGTTACGCCATTAAAAACGTTTATGTAAACATTTTTTGCGAGAAATTTGCATTTTACTTTCATAATGTTCGCTCGGTGAATGTGAAGGATGTTTGGTTTGATAGTTATGACAAAGAGGGAACCCTCCATTCACTTGCATGACAGCGTCTCTGGTTGCTAAGCAACCTCAACGTCTTGGCGGACTATATCTCTGCTGATCAACACTACGAATGCTGGAAACAGACCAGACACACCATGTGAAGTTATTTAACCCGATTATTGTTATTTAAATCCGAGATTATTTAATCTAACCCGATCTAAGCTCTATCATTCACCCAAACACGGCGGCGTTTGGGTTTCCTACCTCGGACTCCTAAATCCAGCGCAGGCACAGGCGCGTCAGGCGCGTTGAACCATTTTTGTGACACACAATGATCAAGCGTCAAGCAGGCCCGGATTAAGCAGTCACAGGACCCTGTGCACAAATGTTGGATGCCCCCCCCCCCGAAAAAAAAACCCAGTGCTGTGGCAGGTGTTTTTTTTATTATTAATGATTAGGCCTATTGTAGCCTATGTCACAACAGAACAGAAATGTTTCTATTGCATATTATCAACAAAGCATTATATGCTAAAACAAGACAAAGAAACATTTAACAAAGCTAAATGATATGCTAAAACCATCACCATCAAAATGAAATACTTTAATTATTTGTTTATTCGATTTGTTTATTCAGTTTATACTAGCCTAGCCCTATCAACTTATGAATTGCTGAATGAACATATGAACATAGAGTTTTTTAATGTGACTGGCATCATCCCTTGGTCTCCTTTCTTCGCTCAGGATCCCCTATCACGGTCTGGTTGTCTGTCTTTCTGATTTCCCCACTTCTGTCCTCTCTTTCATCTTGATCCTTAAACTAGTACTCCTCTCCGCCAGGGTTTGTCTATATAATGAATGGCAATACATTACACGTAGAAGTTAGTAAACAGAAATAAGTCTGAATACAAATATGTAACATTAAATGAGAAATAATATATATATGTTTATGTCTCCCTCCCAGACGCACCTGTTAGAAAAACTTCTTACGGGCTCTCCTATTAGCAAAGTCAGTGATAACTTCATCGAGTTCCAGGCTCCTGAGTAGCTCCGTCTCGATGGCCATGAGTGACAGCGCGCTGAGGCGCTGTTGCGTCTGTGTCGTTCTAAGCTCATTTTTAATTCTGGCCAGATGTGAAAATGATCGTTCCCCTTCACAATTTGTCACAGGAAGGGTCAAAAAAATACGGAGAGCTATAAAAACGCTTGGGAAAGTTGATTGCATGTAACTATGTTGCACCAGCGGAACAGTAGTAAATACGTTGCGGAGATTTGGCGGGAGTAAGTTCATACCATACCCATTGATAAAATGTCAGTGCAACCGTATTAAATTCCCCCCTAAACAAACACCATCTGACACACAACATGAATGTAAAGTGAAGGCGCAGAGATCTTTACTTATGATGTACAATATACATTAATATGTGTTAATGAAAACACCAATGAACACAGTATTTCATCGATCAAACTGATTTTTAGAGAAACAGTGTAGTTTACAGCCTGTACAGTACATTCCGCTACACTCAAACAGGGGATACTTGGTAAACGTTTCTAATTGAAACCGAGGCAACCGGCGTGCGCTGATATTGACTCATTCGCAACTTAAAGGGGCCCGCCCGAAAAAATTAAAATAAAAAATTCGGACGAGTCTTGGGCCCTCTGGCTGGGCGGGGCCCTGGGCACGTGCCCATAAAACCCATTGGTTAATCCGGCCCTGGCGTCAAATTAGGCGCGTTATGCGCGTTTTTTAACCCGATTAACGAGTGTAGTGTGGCCTTAGCTTTAGGCCTCTGATTTGCGCAAAAATCTATTCGCACTGCGCTATGAACCAATAAGCAGGATCCCTGGCTGGTGAGCAATGTTGCCAGATTGGGTAGATTTCCCACCAAATTGGACTACTTTTAACCCATTAGGCTGGGAAAATTATCATTGGGCGGAAAATCTGCCCAATCTAGCAACGCTGTCGATAACAAACCCGCTCTGCCTGCATTGCAGCTCAGTTAGAGACGCAAAGCAGGTGAAATCATCTTAAGGTAGGGTTGCCGCAGTGTGGACATTTTCACACCGAGTAATACGCTCGTGTCAACACCGGTATTACCGGTATAAACGGTATTAACTTTGAAACTAGGTCAACCACCATCTCTCCGTCAACTCTCTCACACCCGGTGACAGCGGCTGGCAGCGCGCCAATTCTCGGCGTCTTATAACGTTCTATATATAATAGTATAATATAATTTTATGTATCATAATATCACGGCCAAAAGCTCTGTACGCCTCCGGATGGCCGTAGCACGGGGAGCTCACGTAGGGATTGGGCTTCGCAGGGTTTGTTTACCGGCGTTGCTATGGTTACCGATCTTGTAAGGAAGCGCGCCAATTCTCTTCCGCACAGAGCAGAACTGTAACTGTCTTAATTATAATTATATCGTTTTTTATTACTGAAAAAAATAAAATAAATAAACTCAGTGTTTATTTATTTAAAGAAATAAAGAAAAAATAATGTGCGTTACTGCATCAATTTGTATTAATCGCGTTAAAAATAAAATGAACGCATTAACTTGCCCAGCCCTAGTAATATATTTGGCTGCAGCCGCCAATTCAATATCATCATATCATACTCATGTATAGTCAGAATCACCAATAATCATAACCTGAATGTTTGTCTGATGCATATGCTCTAGATGCTGCTCCTAAACTGATTTAATGCACGCGTTCATCCACATATGCACAACCATGCGGTTCTTGAACTAAAGAAATCTGTAAATTCCAAGACAATTTCACCAAACTTCCTGTAATGTAAGGTAGAGGTTTTTGCAGTAATCTTATGTGCTGATGTGTCAGTTTTTGTGTAGTTTTGGATCCTAGTTTGTGTATGCCACAGTGGATGGCATAGTCGTGTAAACACATGTCATCACCACTGGCCCTATGTACTAGGCACATCTCTCTTTATTATGGTTAATTGTTTAACAGCTATCTGCTCATTTGGGTCATTACAATTCTTAGATATTGTTATAATAATAATAATACATTTAATTTAGAGGCGCCTTTCAAGGCATCCAAGGTCAGCTTACAGAGCATAAAATGTATGTTATATAAACAGACAGTTGCTCCGTATTTAACATGGAATCGATGCATCAGTGAGGATATTGCATTGTCAAATGCAATTTAACATTCTTTTAATTCAGCCTTTTTTAAATCTCGCAATGCCTTTAAACATCAGGCATGTCTGCCTAAGCTCAAATAAGCCTGCAAAGGCAAAGGGGTTTTATGGATGGCTACATAACTTACATGAGTAACCTATTCTGAACAAACTCTAAACTCTAAATCTTTCATGTTTTCAAAATGGAACTTAGGCTGGAGCTAATGTTCAATCTCAAATGAAAAGTTGCTGTCACTCCTTTACAAATGGAAAAAATGGAAAAAAAGCATGAAGAGAGTGAACTCTAACATTATGATTTAAATAATGCTTTAGGCAAAAAAATAAAGGCTCCATGGTCAGGGGCATAACTACATGGGCGTAACACCCCTGGTCGGAGAGTAAGTAAGTATATATATATATATATATATATATTAGAGCTGTCAAGCGATTAAAATATTTAATCGTGATTAATCGCATTAATGTCATAGTTAACTCTAATTAATCGCGATTAATCGCAAATTATTTTTCTATGCTAAATATCCCTTGATTTTTTTGTCCCATAATTCTTCTCATTTTAATTCTCTTATCAACATGGTGAAGTGCATCGGCTTGCCTTGTGCAAATGATTTTTTATTGATAACAACATTGGCATATACACTGATCAAAACAGGACGATACAAAAAAAGAGCCTATAGTGCAATTAAACGACTGCTTTGAACAAATGTCATTTGAACATAGCAGTCAGGCTACTGCTTCTTTGTTTTGAGCCAAAGAAAAAAAAAAAAAAAAAATTGTTTTTGTTTTTTTTTATAAAATAATTGCGTTAATCGCGCGCTAAAATTTTTAACGCCGTTAAATTTGGTTTGCGTTAACGCCGTTAATAACGCGTTTAACTGACAGCTCTAATATATATATATATATATATATATATATATATATCTTGTCTTTATATTATGAATATTTTAATATTTTCTGGTTATGTTATACCTGATCCACACTTACACATTGGTGGAAGTGGATTTTTAACCAACCCAGTCGCCAAGAAAAAACGTTGACGGTGTACGTTTCCATGAACACTGGATACGTAGCATTTCAACGTAAAAAATAGCGTGTTATACCTACAGTATCCACGCGTGCCGCTGTGGAGGCGGGTTTCGGGGTTTGGGTTTCACGGCTTTCGCGGCAAATTGTGGACACAATTGTTTAGGGGGGGGGGGGGGGGGGGGAGGTAGACTGTTGTTGACCGGGGGGGGGGGGGGGGGGGGGGGAGACACGTTTGTTGAGGGGGAGGGGGACGACACGATTGTAGGGGGGGGGGGGGGGACACGTTTGTTGAGGGGGGGGGGGGGGGAGACACGTTTGTAGGGGGGGGGCACGCTCGACAACGAGAGTTGGTTTTTATTGAACGCTCGACAACGAGAGTTGGTTTTTATTGAACGAGACTTCAACACGGAACAGCTGCACGAAACGATGGTCACGTGACGGTGTCGCCAACAATGAACACACGAACAATGTTAATAGAACAACACACAACCACATAACATCCCGAACCCATTAACCCCACTTAATCCTAACAACAAAACAAGTTAACAAAAGCCCCTTTTGTCAACTGACAACCCCAATTCCCAGAATCCCCCGCGGCTCCGGAACACGGCGTAGCCTATATTAATCTTTATTATCTGAATGGGAAATGCAATATTTTAGGAGAGATACACCATTAAACGCGTTTCTAATGACATTTCTAGCGAGAAATGTACATTTTCCTTACATAATCTTCAGCAGGTGAATGTGTATGATCTTGATTAATCTTTATTATCTGAATGGGAAATGCAATATTTTAGGACCGATTCACCGTTAAACGTGTTTCTAATAACATTTCTAGCGAGAAATATACTTTTTACTTTCATAATCTTCAGTCAGTGATTGTGTCTGATCTTTAGTTTTATAGTTATTAGGATTTGATCGGCTCGCTCGCATGTTTCAACGACGTCAGGTTGTTAGGAATAGGGACGCTGCTTTCGCTAAACTAACAGCTCACGTGCTTCCTGCGTTTGTGTTATTAAACTGTTACTTTATGTAACTTTTAATGATATCATCTTGTTAGAAACACGTATATCTGAGAGCCAACCCAGTCGCCAAAAGCATACGTTGACAGTGTACGTTTCGTGAACACTGGATTAGGTTGCATTTCAACATAAAATAGCGTGTTATACACACACACGCACGCACGCACACACACACAAGCACACGCACGCACACGCACGCACAGACACACACAGACACACACACACACACACACACACACACACACACGCACACGGTGCATTTCGCTGCTAAAAAAAACAAAAAATTATTCCCTCAAATATTATTACTAAAGAACCGTTTTCCAAAGAACGAAATGTAAACCAATGCATTCTGAATGGGAGTGTTTCTCAGATTTTTCCATGCTACACAGAACGAAATGTAAACCCATGCAAATAAAGACTTCATGGTCATAATAATTTAAATATCATTAATCTCCTGAGTGTGTTGGGTGGTATTCTATTTTTTTCAACGGGGCTGGTGCCGTCTCCTTTTGACCTTTTGACCCCAGACTTCTGGGGGAATAGCTGAATCAATTCATTAGTCAATCAGAAGCATGTAAATATCTTCCCGGTGGCGTAGGAGGACGAACAAGGAGTCCTTCAACCTGTTTAATGGTAGTAATTAGCTGTCGAAATTGGAGGCCTTAATCAATAATGAGCAGCTATTGATTTGCTTCCCGATAAAAATTTGTGACAAATGACATGTTATTTAGCATCTACACGTTGAGCTGAGTCCAATGACACCAAGCATGACACTCTAGCTAATGGTAACATGTATTTTACATGGTACACCTAGGTCTAGGACATGATCTCGGTGCAGCAAGAGGGCGAGCTTGATCTCATTGGACTCAGCTTAACGTGTAGATGCTAATTAAAGGCCCACTATGCAACTTCGGGCATTTCTTGGCTGTTTTCTTGGTTTTGGCACGCACATTTCTCTACACAGCGCCCCCTACAGCTTCGTAGTAGATATTTCACAACACTGTCGTAACAACTCGTTGACGACCCTTCCCCATGCAGTTCTACGCGAGCCATGTGCATTTGTTTTCAAAGAAGCCGGCGAATGCGTGGAGCCATGTCCGAAGTAGATGTTCATAAAGTGTAGGCAAGGTTATCCATTTTTAAAAGGTGTATTTGTATTGCAATAAACATAAATCCATCCTTTTTTATAGTTGACGGGGAGAATGTATATCCTAGATTATAATTGTTATATCTTAGGTTGAACAGAACAATCAGTGTAAGAGGTTTGGCTTGTATCTGTGGGACGAGACGGACGAACAGCAAAACACCCATGGAAACAAAGGTGTTTATATGGTTGCAACCAAGCAAGCTAGAAACATACAGGGCTCACAACAAAACGGTCGAGAAAACAATTTTTACTGGGCTCACAACAAAATGGTTGAGCAAATACATTTGTACAGAGACTATCAACATCAAGAATACCACGAAGACAAAGTTCACCCAAAGGTACTTTCAATTTCAAAAGCAACACGGCCGAGTCGGCGTCTGATTTGCAGTCTTTTTCTTTCAGTTCACGCTATTCCTGAAAAGCTTGCTCAACGTTTACTCGTGTCTGGCCTCTCTGTCGGTCAGTCTCCCTTTTCTCTTCTTCTGTTCCTCCGACATTGGGTTTCTCTGTCTCTTTTTAGTCGGCTGATCTATGATGAATATAACAATCCCTTAGTTACTTGTGTTTATATCGAGCCGGTTCCGCGTTTGGGGGTCTGTGCCGTAAAGCACCAACGCCCGGAGTTCAGAACTTTCAACGCTCCAACGCGTGACGCTTAGCCACGATAGCCAATCAGCGTGGAGCTTGACCCGACATCACCGACAGAGAGTAGTGACCCTTGCACAGAAGCATACGGCCGACATCTTTCTTTATTCTGGGGGTGGAAATACTAGTAACATAGTTACGCCATTAAATGCGTTTATGGAAACATTTTTAGCGAGAAATCTGCATTTTACTTTCATAATGTTCGCTCGGTGAATGTGAAGGATGTTTGGTTTGATAGTTATGACGAAGAGTGAACGCTCCGTTCACTTGCATCGACAGAGTCTCTGGTTGCTAAGCAACCTCAACGTCTTGGCGGACTATTTCTCTGTTTAGTTAGCCCAAGTGAAGGAGTTCAAGTACCTCGGGGTCTTGTTCGCGAGTGAGGGTACTATGGAGAGTGAGATTGGCCGGAGAATCAGAGCAGCGGGGGCGGTATTGCGTTCGCTTTACCGCACCGTTGTTACGAAAAGAGAGCTGAGCCGCAAGGCAAAGCTCTCGATCTACCGGTCGATCTTCGTTCCTATCCTCACCTATGGTCATGAGGGTTGGGTGATGGCCGAAAGGACGAGATCGCGGGTACAAGCGGCCGAGATGAGTTTTCTCAGAAGGGTGGCTGGCGTCTCGGGATAGGGTGAGAAGCTCAGTCATCCGTGAGGAACTCGGATTAGAGCAGCTGCTCCTTTACTTAGAAAGGAGTCAGCTGAGGTGGTTCGGGCATCTGGCAAGGATGCCCACTGGGCGCCTCCATTGGGAGGTGTTTCAGGCACGTCCAGTGGGGAAGAGACCTCGGGGAAGACCCTGGACTAGGTGGAGACCTCGGGGAAGACTCTGGACTAGGTGGATAGATTATATCTCAACACTGGCCTGGGAATGCCTCGGGATCCCCCCGTCAGAACTGGTCAATGTGGCCCGGGAAAGGGAAGTCTGGAGCCCCCTGCTTGAGCTGCTCCCCCCGCGACCCGACCCCGGGTAAACGGATGACGATGAGATGAGATCGTTATTTATATCCGAGATTATTTAATCTAACCCGATCTAAACTCTATCATGCACCCAAACACGGCGGCGTTTGGGTTTCCTACCTCGGACTCTAGCGCAGCCACAGGCGCGTTGGGCGCGTTGAACCATTTTTGTGACACACAATGATCAAGCGTCAGGTTAGGCGCGTTACTCGCGTTATCCAACGCGAGTAACGCGGTTGGTGTGGCCGTACCATTAGTCGATTGATCCATGATGAATGCAACAATTGCCTCGCAACTGGCTGTTTATATCTAGCCGGTGCCATGTTTGGGTGTGTGTCTGTGCCGTAAAGCATTTTCGAAACTACAATCTGACTACATTTTCGAGGATACTTCCGGTGCGTCACATCCGGATTGTGTCGGTCCGAACAGAGCAAGTTGCATATGCGCTTTTTTCACTGGAGAGGCGACATGGGTAAATGACACACCCACCAATCGACCCAGAAATGGATGCAGAACCATCAGCATAACTCTCAACCTGCATACTTAATGTAATTTTGGCTAAAAAGTTGCATAGTGGGCCCTTTAACATGTAATTTGTCAAAAATCTCCATCGGGAAGCAAATCTATAGCTGGTCATTATTGATAAAGGCCTCCAAAATCGACAGCTAATTACTACCCCGAAACATATTCAAATATGATCATGTGTGGCACTGTTGCAATCGTCTCGAAACGTAGATGTCAAAGGACACCTTGTTTGCCCTGTTGCACGACCGGGAAGATATTTTCATACTTCTAATGGATTGATTCATATTTTAAGGTTCTCGGAGTGAGACTTTAAGCGGCTGCAGCAGAAGTGTTGAGACGAAAGATGATATCAAGACATTAATAGAATATTCCCATTCACATTATGATTCTTCGTCATAACATCCGACCAAACATACTTTACATTCACCGAGCGAAGATTATGAAAGTCCAGGCCCCCCCTTCCTGCACTCGGGGTCCGACCGGGCCAAGTTTCGGTGCGGGGTTCCAGTTAGGCCTAGAATATGGTAATCAAATTTCAGGGCGGTAGGACCTTCCTATCTCAAAAACTGTTTTTCCACCACATTCTGAACCATTAGGTCTCGCAGGCAACACTTCTGAAGGGGCTTTGTCCAAATGACAGTCCATTTGGGAAAACTTTTTTTCTCTATGGGCTAGAACTACAAATCTTGGATATGTCGTTCTCGGGGCCCCGGGAAATGTGTGTAACATTTTAGCATCCCTAGCTATCTCGAAAAGGCCGGAAAAGGGGCGTGACCTCCAACAGTACAGTCACTGTACATAAGACAGAGGTTAGTTTCTAGGCCCCATTTTTTGCGGGATGGAGGTGTACATTTGTGGCTTAATGTGTGTAGACACAGCTGGCCTGTGGCCACGTCTTTGAAGTCTGGGGTCAAAGGTCAAAAGGAGCCGGCACCACGCCGCTTATGAGATAACAAAAAGTGAATCTGTATTCTCTCATAACATTTTGTCATTATTGAAGAGAGGCCTGATTCTCAGATATGCATGTTGGACTGTTAGGGTATAGGTCTGGGAAGAACTTCAGGCCAAAATCTTGCAAGCGAGCCGCTGGGTGCAGGTGCAACGAGATGTAGCACTTGCTGAGTCATTTCCTGTAGGGCTGGAGCCACAGGTTGAAGCGTATATGCGTCCTTTTGAAACCCCCTTTGATATATAAGAGACCCCAAGGTACAGTTTACTTAAATGTTCTCGCCTCAGTCACCTATTGCATCACTTCCTTTAGGGCTTCGGCCTCCTAATTGATCATTGTAGTATAATTGAATGCCCTCTTTCATATTATATGATACTTCCACCACTGGGACGTGGCAACAACTCTCCAAATCCATATGGGGTTGGGGGATGCTTTTGGACGGTAGGGGTGTACACTAGACATAAATAGGAAGCAAACTCAGGAGAAGGAATGACCTCTCACAAATATTTATGAATAAATTGTTTTCAAATAACCCTGCCTCGTTAAATCAATGAACTTGGTGTTTTGCTTTCAAAAATAGGTTATAGAAGAAGTCTAAACTGCAGAAAATAAAAACATCCAAGCTGCCTTTTAAGGATACCTCGGAATATCTGTCTATTTTTTAACCGTCGGACCCCAGTTTACGACAAAAACAACACAATTTACGGCAGCTCCTTTGCCGCGTGGTTTTTAGAGCCATGTAAGGATTAGAGGGGGCGGTCGATAGCAACCACCATAGCAACCATGACGGTCAAGTGACTGGATGCAGCCCCGTTGAAAAAAATAGAATACCACCCAACACACTCAGGAGATTAATGATATTTAAATTATTATGACCATGAAGTCTTTATTTGCATGGGTTTACATTTCGTTCTGTGTAGCATGGAAAAATCTGAGAAACACTCCCATTCAGAATGCATTGGTTTACATTTCGTTCTTTGGAAAACGGTTCTTTAGTAATGATATTTCAGGGAATTTTTGTTGTTGTTTTAGCAGCGAAATGCACCGGTGTGCGTGTGTGTGTGTGTGTCTGTGTCTGTGTCTGTGCGTGCGTTGTGCGTGTGTGTGATTGTGTGTGTGCGTGCGTGTGTGTATAACACGCTATTTTATGTTGAAATGCGACCCCACCCAGTGTTCACGAAACGTTCACTGTCAACGTATGCTTTTGGCGACTGGGTTGGCTCTCAGATATACGTGTTTCTAACAAGATGATATCATTAAAAGTTACATAAAGTAACAGTTTAATAACACAAACGCAGGAAGCACGTGAGCTGCTAGTTTAGCGAAAGCAGCGTCCCTATTCCTAACAACCTGACGTCGTTGAAGCATGCGAGCGAGCCGATCAAATCCTAATAACTATAAAACTAAAGATCAGACACAATCACTGACTGAATATTTATGCAAGTAAAAAGTTATATTTCTCGCTAGAAATGTTAACGGTGAATCGGTCCTAAAATATTGCATTTCCCATTCAGATAATAAAGATTAATAAAGATCATACACATTCACTGACTGAAGATTATGTAAGGAAAATGTACATTTCTTGCTAGAAATGTCATTAGAAACGCTGTTTAATGGTTTATCTGTCCTAAAATATTGCATTTCCCATTCAGATAATAAAGATTAATATAAGCTACGCCGTGTTCCGGAGCCGCGGGGGATTCTGGGAATTGGGGTTGTCAGTTGACAAATGGGGCTTTTGTTAACTTGTTTGTTGTTAGGATTAAGGGGGTTAATGGGTTCGGGATGTTATGTGGTTGTGTGTTGTTCTATTAACATTGTTCGTGTGTTCATTGTTGTCGACACCGTCACGTGACCATCGTTTCGTGCAGCTGTTCCGTGTGAAGTCTCGTTCAATAAAAACCAACTCTCGTTGTCGAGCGTTCAATAAAAACCAACTCTCGTTGTCGAGCGTGCCCCCCCCTACAAACGTGTCTCCCCCCCCCCCCCCCCCCCCCCCCCCCCCCCCCCCCCCCCCCCCCCCCCCCCCCCCCCCCCCCCCCCCCCCCCCCCCCCCCCCCCCCCCCCCCCCCCCCCCCCCCCCCCCCCCCCCCCCCCCCCTCAACAAACGTGTCGTCGTCCCCCCCCTCAACAAACGTGCTCCCCCCCTCCCCGGTCAACAACAGTCTACCTCCCCCCCCCCCCTAAACAATCCACAGTGTCCACAATTTGCCGCGAAAGCCGTGAAACCCAAACCCGAAACCCGCCTCCACAGCGGCACGCGTGGATACTGTAGGTATAACACGCTATTTTTTACGTTGAAATGCTACGTATCCAGTGTTCATGGAAACGTACACCGTCAACGTTTTTTCTTGGCGACTGGGTTGTTTTTAACGCACAGATAGCTAGGCTACATATCTTGTTATAACGATAATTGAATAAAAGCTACATGGTCTACTTATAATATTATAACTAAAGATTTTTGTATTTATATATATGTATAATCTATATTTTAATATTTAATTAATACAATATTAAACCAATTTAATCGGGTGATTTCTTTCGACTTCAGAAGGGGGGGCGGGCTGTGCAGTGCACGCTCTAGTATACAGTTCTTGTTATAGCGATAATTGAATAAATGCTACATGGTCTACTTCAGTGGCGTCACTATATGCTATTTTATTCGGTGCTAAAGCCCCGGATATTATTTAATTAGCCGGTAAACATATCTATATTTAATGCTATATTTACTGGTAACTATGGAATGCATCAATTCAATTCAGTCTAGAAGTGATGAAATCATTGTAGTCACTTATAGATTAGTTATTTAGAAAGAAACATGGGGATTCCTGGGACATCTCAAAATAAAGTAATCCTTCTGGCAAGAGAATAAACAGTTTAAAAACATAACCAGACTGTTTACCACCTCAAGTGAATTAACCTATCCTATCCCCAGTCAGATCCACATATATTTATAAGGTCTGTCTCACTTGTATTTCTTTTACTCTGAAAGTGTTCCCAAAGACAGTGGTAGACGGGGAATCGTGTATTTGACTTTTTGTGTAAAGGAAAATCAATAGTATAATGTAATATATGATATAATATGTAATATATACTATAATAATATATAATATAAATGTAATAATAAAAATAATAATCGTCCTTCAACCAATCAGACCAACGATCGCTTCGATCGCAACAATCGCTTCCCTGTCGTCATGGTGTTAAACCAGCCAATAACGCCCCAGAGGGAAAAAATGCCTGGTGATTGGCTCCAGTAAAAGCGGATCAGAAACAGTAAGAAATGTATTGCTCTCCAGACCCTGCTGCAGAGCGAATTCAAATCACGGGCAGAACGGACTGGGGTAACCCAGTCTATCACCGTAGCCTATCTCAACTATAACTTTTCATATTAATCGCATCGTTTGCTGCGTTACTAACGTTATCTATGCTGACTTAGGCTTGTTCAATATCAATAACGTTGAGTTCATAAGGGCTAACATTATCTTTTCTGATTTAACAGTAATTTCGGGCAGGTGTTTTTGAGCACAAACCTATATCATACTAAACTTTATTGTAAAACTGTCGCCGACCGTCTTCTCAGTGCCAAATATCCCCCTGCTTCGGGTCTTCCTTTGATAGCCGTGTTGAGAGGAGGAGCGGGTGAATCAGCTGTTTATAAGTGTACCCGCGCACCACTGGCATGAATGCGGTTCAATACGAATGCATGAATGCGCTTGACTCTGTGTGTGCGTGTTCGTGTGCGTATGCCTGTGTGCATAGGCGTCGATTACGGGGGGGACATGTCCCCCCCCACTATTTAAAATACGAATTTTGTCCCCACCACTTTTAAAAATGTGCAAACCAATTGCGACTGAAAAAAATCCCCACATACTGAAGCGAAATCGTCGAGTCTAAAATCATGTGATAGGCGCGCACGAAGACATCATTTATTAGATAGGCCTACCTAATAAACCGTTGGAACCAAGGGCGTCAGTTTGTTTTTAGAAGTGGTGGGGACAATAACCATAAGCTTGAGTGTGGTCTGAAAAGTGCTGGGTACCCTTATGTAAGCTATTCATCCATTCAACGCTGCATTACAATATGCTGTACAGTGTATTGTCAGGTGTTGAAATTATTCGAATACTGGTTCGGAAAATTAGTATTTGAAGCTTAAATCAGTATTCGGAGCTTCGTTATTTTTTTTTTTTTCACGTACGTGACTTTACCAGAGCGAGGGAGGGAGGCAAACTATAAGCGTCAGCGACACCAAGCAGAGAAGCGAGAGAGGTTGAGGAAGAATAGATATCTTGTTTCCCCTTTACTTTATAACACAACATTAGCGGGATCTCTGGAGGAAAAGTAATACTTAAAACCTTAGCTTAGTTGTTTGTTTACGTTCGCTGTACAGCGCCGCGCCAATCAACTGTTTACTGGCTTGCTGCAGAGCGTGAGCGTCTTGGGAATACCCGGTCAATATAATGGATATAATATGGACACATAAGACAATCAATATTCGGTAATTTGTTATGGATTTATTGTACAAATTCCCTGAAAAGATGCACGTTCAGGATGAATTAAAAAGCTCCCGTAAGGGCTGAGATGGCAGAGAACAGCTGATTTGGAACGGAGCAACAGCTGTTCGCTTTCACGGGGAAAAACGAAGGAACTTCAACCTACTTCGGCCTACTAATTAACGTTCAAAAGCTATTAAATCTTCAAAAAAATATGCAGATATTGTCAAAATCGGTTCCAGGGAGTATATAAGGATTATTAATGTTGTTTTTGATGGTTGTTTTTTTCTGGAACGAGTATTCGAATATTCGCTCGTAAAAACCAACGAGTATTCGAAGCCTGAAAAATGGCATTCGGGCCAGCCCTATGAAGATCCTATTCGAACAATAAAAGTTGAAAACCACAGTTTGTGTTTTGGCTTGTTTTGCAAAATGGCGTTGGAAACACCAGGGTATTGGCTCGGGATATGTAGGCCTAATACTAATACACACAGGACAAAGAACAGTGTTGGCAATTTAACACTTATCTTGACATCAACAAAGTTTACCAGACAAACAATGCCAGACTGTAAAGGGGGTACGAAATGAAACGAGGTACTGAGCATCAGCCTTTTGAAGACGAGCAAGGGCTGCTGGTAGCATATGTTATGCTGCATTAAAAAAATAAGAAAAATACAAGCACCCAGAGGAGAATTACATCTGCCAAATCCTGACCACCAGTAAACACTTGCGAAGGACCAATGTAGCCTTCACTCGTTACAACATCATAAGAAAATTGTCCGCAAATAAAATCCCCTTCAGTTTAGGATAATCACACAGGTTATGCGAGAACATATTTATGTCAGGATAGGCCTACCGGGCTCCAAGTCGTCACATATCTCAATCAGACAAAACCAACTATAACCACATTGGCATAGCAATCGCACCGTGTGTAGCTGCTACTAGCTGCAATCTACATATACAATGCATACTAACTGGAGCACAAACCAGAATCAGATCACAATCGCTTAGGACCGTGGGTAACCTTTGGCCAGGTCATCACGATTCACGAGCAAACAGAACCAGCAGCAACGTTTACGTAAACCAATTTCTTACCTTATGTGGACCTCCACATGCAGGCTAGATGACGTATCCATATCGATATCGAGTGTCACAAACATGCTTTTTATAGGAAGCAAAAGGACCGGCTATTTTCTGAATAAAAATGTCAATTTTGGCTTGTCTGTCTTGAAACTTCTCCACGTGCGTTCACACCAAAATATAATATAATTGTATATATAATATCACGGCCAAAGCTCTGTGTGCCTCCGGATGGCCGTAGCGCGGGGAGCTCATAGGTATTGGGCTTCTCGGGAGTGGGGGTTTGTTTACCGGCGTTGCTATGGGTTTCGGTCTTGTGTGTTCCAACGGTTTATTAGGTAGGCCTATCTAATAAATGATGTCTTCGAGCGCGCCTATCGCATGATTTTAGACTCGACGATTTCGGTTTGAGTATGCGGGGATTTTTCCGTCGCAATTGGTTTGCACATTTTTAAACTGGTGGGGACAAAATTCGTATTTCAAATAGTGGGGGGGACATGTCCCCCCCGTCCTCCCCGTAATCGACGCCTATGGTTGGAACACACAAGACCGGAACCCATAGCAATGCCGGTAAACAAACTCCGAGAAGCCCAATCCCTATGAGAGCTCCACGCGCTACGGCCATCCGGAGGCGCACTGAGCTTTTGGCCGTGATATTATCTATACAATTATTTTATATTATATACTATTATATATAGAGCTCCGAGAGTCGCAAACGGCAACAATCATTTTCTCCTCCATGCTGCAGTTCACTGCAGCATGGAGACTGCACTGCACTGAGTTTGACGGTTGAACGCTGATTGGCTGTTACGTTACACATGTCACTCAGTGGCCACGCTGTTGAACGCTGATTGGCTGTCATCACGCGAAATTCGTTGTCAAAGTTGAAATATTAAACTTTGAGCGAATTTGTCGCGCCACAAATCCTCGTGAACGCGCTGGCCTCTGTGCACGGCGAAAGTGTGGCGCGACAAATCAAAACTTGTCGCCGGTTTTCTCTCGCGAAAAATAAGGTACGTAAGGTAAGAAATTCGTTTACGTAAACTTTGCTGCTGGTTCTGTTTGCTCGTGATGACCTGGCCAAAGGTTATCCACGGTCCCAAGCGATTGTGATCTGATTCTGGTTGGTGCTCCAGCTAGTATGCATTGTATATATAGATTGCAGCTAGTAGCAGCTACACACGGTGCGATTGCTATGTCAATGTGGTTATGGTTGTTTTGTCTGATTGAGATATGTGACGACTTGGAGCCTGGTAGGCCTATACTGACATAAATATGTTCTCGCATAACCTGTGTGATTATCCTACATTGTAGGGGATTTTATTTGCGGGCAATTTGCTTATGATGTTGTAACGAGTGAAGTCTACATTGGTCCTCGCAAGTGTTTACTGGTGGTCAGGATTTGGCAGATGCAATTCTCCTCTGGGCGCTTTGTTTTTTTTTCCTTTTTTTAATGCAGCATAACATATGCTACCAGCAGCCCTTGCTCGTCTTCAAAAGAAGATGCTCAGTCCCTCGTTTCATTTCGTACCCCCTTTACAGTCTGGCATTGTTTGTCTGGTAAACTTTGTTGATGTCAAGATAAGTGTTAAGTTGCCAACACTGTTCTTTGTCCCGTGTGTATAGTATTACATATCCCGAGCCAATACCCTGGTGTTTCAACACCGTTTTGCAAAACAAGCCACAAATTACTTAATATCTTAAACGCATAAAAAAAACTACCTGCTAAGTAGTTCCAGTCAAATTGTAAATGCATTAAAAGTTTCAACTTTTATTGTTTGAATAGGATTTTCAACACCTGACAATACACTGTAGGGCATATTGTAATGCAGCGTTGAATGGATGAATAGCTTACATAAGGGTACCCAGTAGGATGGCCGTGAGGAATCGATTACTCGAGTACTCCTCGTTACAAATAAACTCGGTTGGTGGACAGGCAAACTCGAGTTTGCATATACACACACAAACAAAGTTTTCTGAAGCAAATGTATCCAATTGTCTTTGCAGCGCCACTAACGCATGCCGTAGGCACAAAGCAAATTAAATGTATCAAATGTATGTGTGGGGCGTGCCATTGCCGTGTGCAGGCACGCCAGAATTCAAAAAGTTAAGAGATGGCGGTTTGAAGCAAAGCGCAGCGAAGAATTTAAATACTTTAAAGAAATAGGAGATCATAAGGTGAAATGTAAAATATGCCAATCGAAATCGAGCTACCAGAGTACTACAAGTACTATGCGGCAACATATACTCCTGAAACACAACGGTGAGTTCGGGAAAGCAGGACCCGCAGCAACCAAGTGTCGGCTATTTTCACCGCCGCAAGACGCAACTGTAATCACGGCCGTGTAGAGAAGATCACAACGCTGAGTATTTCCCATAGTCCATTTGCTGCCGTTTTATTTGCAGCTTTAAATTATTTTCAATGGTTAGGCTACTTGTTTCGTTTTTTTATTTTTTTTTACCGTAACAGGCCTTGGTTCAACGTGATTTAAACTGTGAGACGCATATTTATTTTTGTAAGGATAATGTGTTTTGAACGTTTGCAACAATAAATAATGAATACTCTGATAACTGACCGTTTTGATGGAGAATAAGCATTACATGTTTGGTTGGTAATATTGCCGTTCATCATAAGGCCTATTCCTGCTGCAGATGCGTTGCATTCTAAAAATAGATTCGATTAAACGAGTACTCGATTGATCCTCGAGGAATTCCTTCGATCACTCGAGTTTGGAATTTACTACTCGTGCCCATCCCTAGTACCCAGCACTTTTCAAACCACACTCAAGCTTATGGTTATTGTCCCCACCACTTCTAAAAACAAACTGACGCCCTTGCCTGTGTGAACGAGAATGTCAGGGAGAAAGAGTGCTATGAGGAGATTAATGAACGGATCGATATTTATATTTAAGAATGGCAAAAAAGAAAAGAAAAGGAAGCTCAGTGTTGATTCCGTGGCGCTGCGGCACACATTGGTCTATGTATGGGAAACACTTTACTTGAATGGAACTTTAGATGTTTGGGGATAAGCAGCACAGCAGTCAGGTAGCTATTTAAAGCTATAATAAATGGCGTATTTTGTTTATTTAGGTTAAGCATTATGAAAACATTTGCATGCATAATAAAGCATACAAAAAGATTTGCCGCGCTCTACGCACACATTTTAATTTTCCCATTGGACTAAGCCCCGGATGTTAATACAACTGGAAACACCCCTGGTCTACTTATAATATTATAACTAAATGATTTTATATTAATTAGAGCTGTCAAGCGATTAAAATATTTAATCGTGATTAATCACATTAATGTCATAGTTAACTCACGATTAATCGCGTTTAATCGCAAATTATTTTTCTATGCTAAATATCCCTTGATTTTTTTGTCCCATAATTGTTCTCATTTTAATTATCTTATCAACATGGTGAAGTGCATCGGCTTGCCTTGTGCAAATGATTTTTTATTGATAACAACATTGGCATATACTGATCAAAACAGGACGATACAGAAAAAGAGCCTTATAGTGCAATTAAACGACTGCTTTGAACAAATGTCATTTGAAAATAGCAGTCAGGCTACTGCTTCTATGTTTTGAGCCAAAGAAAAAAAAAATATATATATATTTTTTATTTTTTATTAAATAAACAATTGCGTTAATCGCGCGATAATTTTTTTAACGCCGTTACAATTGGTTTGCGTTAACGCCGTTAATAACGCGTTTTAACTGACAGCTCTAATATTTATATATAATATATAATAATATTTAATTAATTCAATATTAAACCAATGCATTTTCAACTTCAGAACGGGGGGCGGGCTGCGCACTGCACGCTCTAGTTTAGGTATGGCTCAGAATATTCGATTATGCCGCGTTTCCACTGCAGGGTGCGGTACGGTTCGGTTCGCCTCAGTCCGGTAGGGAGGGGGCGGTATAGCCCAGCTCAGTTCCGAGGTCGCGTTTCCACCGCCGACAGTACCCTTTATGGTAGGCCAGATGTCGATTGCCGCGGCAGCTACGTAAACATTGTGACATCATAGCTGCGCGACACAGTGTAGCCTGCTCAATAAAAACAATGGAAAAGTTGAACGCGACACATTTAACCGTTCCTCACTGCTCCATCAAGCTCGCTCTGCACGTCTTCCTCCCCAAGAATGCAGAGGAACGTCTCCACCTCTTTGTTTGCCCAAGAAAGCGTTTGACGCAACATGTTCATTGTAAAGAATAATACCTCGAGGCTACTGTTTGTTTTTTTTTATCCCCGCGTCGCCCGGAAGTGACGATTCTTTCAACCGAGGGGGTGTGTAGCTCAACTTTTCCGGCACCCTTTCAGGCGTCTCAGTACCCCAACGGCGGAGGACTGAAGACGAGGGCAAAACGAGTACGGCTCAGTCCGGGTCACACCCACTTTTGGCGGTGGAAACACAATCCGTACCGCACCTTGGGCGGCAGTAGCTCAGGAGGTAGAGCGGGTTAGCTGGTAACCTGAAGGTTGTTGGTTCGTCCCCGGCTCCTCCTAGCTGAGTGTCGAGGTGTCCTTCAGCAAGGCACCTAACCCTGACTGTTAGTTCCCGACGAGCTGGCTGTCGCCTTGCATGGTTGACTCCGCCGTCGGTGCGTGAATGTGTGCGTGAATGGTGAATGTGAGGCAATATTGTAAAGCGCTTTGAGTGGCCAATGGTTAGAAAAGCGCTATATAAATGCAGTCCATTTACCTTTGCGAACCGAACCGTACCGCGCCCTGCAGTTGAAACGCGGCATTATTCATTCCCGAGGGTCAAAGTCGAATTTTAACATTTGGGCCGTGAATTTTTTTTCCCGTTCAAATAAACAAGAATTAAAGGACGGAACTAATGTTGGACAGGGGCCTGTACTACGAAGCTCGATTAGAGGGTTAGCGAGGTATTTTGAGCTGAAAGCCTGGGTTAGCTGTACCACGAAAGTCGATCTCTTTAAGCGTCGCTGTATCACCATGGTGACTTACGCTCGCAACCAAACCTGGTCGGGAGCAGCTTTTCAGCTTAGTCTACCCGGAGATCGGCTACTTATATCGGCGTGCGCAGCTTCCTAGCCCCTCCTCCGATAATGGCGTCACCATTTGTGGGTGTTCCCGTGGACCTCGGCGCACTTACCGTACAGGCGTCTCTCCGGAGACTGAGGGTTCTTCGGGACAGAATCGATCCCTTGGCATTGTCTGACGATATTATTTATGAGAGATACAGATTCTCAGAGAGTATTCGTTATTTGATCTTCCTTGTTGGACCGTATGTAGTCAATGCTCCACAAAGAAGCTGTGCACTTACTAGCCGCGTTTACATGGACACATCTGATCCGCATAGATTTCTATGCGGAAAAGAAAATGATCATAGATACGCCTCATTCGGAATACAATTATCTGTTCGGCATAGAATTCTATGCCGAATAGAAGAGGTGGTGTAGTCCGTTTTAATCGACATGTATACACTTTATTACACAAGAGATTGGGGTTTAACTTAGAGCAGCTGCAGTAGTTCACAATTGGTCCACTGAGCTCCGTTGGTACTTTTATGCACACCGAACTTGACCGCTGTCAAGGAAAGTGGATTTATTGCCTGATTCACGTCTTTGTTCGTAAGTAGTCCGGTAAGCGTGTCCAGTTGCTAAGCGACGGGACAGGTTTATTAATGACGTGCTCGCGTATCGTAGTGTCCGCGGGCGTCCGAGACAACTGTAAATGAGTAGGCTACTACTAGTACTTTTGCAGGCTGAACGTTAAAATACTTCTTAACTTTGAGAGACCCCCCTCTCCCACCAGTCTTGGCTGCGGACCCGCATTCAAATTCCTCTTGTTTGCGGCGGAGGTGGGGGTAAATATAAAGATCGGACGTAGCTGTGCTGTCCTCCTTATAAATTGAAGGAGCAGGCAGAGAAAAGCTCTCTCCTGCTGTGCTTTCATTAAAATCAAATTCACATTGCCAAATAGTGATAAGACGTCCATTATGTCGCCGCGGGTCCAGAGATGTGTCAGGTGTGCGCGAGAGACATAACCGACACTTTTGTTACTGCCATGTATAGAGGATCACATTTTAGGAACAGATCTATTCCGCATAGAAATCTATGCGGATCAGATGTGCCATGTAAACGCGGCTAGTGTTGCGCAGTGCGTCTGTGTTTCAAGTTCGAAGGTGGCTCCGCACATTCAACGTACATTAACCTATAGTCAAGTGCCGTGTTGTCCATTATCCCTTATATAACCGCTATGTCAGTGACACAATTAGGCTACAGGCTTTATTCTACAAATTCATATTATAGCTGTGAGAATTGTTAAGAAAAATCACCTCCAGTCGGAAAACCAAATCATAGGCTAGATTCACCTGAAATTATTCAAATGGATGCTTACAACTTACCACATTGAATAATATTTGTATATTTATTTTTGACTTGGCCCCATGTTCGTTGGAGCAAACATGGGGCCCCACATATATGGGGGTAAAAGGGATGATGATACATAATATTTTTAGACAATATGCAGAATCTTTTCACTTACGAATTAACACGGTCGGCTATTTTTTGCCAGCACGCCACCCTAGCCATATTATGGGCAACCGTGTTCCCCTTGGCTGTGATTTGAAGTTTGAATTCCTCGTAGGATTTCATAATAATACAGTGCTCGCCTTGGATGAAATACACCGCTCTCGCGCAATTTATTTTGCATAAGGGTGAGTCAAATGACGCGGGAAATGCCCCTTTTATGTGAACGCGCATTGAACCTAAGCGGAAAACCTGGTTCAACTAATTGAATCTAAAGTGAGCGTCGTGGTACCATTTAACTCCGATAGCGAGTTGCGGCTCTGTCGAGCCAGGTTTTCCCAAGAAAGCCTGAGTATGTTCAGCGAGGTTCGTGGTATACCCCCCAGGTGTCCAAGGGCATTATCCTGCTTATACCATGGTCACTTGCCATAGAAAATAAATGAAGACCATTCATTTATAGGAGGATTATTTGTTTATCAACACGCCGGATGTGCGCGCAGAATTATCGCTATAAGAAAATTTGTTTGACCGGTTGCCATGGTTATCTCTGTGTGGTTAATTTGCAGTTGCGGTGTTAACTAGCGGTGTTGTCAGCTTACTGTTACATTAAACTGTAATCAGAAAATGCGGTTATATGCTATAGACCCTATAGTATCTGTGGTATAAAGGCTGGGACGAATTTCTAATTATAAATACGTACTCTTTATGTTGAAAGTATAGACCGTCACGATTCAGCCTTTATACCACAGATACTATAGGGACCATAGCATATAACCGCGTTTTCGGATTACAGTTAAATGCATTTTTCACAATTTACCAGCATTGGTTTTGAGGGCTGAACAGACAATTTGACTGGAACTACTTAGCAGGTAGTTGTTTTTATGCGTTTAAGATATTAAGTTATTTCTTGCCAATGATCCATGGCTGCCTTTGTGTATGCCGGCACACATCGAAAAATCGATTATTCGTTCATACCACTCACCGATTATTCGACCATGAAAATTTTGAGTTATTCACATCCCTACTCTAGTTATGGATTTGTCAAAACAACAATCCGATTTATCCGATTTTTGCAGCAGACCCCTTCAAAAACTGAAACTAACCACGTCCCTTAAACCCAGTCTCACACCAGAATGTAGTATAACTACGTTGGTCCACAGCGGAAAACACATTAAAATAACAGCTCGAATCATGTGAAATGCCCTATACTTTTCAATGGGCCTGCATCAACGTGACCACTTCACTGTCATGGTTGCTATGGTGGTTGCCATCGACTGCCCCCATATCTTTCTATTTTCCACAGTTTAGACTTGTAATTAATACGTTTGTTTTGTAATCAACATGACTCTTCTTCTTTTAGTAACGTCACTCTGAAAGATGCGCACAGACACATTTAACGAGGCCGGGTTATTTGAAATAATTCATTAAATTATCAAGTGTGAGAGGTCATTCCTCCTCCTGAGTGTGTATTGACTATCTATTTCTCATTAAAATGCATTGCAAGCTTCCTATGTATGTCTAGTGTACCCCTGCTGTCCACAAGCATGGCCTGAAGTTCTTCCCAGACCTACACCCTAGCCATCCAACATGCATATTTGAGAATCAGGCCTCTCTTTAATAATGAAAAAGTTATGAGAGAAATGCACATTCACTTTTTGTTGTCTCATAAGGGCGTGTTGCCGGCTCCTTTTGACCCCAGAATTCAAAAACTTGTCCACAGGCCAGCTGTGTCTATACACCTTAAGGCACGCATTTATACCTCCATCCCACAACAAATGGGGACTACAAACTAATCCCTGTTTTATGCACATTTATTCTACTGTTGGAGGTCATGCCCCTTTTCCCGCCATTTCCTGCTTTTTGTAGCCCTCACCGAAAAAAAGTTTTCCCAAATGGACTATTTTTTGGACAACGCCCTCAGTGTTGCCTGCAATACCTAGTGGATCAAATTGAGATAGGAAGGTCCTACCGCCCTGAAACTTCAATAACTTATTCTAGGGCCTAACTGGGACCCCCACACCGAGAGTTGGCCTGCTCGGACCCCGAGAGCAGGAAGGGAGGGGTCTGAGGTTTTGGGTTAGGGTCCAGATTTTTTTAGAGACCCACAATTTTCACATAGTCCCAAGATGCACCCTGGTTGAAGACTAATAGGGGTGTAACAGTACACTGAAGTCAAGGTTCACGGTTCAAACCCCGGTTCAGACATCACGGTTTGGAACAATGAAGGGAAAATAAAAAACTAAAATGCAGTTAATTATTTTTTATTGTGCATATCTCAGGTTGTAGTGTCATACAATCTCTCCCCTGAGTTAGCTGCAAAAGCCTGAATTGTGTAATCTAAGATGTTAACAGTAAACAATAAGTAGGGGGGAGAGAGAGCGAGAGAGAGCGCGAGAGAGCGCGAGAGATCTATTGGCCCAGAAAGAAGAGTTGAGGAAGAAATGGTTGGATTGAACATACATTCACCGTGACCGCGATGCGGGCACTACCGCGACTCCCGGCTGCCACCTCTCCCGTCGTGCCCCGACCGCGGCACCCCGTGGCCACGGCACTCCCGTGTCTCCCGCCGTGCCCCATGAACGAATGGACCGGGAACCGTGGGCACCGCCGCCTGGGAATCGCGGGCACCGTGAGTGCGGCCACGGCACTCCCGCCTCTTCCGCGTGCCCCGTCAATGAATGAATGGCCCGGGAACCACGGGCACCTTGACAGCTGCCTAGGCAACACGGGCACCGTGAAAACAGAGGCAGAAGGCAAGGCAAGGCAAGGCAACTTTATTTATATAGCACTTTTCATACACAAGGCAGACTCAAAGTGCTTCACATATAAACATTGTCATACAATAAAATAAAATAATAGATAAGTAAAAGAAAAAACATATGCAAAGAAATGGGTAAAATAGAAAAAGGCATTTTAGTATTAAAATAGAAAATAAAGGCAAAGTTAAAAAAGCTTTTTAGAAAGTGCAATGTATTTAAGATTTTAGCAGAAAGCTATAGCAAACATAAAAGTCTTCAGTCTTGTTTTAAAGGTGCTCAGAGTTGGGGCAAGTCTTAAATCCTCTGGGAGTTTATTCCAGCTTTTTGTTGCATAGTAACTAAATCCTGCTTTCCCATGTTTTGTGTTTACTCTGGGGATAATTAACAGATTGGTCTCAGAGGATCTTAGTGGTCTAGAAGGCTGATGTAGTGTAAGCATATCAGTTAAATATTTTGGGCCTAAACCATGTAGGGATTTATAGGTTAGCAACATGATTTTAAAATCAATTCTCTGACCTACAGGAAGCCAATGTAACGATTTCAGAATTGGTGTAATATGATCACATTTTTTGGTCTTTGTTAGAACTCTTGCAGCAGCATTCTGAACAAGCTGAAGCTTCCTCAGAGTTTGTTTTGGGAGACCTGTGAGGAGACCATTGCAGTAATCAAGCTTACTAGTGATAAAGGCATGTACAAGTTTTTGTAAGTCTTCGGTGGACATGAGCCCTCTAAGTCTTGCTACATTTTTAAGGTGATAATATGCCGATTTTGTAACTGATTTGATGTGACTGTCAAAATGTAAATCTGAATCCATGATAACCCCTAGATTTCTGGCTTTGATTGAGGTTTTCAGGGACAGAGAGTGAAGGTGTTGGGTTACTTTAAGCCTTTCCGTTTTAGAACCAAATACAATTATCGCTGTTTTGTCCTCATTTAGTTGAAGGAAATTTCGGCACATCCATTCCTTCACTTGCTCAATGCACTGGCACAGCAGATCTATGGGCCGATAGTCATTTGGTGATAGCGATACATAGATTTGCGTGTCATCAGCATAGCAATGATGGTCAATATTGTTATTTTGCATGATTTGCCCTAGTGGGAGCATGTAGATGTTGAATAAAGAGGGTCCTAAGATCGAACCTTGTGGGACTCCACATGTCACGTTGGTTGATTCTGATACAAAGTCGCCAATGGAAACAAAGTAGTTCCTATTTTGTAGGTAGGACCTGAACCAATTTAAGACAGTGCCTGAAAGCCCCACCCAGTTTTCTAACCTTTCCAGAAGTAATGTATGGTCTACAGTGTCAAATGCAGCACTGAGGTCAAGTAGCATTAGTATTGAGGTTTTGCCAGAGTCTGTGTTAAGACGGATGTCGTTTACAACTTTAATAAGGGCGGTCTCAGTGCTGTGCAGGGGTCGAAATCCTGATTGGAAGGTGTCATAGCAACCAGTTGATGCCAGGAAGGGATTTAGTTGCTGGAGGACAACTTTCTCAATGATTTTACTTATGAAGGGTAGATTTGATATTGGTCTGTAGTTGTTAATAATAGAGGCATCTAGGCTCCGTTTTTTTAAAAGGGGTTTAATAACTGCAGTTTTCAAAGCTTTTGGGAACTTGCCTGACTGGAGAGAGTTGTTAACTATCTGCAATATGTCTACTGCTAGGCAGTCGAAAACATTCTTAAAGAGGTTGGTAGGTATAGTATCAAGGCAACAGGTGGATGGCTTTAGTTGTGTCACAGTTTCCACAAGATTTTGAGAGTCTATAACATTAAAGCATGCCATCCTTGCCACGTAATTTTTGCCTGAACAGGGTGGTAGTCCAACATTTTTGTTTGACGTGGAGATATTGATGGCGCGTCTGATACCTTCAATTTTATCAATGTAAAAAGCTGCAAACTCATTGCATTTCTGCGTGGAATGGAGATCAGGTGGAATTTCTGTTGGGGGGTTGGTCAGTCTGTCAACAGTTGCAAATAGGGTTTTTGCATTATTAGTGTTGGTTTTAATGATATTGGAGAAAAATGTTTCAGTTTTCTACAAGATCATCAGCAGAACATGGGTTTAGAGGTGGTAGCAAGGAGATGGCCTTTTTAAAAAGTACATTAGAATCTTCATTGATATACCGTTTTTTGACAGTGTTTGATTTTGGATCAGTCACAGAGAGATCAGAAACATTGAGGCCCTTTGTGATAACCAGGTCTAGAGTGTGCCCCTTACAATGAGTAGCCTCTATCACATGTTGACAGTTCAAATGTGTCCAAAATGGTAAAAAGTTTTTTTGCACACTTGTCATTCAAATCATCAGTATGAAAATTGAAGTCACCAGTTATAACTAGACAGTCAAATTCTGTGGAGATGCTAGACAATAATTCTGTGAATTCATCGAAAAAATTTGCAGAATATGTGGGTGGCCTGTAAATAATTAATAGGAGAACTCTGGGGGAGCATTTCAATACAGCACTAAGGTATTCGAACGATGGAAAATCACCAAATAACATCTGTTTCCCCTGAAATACATTTTTAAATATAGCAGCAACCCCTCCACCTCTTTTTCCAGATCTACATGCATCAAAAAAGTTATAGTCGGGAGGAGCTGTCTCTATCAGAACGGTTGCACTGTTATTTTGTTCCAGCCATGTTTCAGTTAAGAACATAAAATCCAGTTTGGAAGTGTTAATAAAATCATTAACTAAAAATGATTTGTTATTAAGAGACCTCACATTAAGTAGAGCCATCCTGATGGTGCTGTTGATAGGCTTTAAGGTTGTTTTTGGTTTGGAGGCAATAGATATGAGATTTGTGAGGTTAGCAGTGTGTCTAAGTTTCCCTTTGTTTACTCTCTTAGTGGTTACAGCATGAATGCGAAAGTTGCCCTGCTTTGACGTAGGCAACCTTGGGTTCAGCAGATTATGAGAAACGTCCTTTATACTGTGTCTACGGCTGAACCCTTTTTTGTCTCAGTAATACTCAGGACTACTATCGGGGCGGGGGTGGGGCGCTGTCCTCCTGGGTGTTAGCAGTGTTAGCAGCCTGCGTCCATGACGTGGCGATGCTATCATTGACGCAGATGCAAGTTTGATGCCAGCATGTTCCAGTTTCTTAAATTCGGCTGGAAAATCGCAAAGGGAGACATCGGAGCTGGAGTTGTTGTTGTGGCTATGGGAGAGATGAGGCTGGAGGTCATCATCGATGGGAGAATGCAGAGGAGGGGGGTGACCGTTCCTCGCCAAGCCAGCGTCAGCGATGGGGGAGGGCACAGTGTTGATGGCGTCGGGCGGGCTGTTGTCTCTCTTCAAGGTCTGTGGGCTGTCTGCTATCTGTGTGTCAGATAGTGGCAGAGTAGTTGTGAGGGGGAGGCTGTAGTCTCGCTTCTTCTCAACCTGTGCTCTGATTGTGGCCTGTGCGTCAGACCATGGCAAGATTGTGGCCTGTGCGTAAAGCGAGAAGAGTAGATTGTCCCTCAACAGTTTTGAGCCTAACCTGTTTGGGTGAAGGCCATCTGCTCTGAAAAGATATTTGCGCCCCCAGAATAAGTTGAAATTGTCAATAAAGTCCCTTCCTCTTTCATTGCAGACTCTGGAAAGCCATGTATTCAGTGCAAGTAGACGACTGAATCTGTTTATTCCCCTGTCAACAGTTGGTATGGGTCCACTGATGGAAGACTTGATGTGTATTTTGTCCAGTGTATCCAATAGATCAGTGTAATCCCTCTTCAGAAGTTCTGACTGTTCTCTTTGAATATCATTAAATCCTGCATGCACAATAATCTGTGAGATTTTGGGGTTTTCCAATATGATTTTGGCTAGTTTATGGTTGATATCACTAACCATTCCATATGGGAAGATGCATGTTTTGATCTTCTTACCGGTTATATCCTTGATAGTTGAGTCTTCTATAATCAGAGTGTCTGGTTCATCTGCTTTCTCTGAGATGGGCCCTTGTTGGACATGCGCAGCCCGCCTCCGTGGCGACTGGTTGTTCCGTCTCTGTCCGCACTGTCCGTCCGGACGCATCTCGGGGCTCAGGGGTGCATCGGTGGCAGGCGCGTTCGTGGACTCTTGAAGTGGCAGGAACCGGTTCTTCAGTGGCAGGGTTGATTTGAGTGACGGGCTAATCCGGCTGATAACTTTAGCTTTGGGTAGCTTAGCATTTGGTGTTGAGTGAACTTGTTGATTTACTTTGGTACGTTGCTTTGGCTTAGCGCCGACTCTGTTCCAGTGAGACGCAGCTGGAACTGTCTCTCTCATGTCCAGATTCGGGAAGGATACAGTGTAGCTTTGATCATCTTGCTGTATCTGAGTGAGCTCAGCAAACTCACCCATCGGCACTGTATCCTGTGATAGTCCTTTGCATTTTTCTACTGCTGCTAGTCTCGTTTCAATTAAAGCCAATGTCTGTTTCAGTTGGGCGCAGTCTGTGCATTTCCCAGTCTCCGTGCCTGAGATATCCGAATACAGAGGCATGTTGAAGATAGGAAAGTCCAAGGCTTTTTCTGCGGTCTGATCCGGGAGTAAAAAGTGCCAAAATGTATTGTTGAATCGAGCGATTGAGGAAACAAACTATATACTGTTAGGTAAATAAAATAAGATAAAGTAGATCTGAACGATGAATTAAGTAGTTCTTTCCAATGCCCAGCGGAGCTTCGGGAAACATGACCTCTCTCTCCTCTCTCTCTCCTCTCTCTCTCTAATATACAGGCCTAATTAGACCTGTATATTTTGTATTTGAAATCCAACGGTCTTTTCGTGGAGCCTACGCTCAGAGCAGCTGGAATCTAACAACAGCAAGAGGAAGGAGGAGAATGGGCTATGAATTTTTTTTTTGCTATCGCCCATGTTTGATTGTGTTGTGTTGGTTATTGAACTGTTAACCCGCGAACTTGGGTTATGTTTATCAGCGATAGAGATCACGACGATAACTGATGTATCGGGAGTCCGGGCGTGTGCAGGACCGAACCGCGCTGTATGACCACTGTTACACTGCGCATTGACAGTAAAAAGTAGCTGATATGGTAGAGGCGTTAGAAACCAATAAAGGAAAATAGGCTATTTATCTCAGGTAGCCTATTTTTTCCCCCAAAAAAATTGAAAACTATGAAAGTTTAAAAGTCCCCAAAAAAAAAAAAAATATCACGTTTCCAGCGCCCCCCTAGGTTGTGCGAACCCCCCCATTGATAAACCATGGTCGATAGCATATAACCGCGTATTCTGATTACAGTTGAATGTAACAGTAAGTTGACAACATCGCTAATTAACACCGCAACTGCAAATTAACCACACAGAGATAACCATGGCAGCCGGTCAAACAAATTTTCTTTTTGCGATCATTCTGCGCGCGAATCCGCCGTGTTGATAAACAAATAATCACCCTATATGGCGCGAGGTTCGTTTGTGTGGACAGACAGCGGGCGCTCACATGACGTTAAGCATTTTCTGGCGCATAATGTGACGCTTGAGAACCTAAAACCCTGTTTCTCCAAATTGACACGACAACACATAACCGGCGTTATCAGAAATCTCCACTTTCGCTGAACAGCATGGAAATATCCAAGTTTTCCCTTCGTGTAAACGGGGCCTCAGAGGTGGCAAGAACCACAATTAACATGTATGATGGCCCACAGCCGAATAATTTCGACGTGAGACGTGAGAGGGCGAATGAGGAAATGCCGAGAACTGATTAAACGTAAATTAAACGCATGGTCAGAGGAGAATGAAAGGAGAGTTGCTATCATTTAGCAAGGCAGCAACGAGCGCTGGAGCTAGTCAATGAACAGCAGTTCATGCAATAACGCCCCTTTTTTTTTTGTCAGCGATTATGTCATTCAGATAAGTACCGGTAAACTAAATCAGAAGATCTAGAAATAGAAGGCATAATGCTAGCTATGGGCTAATTTGCCAGTCCCACCTGTGAAGTCCCCCCAAGATAATCCCTAATTAAATCTTTCAGTTATCCCACGTTTTGATGGGAGCCTACTAACTCCAGTAAGAACATCTTGACACGCCTAAAACAGCCTAAAACATTACAATATTTCATGGATGCAAGCCAAAACAATCAGTCTTTAACCTACATGACACACACGCACACACTTAACAATTTTGTAATCCGATATGCTATAGTATTGTAAAGCAACACTGACATAGGAAGCTGCATTGGCTAAAGTTGTTTGGATGCACGTTGATTTATAACAAGGAGAGGCAAAGTTGTGCATTACAATGCAAACACAACAATAATAGGCACCAATCTGGCGAACTGAATAAATGCCAGGTATAGCCTATCGGACACACAATCAGGGCACTGGCAAATGGGTGCCTGCAAGTATGACCGATCGTGGTGTGACATTATTTAACCATCAATTTACCGCAAATACGATCAGACAGATACATTGAACATTCACTATGGAAGCATATATGTAGCAAAATCCAAATGGCAATGCAATTTGCAATTCAATATGTCATTGGCACTTTCTTTCTTATGCTTAGCATTGTGCCATGTTTGACTGGTTGACGTATATAGTAATAACCTGAACATGGCGGAAAAGACGGTGATGGAGCTGCTGCTGCTCTAGATGAGCAGCGGGATGCAGGGTCCGAAACAGCGACCAACATGCTTGCATCGGATCGCAACGGAGAAGGGGGCGCAAACCGCATGTGGCACTTTTCTGCTCGTATAGGCTACTTTACTGAAATAACTATTCAGGGGTGTTATCTACCTTGGACGATATGTAGGTATGCTTTGTTGATCTGAATAAACGTCTCGAGTGATACTGCCTTGAGTCACATTGATTCTCGAGCTTGCTGCTTTGCTTAGAGACGATCCAGAGCAAGAGACTACACCACATCAGGCGACCGAAATGAAAGCGAAAGAGCAAATAACATAAAATTGGCTGGGATGTAGGCAGTGGAGGGAAACACAACATTAGGTACTGAATAACTGGTGTAATGGCCTTTTTTTTTTCAAATACCATGGTCTATAATAACATGGACAGTCGGGTCACAAGTTGATCTGGCTGCCTCCTGCTCTTAGGAAGTCTAGTTGTGCTTTTTACTACTGCAGATGATGAAGTTTCTGTGGCTCAACGGCACAATGGAATTGAATCACAGCTTGAAATATTTCCCCCAAAAAATGGTACGAGTTCGAATACCGTATTTAAAAAAAAACAACAAAAAAAAAAAAAATTATTTTGGCTTAAAATTTCCTCCAATTAGACTCCAAATACGAATGAGATGGGTATGTTTCTGACATTTTATTGAAAACAAATCAAAGAGGCATTGCAAGGACAGCTACGAGTCTTTTCCCGATTGGACCTATTCCAACAGCTGCCGTAGCCACGACAACAAGCAACGCATTCGGCTGATGGTCACCAGTTAACACGGTCACTAGTTGAACTGAAAAAAAAAAAAAAAAAAAAAAAACTTTCGTACACTGCATCCCGTTGCTTCTCTAGAGTTGCAGCGGCCTCCCGCATCAGCTTTGTGACCGTCTTTTCCGCCATTTTCACGTTATTACTATATACGTCAACACAGTCAAACCTGGCACAATAATAGGCATAGAAAATAAAGTGCCAAGTGCAAGGTCGTGGATGGTCTGGTCTGACGAGGAAGTGACATAGTTCCCGCCCAGACGCGATTGGCTGATACGTTTTGCAAAGCGTTTTGCATAACCTTTGCCAAACGTTTTTCAAAATCTTTTGCAAAGCGTCTTGCATGATCTTTTGCAAAACGTTTAAAATCTTTTGCAAATTGTTTTGCGGATTGAAATGTAATTTCAATATCGCAACACACAGAGCTAGGCGAAGTGCAATACAATCACGGGACGCTATAGCTTTTCAATTTGATTAAAGGAACTCAAAGAATTTGACAAAATGTTATTCTATTTTTATTATAACCTTCTCAAAATTTTAGGATTTCATTGTCACTTTGCACATTAAAATACACTTTGCATAACGTATTTACAAATTACATTATTAAATTGCATAATGAATTGTCAATTGCATAATGTAAAGACATTTGAATTTTGCTACATATATGCTTCCATTCATTCACACAAAGCACATTTGTCCGACCCGGCAGATGCTGACAGACAGCCCACAACAAGCCAAACATCACCACGGTGGGTGTGCTCTCTCTCTCACTCCCGCACGCCCGTACACAATCATTCCAACTTCTCCAACTCCAAGGCTAGGCTGCTTCACTAAGACCACAACTAACCACATGGCCTTCATAACCATGCAGTATGCCGAAGCCGGAAAGGACACATGCACAGTTGTACACCCTGATCTTATGCAAAACAATCAGTTTTATCATCAACATTCAGTCACTGCAAAGATTTAAAGAATAGCCTCTTACCATAAGTTAGAATGGACCCAAAGTGTGTGAGTGATACACACTGGTTTAGCTTCGCTTGCTATCCGTTTTTAGCATGACTCCTCAACATTACGTCGTTCTTCTGTTTGGCACACATGGCTAATTTTTATGTATGTCCAGTCAGACTTGTTGTCTCCCTAGTTCTGTGTGGTCTTGTACTGTCCTGTGTGAGCCGAATCACCTCAATGAATTCCCAACGATTTGTGTTGTTTGGCATTAATAAAGACTTGACTAGGCTATCAATTAACAATTATTCACCGTAGGCGAAGTGAATAGTGGGGAATAATGGCTATACCCCACTATTCACGGAGCCTGAGGTGAATACGTTTTAGTATACACTCCAAAAATTAACAAGATAACACTTTTTGCCACAATTTTTTATTTTTTATTAGCGGTTTGTTTTTATTAGCGGACATTTTGCGATGAAAACTATCCCGAGTTTGGGATCTCAATCATGGGATATTGCCCGATATCGAACCAATCGAATTGCGTCATCTAAGGAGGTTCACGTGTAGCATATACTAACTTTATATACATCTATGTATCTGTATAATCTGCTGAACACTCTCTTACTAGTCTCTACTCTCAAGGGTCTCAATGCGGCTTTGAGGCACGTTCACTCTCCTGGTGATAATGAGACGGCTCGCCAGTGAGGACGCTCACACTTACGCGTGTTCCCCACAGCGACCGTTCATGTGCACTTGGGAAACAGCCGGTTGGGAATCTAAAAGTTCTTCACAGCAGGGGTTTTTTATCCAATAAAAAACAGTCAGAATTAAGGTAGGATCAGTTTCAAGTTTGCATGCCTTTATTTCCTTGATGCCTATCACCTTCTATCCTTTTGCTTTTATTTATGAGAAGCACATACAGTATTGCTACTGTATGGAAGGCAACACTCCCCCTCATCTAGAGCTGGTTTACCAGTACACAATGTTTAAAACTGAGCAAAGTCATGCCAACAGACGTTACATCAATCATTAGTCAAGTATGTGATATGATGGTGGATTCTTTTATATTGAGTAAAACGTTCATGTTCCGCCATGTTCATGCGCGTCACTAGTAAACCATACGTCACCAACTGAGCAACTCTGTTATCAAAATTTGGACTTTCCAACGTCGCGAAAATGTTTTAAGGCATAACAAGACAATATTAAAAAAATGATAACATATAAACTAGGCTATACATACAGCATATCATACATTTGACCTGTATATAGTTAGACTAGATGAATGGATAAGGTTATTGGCCAAATTAGTTTAAAATTCAGCCTCTGTTGGCCCACAAGATCGTCTCGTTGTCTTGTTACACGCTTTATAAGTCAAATTTAATTTAATTATTATAGCCATGGAGCCTTTATTTTCTTGGAGTTATCATTACATCCTTTCTCGTTATATCGATATAAATACACAGTGGAAAGGAGAGAGAGAGAGAGACAGATGCACTGCGGAGCCAAGTAACTGATGGGCTTAAGAGGGCCTCTCCGTATATAACACACACACACACACACACACACACACACACACACACACACACACACACCCACACACCCACAAACCTGTGTATATTCTGAGAAACGCCCACGTCAAAAATGCATGGGTTTACATTTTGTTCTGTGCAGTACGAATAAAGTCTGACAATCTTGCTCTGGGACACGATTCAATAGATTAAATTTCGTGAGCATGAGCACAAAAGGTTTTTGAGGAGGTCTGCTGTAAAAAACTGGTAAATCTGAGAATTTCTAATACACTACATTTACTCTTTCATATATTTGTTGTTTTGACACATACATAATTAGAGGGTGCACTGTACTATCTGCATAAACCCCTTTTGAAGCCTCTTCCTCTCTCTCGTTTCGTTCTGTGGAGCATGGAAATTGTCTGAAACGCTCTCATTCAAAATGCACTGGTTGACATTTTGTTCTGTTGAGCACGAAAAATTAGTTTCCGTTTTTGAGGCGGTGTAAACAAGGAGGCAGTACCGTACAGAACCAGACTAATCTGAAAAGTCGATTTCCAGCCGACTTGGTCGGGCCAATCAAACCTGTTTGTATAATATGGGGGGATTTGATAGGATGACTGTACAGAGGAGCGCCCTATGGGAGCCGATGATTAGGATCAGAGCAGAGTCACGTCTGCTCTGATTAGCGGCAGTTCTATCCTTATGCGTCCAGATGCATTTCTTACGCAGGTGTTGATATCGTCCATTGGAGAGTGAACTGAGAGGTTCGAGACTAATATTAATTTGAAAATTGATCTGGCATTATCAGAACCGCCAAACAGACAGTCTGCTCTATTGAAAATAGGTAGGAAAATCAATATAACCATGTGATAATGCAACACATTCTCACTCCGAACGCGTCGATTTTTGACGAACGGTCAGTGACTTTGGCTTCAGTTTCTGACGCAAAAGGGTACCCTTGTGCTTCTTTTTTTCGACGCAAGGGGTTTTCAACTCGTTACAATGTAACCCCTTCACGGGGGACCCGATGGCTGCACATAGAGACGCTATGAGCATTCATCCCATTGGCTAACGGAGGACCATGTGCTTCTTTTTTCGACGCAGGGGGTTTTCCACTCATTGCAATGTAATCCCTCCATGGCAATATATGAAGCTATGAGCATTCATCCCATTGGCTAACGGAAAACCCGGTGGCTGCACATTAACGGCGATGTTACAGTGAAATCTGTGACATTCCTCAAAACAACTACACCAACGTGTCCTTGTTAATTACAAAACATGTATGGGTTAAGTTTATGGGCATCAGTTGTCCTGTTTTGTGTTTTGATTGAGAGAAACAATGGTTTTTTTGATCAGTGTTGGGTAGCTGAGGTCGTTGCTATAGAGGCCACGTCCGTGCGCTTTTTTTGACAACTGACAGAGCAAACCTTTCTCATCAAAATTACATTCCCAGAGAACTATTCGGCATTCTCAATTACGTTTGTCTAAAAAACGTATTTTGTCCGTGATTACGTTTTATTGAACATATTGTAATGACCTCGCCGGTGACATAAAGATGTCGAGTCATAGTAATTGAAGGAACTTTTAATGAACCAAAACCTGGTCACTGAAACCCGTAACCAACGGCAGAAATCCCACCCAAAACAAACCACGGTTACCCCGGCAACCCCCAGCACGGTCTCACTCACGTGCAGGCCCCCACCCTCGTGTTCTTCCAAGGCCCTCCCCCAGCTGACCTAATGATTCGCCCCCACACTGATTGACAAGAAGAACATTACAATACATGCACATAGAATAACTGGCATAACGGACAACGAAATACAATGCAACACATAACACACAAACTATTTAACTGTCCCAGGGTCGCTACAATATCGTAAATACGAATTCGTTCTCAGCCTATTTTTGCCATTTATTTACCGTGTTACTATGGCAGAATAAATAAATTCATGCATTATCATTGAACTTGAACATGTGTTTTTACAGTATAGAGTGGTGGAGAGGGATGACGTATGTTGGCAAACCCGGAAGTGAGCGTCGCCCTCGGTTCCCTTGACAAAAAGCCAACGGGTTTTCCATTGGATTTTGGATTATTGCAGAAAAATCCTCAACTCCTCAAAAACGGAAAATAAATAAATAAATAAAAATAACCGTGCTCCAAAGAACGAAGTGTAAACCAATGCATTCTGAATGGGAGTGTTTCTCTGATTTTTCCATGCTACACAACGAAATGTAAACCCATGCAAATAAAGACTACTGAGTGTGTAGGGAGGTATTCTATTTTTTTCAACGGGGCTGAATCCAGTCACTTGACCGTCATGGTTGCTATGGTGGTTGCTATCGACCGCCCCCTCTAATACTCGTGGCTCTAAAAACCACGCGGCAAAGGAGCTGCCTTCAATTGGGTCGTTTTTGTCGTAAACTAGGGTCCGATGGTTGAAAAATAGACAGATATTCCAAGGTATCCTTAAAAGGCAGCTTGGATGTGTTTATTTCCTGCAGTTTAGACTTCTTCTATAACTAATTTTTGAAAGCAAAACACCAAGCTCATTGATTTAACGAGGGAGGGTTATTTGAAACAATTTATTCAATAAATATTTGTGAGAGGTCATTCCTTCTCCTGATTTTACTTCCTATTGATGTCTAGGGTAAACCCCTACTGTCCACAAGCATCCCCCCCCTCCCCATATGGATTTGGAGAATTGTTGCCACGTCCCAGTGGTGGAGGTATAATATATATATGAAAGAGGGCATTCAATTATAGCCTACTACAATGATCAATTAGGAGGCCGAAGCCTTAAAGGAAGTGATGCAATAGGTGACTGAGTCGACAACATTTAAGTAAGCTGTATAGGGTCTCTTATATATCAAAGGGGGTCTCAAAGGACGCATACGCATACGCTGTGGCTCCAGCACTACAGGAAATGACTCAGCAAGTGCTCCATCTCATTAACTTTTTGTTATTTCATAAGCGGCGTGGTGCCGGCTCCTTTTGACCTTTTGACCCCAGACTTCAAAAACGTGGCCACAGGCCAGCTGTGTCTACACACCTTTAGCCACAAATGTACTCCTCCATCCCACAAAAAATGGGGACTAGAAACTAACCTCTGTCTTATGTACATTTACTGTACTGTTGGAGGTCACGCCCCTTTGCCGACCTTTTCGAGATAGCTAGGGATGCTAAAATGTTTACACACACCCGGTCGGACCCCGAGGGCAGGAAGGGGGGGCCCTTCCTGCCCGAAACTTGGCCCGGTCAGACCCCGAGGGCAGGCCCCCCCCCCTTCCTGCCCTCGGGGTCCGACCGGGCCAAGTTTCGGTGCGGAGGTCCCAGTTAGGCCCTAGAATAAGGTATTACAATTTCAGGGCGGTAGGACCTTCCTATCTCAAAAACTGTTTTTCCACCACATTCTGAACCATTAGGTCTTGCAGGCTACACTTCTGAGGGGCTTTGTCCAAATGACACTCCATTTGGGAAAACTTTTTTTCTCTAAGGGCTAGAACTCCAAATCTCGGATATGTCGTTCACGGGGCCCCGGGAAATGTGTGTAAACATTTTAGCATCCCTAGCTATCTCGAAAAGGTCGGCAAAGGGGCGTGACCTCCAACAGTACAGTAAATGTACATAAGACAGAGGTTAGTTTCTAGTCCCCATTTTTTGTGGGATGGAGGAGTACATTTGTGGCTAAAGGTGTGTAGACACAGCTGGCCTGTGGCCACGTTTTTGAAGTCTGGGGTCAATAGGTCAAAAGGAGCCGGCACCACGCCGCTTATGAGATAACAAAAAGTTAATGTGTGTTTCTCTCATAACTTTTTGTCATTATTAAAGATCGGCCTGATTCTCAGATATGCATGTTGGATGGCTAGGGTGTAGGTCTGGGAAGAACTTCAGGCCAAAATCTTGCAAGCGAGCCGCTGGGTGAGTTGCAACGAGATGGAGCACTTGCTGAGTCATTTCCTGTAGTGCTGGAGCCACAGGTTGAAGCGTATGCGTCCTTTGAGACCCCCTTTGATATATAAGAGACCCTATACAGCTTACTTAAATGTTGTTGACTCAGTCACCTATTGTATCACTTCCTTTAAGGCTTCGGCCTCCTAATTGATCATTGTAGTAGGCTATAATTGAATGCCCTCTTTCATATACAGTATATATGATACCTCCACCACTGGGACGTGGCAACAATTCTCCAAATCCATATGGGGAGGGGGGGGATGCTTGTGGACAGTAGGGGTTTACCCTAGACATAAATAGGAAGTAAAATCAGGAGAAGGAATGACCTCTCACAAATATTTATTTAATAAATTGTTTCAAATAACCCTCCCTCGTTAAATCAATGAGCTTGGTGTTTTGCTTTCAAAAATTAGTTATAGAAGTCTAAACTGCAGAAAATAAACACATCCAAGCTGCCTTTTAAGGATACCTTGGAATATCTGTCTATTTTTCAACCATCGGACCCTAGTTTACGACAAAAACGACCCAATTGACGGCAGCTCCTTTGCCGCGTGGTTTTTAGAGCCACGAGTATTAGAGGGGCGGTCGATAGCAACCGCCATAGCAACCATGACGGTCAAGTGACTGGATTCAGCCCCGTTGAAGAAAATAGAATACCTCCCTACACACTCAGTAGTAGATTAATGATATTTAAATTATTATGACCATGAAGTCTTTATTTGCATGGGTTTACATTTCGTTGTGTAGCATGGAAAAATCGGAGAAACACTCCCATTCAGAATGCATTGGTTTACACTTCGTTCTTTGGTTATTTTTATTTATTTATTTATTTTCCGCGTCAAATGACGTAGGAAGGTTCTTGAACGCGTCATTTGACGCGATCGCCCGTTTCCTGGCAACAGACGATCGCGTCGTCTGTTGCTATTCGATTAAACAATTAAATACAATACAAATATAAAGTAAAAACAAGTGTTATCTAACGATCCGTTATCTGTATTATGTCATTTCGTCTTTTGGAAACATGAGCCGAATGTTTTTTGCAACAGAAGACGCGATCGTCTGTTGCCAGACAGGTTGTCAAAATGTAAACAACTGATGACGTAGGCCGGTACAATTTTCGCCCCCGGTACAATTTTAACGTGACACAGCCACCGGGTCTTCCGTTAGCCAATGGGATGAATGATCATAGCTTCATATATTGCCGTGGAGGGATTACATTGCAATGAGTGGAAAACCCCCTGCGTCGAAAAAAGAAGCACATGGTCCTCCGTTAGCCAATGGGATGAATGCTCATAGCGTCTCTATGTGCAGCCATCGGCTCTTCCGTTAGCCAATGGGATGAATGCTCATAGCTTCATATATTGCCGTGGAGGGATCACATTGCAATGAGTGGAAAACCCCCTGCGTCGAAAAAAGAAGCGCAAGGTCCACCGTTAGCCAATGGGATGAATGCTCATAGCGTCTCTATGCGCAGCCGTCGGGTCCCCCGTGAAGGGGTTACATTGTAACGAGTTGAAAACCCCATGCGTCGAAAAAAGAAGCACAAGGGGGTGTTCACACAGGCAGTTTTTTTTTCAGGTGCGGATGGATGTTTTACATTATATTCCTATGACACAGGGTGTTTTTGTAAAAACATCCTGGGTGCTTTTAAAAACACCGCTGCCGGCGGTTTTTTTTCACTGCTCTGGGTGGTTTTCAAGTTGGGATAAATTCAACTCGCCAAGAAAAAGCACCCGACGTCAGGCAGTTTTTTGACAGCTGACCAATGAACGACAACCTACGTCACTAGGAAAAACGTTGGAAATTCAAGAATGGCGACCCAAACCAAGAGGTCTTTCCCGACGGAGCAACTTGTTGTTCTTGTTAGTGAACATGTTAAGTTATATGACATGACCAACAAGTTATACCACAACATATATCACAAGGAGAGTATCTGGAGGACGATCGGTGGGATTTTGGGACATTATCAAACCGTAGCTCCTGAATACAACTATGAAACGCCCCGTACTGCTGCCGTCCCCGGTTTATGTCATGCACCCGCAAACGGGAAGGTTCATCGTTATCCTCGTCGTTGTCATCTAACGCCAAAACAAGGGCTAATTTTCTCATCCTCGACATTGTAACTGACACTGTAGCGTAGTCAAACCACTTTGATACGGTAACCGATTGGCAACGTTGGCTCTAGAACATTCTGCTCTAGAATGAGCTTGACAAAACCACCCTGTCAGTTTTTTAGTTGGTAAAAAACCGCCCGGGTCAGGTGTTTTTTAATATTAAAAAACTGCCTGTGTGAACACGCCCCAAGGGTACCCTTTTGCGTCAGAAACTGAAGCCAAAGTCACTGACCGTTCGTCAAAAATCGACGCGTTCGGAGTGAGAATGTGTTGGATAATGATCCTTGGAGATCATTCCAATAAACTTCTGAACATTTCCTGGGCTGTGTTTATTGTTTTCTCGTGTGTCGCGTGGGTGTTGAGACGGTTGCATAGTTTTTGACTAGCAAAGGGGAGGTGTACGGTCTCTGAACAGCAATGTCCTACGTGCAGGGCGCAGAAATGTGGTTTGCCACCAAATCAGCCAAGGTTAAAACACCTGAGAACACGTTAACAGACCTGAGAACTTGAGCTTTAGTTATTAAGCCTCTCAGAGTTGAAAATCAGTCCTTTGTCCTTAATCGATCCTGATTGCAATTATGTCAACACTCTTGGAAACACACTTACGTTGTCGACACAATGCAGTCACCTTCCGGCAACTCCTAACTGTAGTCCTCTTGGGCACTCTTAACTTTCCTCTGACTCATTAGTGATCTTAAGACATGGTTCTACTGGTGGACGATGGGAAATGCCCAGTACAACCATACACCTTTACTGGTGGACAATGGGAGCCTCCCAGTACATACATTCTTCTTCTGTTTATACCGGCCACTGTCCAGTACAACCAAATGCCTCTGCTGGATGACGCTGGGAGTTGTGCGATACAACCACAAATTTTACTGGTGGACACTGGGAATGGCCCAGTACAAATAAATACATGAACTGGTGCTCACTGAGAGCTGACGAGTACAACTACCTACCTTTACAGGTGGACACTGGGAGCTGCCCAGTACAATCCCAGTCTTCGCCAGGTATCTCCTGGGAGTTGACCACTTATACCCCAGTACAACCCCAGTAAGCTGGTTGAGTGTTGGGAGGCTGAGGGATGGTGGGTTATTGGTAACTGATTGTGTCTCTCCAGGCTACAGGTCTAGGCCGACTACGACCCAACACACTGGTCCTGGGCTTCAAGACCAACTGGAGCGATGGACACATGAGGGACGTGGACATCTACATCAACACAATACAGTAAAACCCCTTATCTTAGATGTAGCCAGTCAAAGTTGATCCTTAGTGACCACCGTATGGGAGGTGTGCTGTATGGGTTGGCAATGTTGTTGTTCCAGGTCTACAATAATGTGGTTGCTATTGAAGCTCTGGGCTGTCTACCGAGCACCAAGCTGGGGAGCCGTTAGCGGATTTATGGTCTGCTTCTGTTCTAGGGACAAATCTTTGCATATTTAAAGGGGACCTATTATGGTTTTTCGACTTTTATGACCGATAAACGTTGTTATAATGATTGATAGTCATGTTTAACCATACTTAAGTGTCAAATAATGACGTACATTAATTTCGACGTATTCCCTGCTGACTGTCTGGGGTGGCTGTGCAGAGCGCTAATCACTCGGGACAACGTTTGCGATCCACTTGTTCACATTTCCGGGAAATCATCTACGTAGAGGCCCTCCTGCCGCGCCCCCATATGCCTGGTCGAATCTGCCGCGCGCGCGCTTCAAGGAAGGTAACCAATCACAACGGAGTTGTGTTGGCAGGAGGGGGCGAGGGGGCGGAGAAGGACGAAACCGAGCGTTGATAGAGAAGGCTGAAATCGCCCGGATGAGGGGAAGAGTTTCCCGAAAATCAACATCGTTTTTTGTATATGGTTAAACATGACTATCAATTATAACAACTTTTATAGGTCATAAAAGTCGAAAAGCATAATAGGTCCCCTTTAACACATTGAGGCTACAATTGGGGAAGTGGGAAGGAGATGATACATCCCTTTGTTTTGTTTGTCATACTGCACCACCTTGAGAGAGCACACACCAGAGAAGGCATTTTAAAATGCGTTTTGGGATAAGAGTTGTAGGAAGAAGTCGCCATTTTATTCCCATGGTTACGACCCATTTGTGATTTATTCTTTTTAGGACTTTCAACGGTAATAGCGTTATAATTAGCGATGTTGTATATAAAATGTATAAATGTTCATAATTATTTTCCAAGAAGCTTAACCCTCCCCGGCATGTAAATCAACTAAGTGTCGGAGAAGCTGAACCCTCTTTCAGATACCTCATATAGCCAATAAGG
Source organism: Gadus morhua (assembly GCF_902167405.1). Classification (NCBI taxonomy): domain Eukaryota; kingdom Metazoa; phylum Chordata; class Actinopteri; order Gadiformes; family Gadidae; genus Gadus; species Gadus morhua. The sequence goes on along the minus strand of NC_044055.1, from coordinate 27,320,753 downwards.
CAAGAATGTTTCACACACCTTTTAATCAAAGTGTAAAATAGAAAATTGCAGATGTAGCCCTAGTAGGGCATTAGAATATCTAGATATGGACTAGTGTCTAGGTTCGTAAGGAGGGAAGAATTAAATTACAACACAATGATTAACTGGAGCCACAGGTAACTATTAAATTGACTGTATTCTTGGTAGGAAAATTATAACAAAATGGATTTCAGTGCAATCAATAACTTTCACAAATTTTTCACAATTTAGACCATAACATTAGGTCAGGAACAATTATCTTTAACCACCATAGAATAGCTGCCAAATGTCCTTTAGAAAAAATAAAATAGTTAAACAAAATAAATTCCTTGCAAGTGTTCCTTCTATTCTTCGGTTCGGCCAGTTCAGCATGCGTTAGTCAAAAGGGGAAATGTCAAGTCAGAAGTCAAAAGTCAAGGGTCATGTTTGGCGCTTCAGAGCGCTTTCACCTGAGATACTCAATTGATGCAGGTAAATGAAGGATATGCTCCTCCTAGGCACAGGTGATCTCGGTCCACTCCTTTGGATAAGGATGCATCTTCCTCCCTAGCTCGCCACCCCTTCGTCAAGGGGAATTCAATCCAGATCTCAAAGTGTTTCCAAGGACTCCAAAAAACCTAGCCTATATAAAAACAGGCTATTATACATGGGTCTTAGAATAACACTCTTTATGGCCTAATGGATATCAAAAACATACTGTTGAAACACAATAGGATTGCAGCAATGCAGAATTATCTTTTTAACTATATCATGAATTACAAATCATTTCAACTTTTTTAACCATGAAATATGATTAAATATGCCTTAGGCCCCGTCCACACAAAGCCGATTTCATGGCGAAACCGCAAAGGTCTTGTACAGTTCGGCCTTCCGTCCACATGAAGCCGGGAATCCGCTGACCGAAACCGTAAACTTCTGAAAGCACCCTCGGAGGTGGTTTCAAATCTACCTACCCGGTTTCGTTTTGGATTTGTGTGGACGCCTGAAACCGACTGAAATCGTAAACCATGACGTCATCGCCCCACCCCTCGACCCTCTAGCCCAGGGATGGGCAACTGGCGGCCCGCGGGCATGCAGCCCGCATGCCCACTCAGCCCGCACATAATTAAAAAAATAAAAAATAAAAAAATATATATATAATAATAATAATAATAATTGATCGAGTTACAGAAAACTCGTTCAAGAAAGATGAGAAGAATTCATAGAATTCAAAGGCAAACCCATGCGTCTAGTTTGCTTAGAAGCGATATCAGTCATTAAAGATATCCACTTAAGTCGCCACTACAACTACTACAACTGCTTGTTGGGTTTGAGTTCATTGAGTTGTTGCACTTAATGTTGGGCCACTGTTTTTCAGTTTTTTGACTTCATTGAATGATGATGTATGTGAGACCTTTGCACTGATAAAAATACTGACCATTCATGTGGCTGTTTAAGCATGGAAAACATGAAATGAATGTATGTTGGTTCAATTAACATACCGTACATAGGTTATGATTCTGGACGATTTTTTAGGGAGTGGCCATCGCCAAAATGCACCAGAATACAGGAAATCATCTACCAAATTCAAAATTATGTAGCTTCTCTCAGCTCACGTTAAGTTGAAGTGTGCAGTCATGTGGCCCTCCGATGGTTATGATAAAAAATGTGGCCCTCTTTATCATGAAAGTTGCCCATCCCGTCTAGCCAATGACTGTTGAGCCCGCGGAGTCTCACCCTTTTTGCGCATGCTCGCCTCCCCTTTTTATTTATTTTTCTTCTGGATTTCTGTAGCAGAAGCAGCGCCTCTTATGGGCCTGGAATGTGTAGGCCTACTACAGCGTTTCTACAGATCTACTCAGTTTCGCTTGACTTCGTCTTTACAGAGATACTCCGAAACCGGATAGATCGAAACCGTAAACAGTTTCGCCCGTTTCGGCTTCGTGTGGACGGGGCCTTAGTTAACATGTTACATGAAAACATCTTACAGGCTTCACCTCAACATATTAAATTCAAGGCTATAATAAGTGCATCTAGAACAGTCTTTTTAAACATATGCTACATATACCATTAGCACAAGTAGTGCATAACAGAACATACATGCTCGAGTTGTAAACATTAAACACCACAAAAATAAAGTACAAACAAATTGAGCAGCAAAGTAAAATTGCTTAGCTTCCTATTTTCTATCAGCTTATCAGTGAAATAATGTGCTGCTTTTACTGTAGCTCAGAACAGTTAACACAGTCAGGTTCACACACAGCATCAGCGGTAAAATACAAGCATTCTTAATGAGCCGCGTGGTAAGACACAGCATGGCTAGCACTGTTAGCAATGAGCATTAGCTTTTAGCTTCATGAACTCATCAAGACTCAAAACAATAAAACTCCCGGCGCTCGTCATCAATTCCCTCTCTCTCACTTCGGGTTCGTTTCCCTTCAACTCCACTCAGTTTTTATATAGTTGAATAACTGACTCTCTATAGTTGACTCATTTTCTCAGCTCGTTTTCACTCGTCTGCTTGTGTTAGCGTTCTAGCACATTTAGCTGCGCATGGATGGACGACAGCACGTGAAGGGGCGGGGCATACTTCCCTCTAACCATTGGGAGGTCTGTATTCTTAGATACAGCCAATAAGACTCCAGTATGAGCAAAATCACTGATTGACAGCTTAATAACCCAACAGGTAAACAATATAAGGCTTAAGGGAATATAACAGACAAAGAACAGAGGGGAAACTTTATGAGAAATAAGGGGATATGGGAAATAAAATAATATATCAGGGCCCAATTTCCAACTGGGTTACACAGATGAGGGGGATAATGATAAGTTGGTGTGCATTCTTCAATGCATCCATGTTTGGGAGATGTTAGCATCAGCTGTCCGAGAGGCTAAAATACTCTGATCCATTAATGCATCCTGTTCTATTTCAGCGATGCTTTTGACCTCCAGTTTGGAGTGGTCATCCTCCGGCTTCAGGACGGACTGGACATCTCTCACATCCCGGGCCAAGGTAGACAAAGACATAGAGGGGGAGACCATTGATCAATTGATCCACATGTCAATTGATTCATTTCTGTGTATTGATTGGTCCTCATCCCAGATGATTCATCCTTGGAAAAGCCAGCTGGGACCGTTGCCAAGGAGATGCCGGTGACTGTAAGCGTGGCTAAAGACTCAGACTCAGACTCCTGCCCCTCCAAGACCACCAGCCTCCAGAACAGCCCTATGATCAGCAGAGGTAAGAGAGACTGACTGAGAGAGAGATCATTAAGTAACCCATCACCTCACCAAAATGGTTCAAGCCATTCAAAATTCTTAGTGGTGTTTGGAGGAAGAAGGTCTCTGAAGTCACCATGTGCTCTCCTGGTGTTTGGAGGTAGAAGGTCTAAAGCCACCATGTGTTCCCCAGACATCAAGTCACCTCTTAGCCTCAGAGACCAACGACTACTGGACACCAGCCAGCAGTTCAGGAAGAAGCAAGGCAAAGGAACCATTGACGTCTGGTGGCTGTTTGACGACGGAGGTGACTGCCCAATGTTCTCAAGCTAACCCGAAACAAGACCCTTCATCGTCCCTTTTGCAAACCCTTTACAAGCCCTCTTTACAATCCCATTTATTTAAGGTCCTTTATGCTACTTATTATTATTAGCCTGGTAACCTGAAAGCATCATTTGTATAAAGGCCAACAAAAGGTGATAAAGCTGAATAAACCACCACCCTCTCTGACCTGTGTTGTGCTGTTTGGTCTGGAACCCTGCAGGTCTAACACTGTTGATTCCATACCTGTTGACCAATAAGAAGAAGTGGGGCGACTGCAGGATCCGTGTTTTTATTGGTGGAAAGATCAACCGCATCGACCATGACCGGCGAGCGTGAGTCCAGCCAAGGTTCCTCTTGTTCTGCATCAAGAAAAACGCTCGTCCAGAATTTGAGAATTGAGAATGTTTCTTGTGGTTCTATGTTCTATCAGAATGGCCACCCTTCTAAGCCGCTTCAGAATCGACTTCTCTGACATCAATGTTCTGGGAGACATCAACACCAAACCCAAAAAAACACAAGTAGGAGTCCAGTCCAGCCTAATCAAGTTGTGTCCAGTCTAGTCGACTCCAGTCTAATCCAGTTGTGTCCAGTCTAATCCAGTATAATTGAATCCATTATATTCTAATCTAGTCAAGGGAAGTCCAGTTCTTCTGCACCAAAGACTATTTTACCGTGAAGAGAGAATATTAATGTGTTGATGCTTATAGTGATTATATTATAACTGATCTGCTTTGTTACCTGTTACCTGATGCTGTGTTCCAGTAAACTGAGCTTCAAGGAGCTGATTGAGCCCTACAGGCTGAAGGAGGACGACATGGAGCAGGCTGAAGCCGAGCACCTTAAGGCTCTGGAGCCCTGGAGGATCAGCGACAATGAGCTGGAGCTGTACAGGGCCAAGGTCAGACCACATACCGCCCATATACTGTACCACCCTCTAGCTCCGTACGGCCGTGATCAGACCACATGCTCTACCAATCTCTAGCTGTACAGGGCCAAGGTCAGACCACTTAATTTACCACCCTTATACTGTACCACTCTCAAGCTCTGTAAGGTTAAGGTCAGACCACATACTGTACCACCCACATACTGTACCACTGACATACTGTACCACTCTCTAGCTCTGTAAGGCCAAGGGCAGACCGCATACTGTACCACCCAAATACTGTACCAGCCACATACTGTACCATTTTCTAGCTCTGTAAGGCCAAGGTCAGACCACATACTGTACCACCGACATACTGCACCACTCTCTAGCTCTGTAAGGCCAAGTTCAGACTACATACTTTACCGCTCACTAGCTCGACAAGGCCAAGGTCAGACCACATTCTGTGTACCACCCATATACTGTACCACCCCATAGCTCTATGGTCTGACCACATCCATCCATATATCGTTCTGGTTTCTAACTGGAGGTTGTTTTCCTTTTCAGACCAACCGGCAGATCCGACTGAACGAGCTGCTCAAGGAACATTCAAGCTCAGCCAAACTAATTGTCATGTAAGACAAGAACATTTAGGGCCCTATCTTGCATCCAGCGCAATTGACTTTCTACACCGACGCATGTATCTTTGCTAGTTTGCACCCAGCACAAAGCCAATTTTCCCCCGCAGCAAACCTACGCCTCTAAACTTGCGCCCTGAGAGGTGTGTCGGCGAAAAGCAGAGGCGTGTTCCGGCGCAAATGATACATGGTGCTATCATAAAGATCGATGAAGCAGTTGCGTAACTGACCGACAAATACCTGGTCTAAGTGCACTAGCAGATAGCGCAGTTGGTGTTGCTATTTTGACGTACTATGGCAGGTCGGAACTCCACAATTTTTTCCATAGGGGCTGCATGAATGAACACTGTAGTAGGCTATGCCATGCGTTAAAATAATAATAATAACAATGATGAACTCGCGCAAAGTAGGCTATATCCCAGCCATCCAAAACAATATCTTGTTTTAGGGTAAATAATAACGTTGGTTAAATTATTTGGGAAAGAACAGCTGATACAGCGGTAATAAGAAGTATTAAGTATATAAGTATATAAGAATCAATGCATCTGCAAACACCATACAGCAAACACAGATTTTCTTGACACAGACATCGTGTACAAGCCCATAACTTTTAGGAATGATGAGTATTTCATTGTGACAAAACATTGTTTTGTCTCGAGTGTTAAAAATAATGAATGAATGCAGGTGCGTGTGTGTGTATCCATCGGTTTAAACAGAGGCAAACTAAACACGTGATGCATAATATAGTCCATGGCAATGTACATTGACAGGGGGACACATGGACCGCATATCATATGTGTGTTAAGTTTTCTTTGCCGCAAAGTACATGACGACTCAGTATTTCGGAAGTGGTACAAGAAAAACGCGATTCCATGTGTGAATTAGGCCATATTATTTGGGCATAAACAGCCATTTGAAGTTTGAAATTCATGTGGTCATGCATCTGTCTCATCGGAGACTGTAAACGCACCGTCAAAATATCAACTCGTCAGGTTCAAATGCGCTCATGGCTCATAAAATGGAGGGAGATGGCACTCTCATTGGTTTATTGCACGTTACGCCCAAACCACACCTATGGGTAATTAGGCTACTTCAGGGTAACCTTTTTTAGATTTGCGTCGGGCGCAAAGGGTAATTTATCCGCTGGTATAATAGCAACAGCGGCAGAGCACCGCCCACAAAGCTACTTAAGTTTTGAGCTTCCCACTTGCGTTTCAGGCCGTTAAAATAGGGCCATTAAGATAGAAACAAAAGGCAAACTCAATGCTCCATCATCTGTCTAGCAGTAATAATGGCTGGAACCTGACTGGGGATCACTATGTCCCATTATTTTACTACCTAAGATCACTTTATTATGGAACATGAATAAAATTGCGTTTGTTTGAATGAGGCAATTCAGGTCGACTCTAGGCCCTCTGAAAGATTATTTTTGTGTTTACATTTTCAAAGTAAAAATAAATTTGGCTTGTTTAAAGATCCCATGGCATGACAATTTCTGAGATTTTCTAACATTAATATGAGTTCCCCTAGCCTACCTATGCTCCCCAGGTATTTAGAAATTCCATTGGTTGTAAAACAAGCACTAGGCATTCTGCTCCGCCTTTGAAAAAACGAAGCTCAGACACGCCGTTTTGGAATTTTCCCCGTATGTCGTCGTAAGGGGAGGTGCCACCTCCCTTTTCTTTGCCTTGCCAGCCCAGAGAATTTGGCCCGCCAATGAGCTACGACCGTGCGTGTGTGTGTGTGTTACTGTACGTCCACACCAGGAGCGACCATAGCGTCAAAGACGCTTTGGTCGCTCACAAAGTTTCGCTGCGAATTTTTCTGTTCGCTTTGGTCGCTCAAGTCGCTCATGGCGTACAATTCAATTATGCAGACGCATTTAAAGGAGCCGTATGCGTTTAGTAGGCCCTACAGACAGCCATATCAAATAGTGAACTCTCCCATACACCTTGGCCATATTGCCGAGACGGTTTTGCTTGTTCGATAAAGTGCTTCGACAACAAGTAGGACAGTGATTCCCCCCAATATAAAAAAAATCCTAAAATGTAGGCTAATTACAACCGAGAACAAAAAACCCTGCGTGCTGTAGTAGTTAAAATATGTTTCACTGATCTGGATCTGCAAATCATGATCTGCACTCATTCGTCGCATTCAAAACAAATAGACATTAGCGCACATGGCTAATTTGCATACGTGCACAGGACTGGTTGGCTCCGCAAGGCAAATAATGGAACATATCTATCTATCTAGGCCTTTCTGTCTATCTATCTATCAACGCGTGTCTAGTTTTAATGTGATGTATTGTGTGTATGTCCAGTCAGACTTGTTCTGTGTGGTCTTGTAGGCTACTGTCCTGTGTGGGACGAACCACCGAAATGGATTCCCGACGATTTGTGTCGTTTGGTATTAATAAAGACTTGACTATCTATCTATCTAGACTATTTAATTAAAAATTATTCACCTCAGGCTCCGTGAATAGTGGGGAATAGAGGGATAAATGACAAGGGATAAATCTCTTGTCTTTTATCCCTCTATTCCCCACTATTCACGGAGCCTGAGGTGTGAGCCTCGTCTTGTCGATTAGTTTGTTTATGTGACGATTTCAAAAACTTTTTTGGTTTTGTTTAAAGCATGCTACACGCGATTGGTTGGTTAGATTGGTGGCATGTAGAGCAAATTATAATGATTCCCGCTTAAATACGAACGTTCTAGATATAGCCTATAAATACTCCCGCTTATCATCACTTGATATCCAAACCACTATGGCGTTTCGATCCCTGAACTGAAAAAGGGTGGGTTCGTACAACACCGGGTGCCCAGTTACAGCCGCGATTAATACTTCAGCCGACATTTTGTTCAGTGAGTGAATAAAGGTAGGTAGGAACCAAAGTGCCTGCCGAAGTTCCCTGGGATCCACGCAAGCGAAGAGCGTCTACATTCCGATTGGCTGTCAGTGTTTGGTCGCTGAAGCGAATAATAGTAATTTGCATAAAGTTAAAAAGTTTTCAACTTCTTTTTGACGCTCTGGTCGCTCAACTTTGGCCGCTGGTAGCGTTGGTCGCTTTGGTCGCTTTGGTCGCTCTTGCCCATAGAAAGTGAATGACTTCCGGCGATTTGGTCGCTCAATTCGCTTCTGGTGTGGACGGACAGTTAGTGTGTGTGTGTGTGTGTGTGTGTGATTACACACACTGTAACGCAAGTTACAGTGTGCTGATGGTGTTATGGCGCATAACAAGTCGGTTCTTTGACGTCTCTGGTATTTCCACAACGAGCCTGTATTTGGGGTTATCTCAGCCATCTTTGAGCCCCGTTGCCCGCTGCCGTGAGGCACCACCGCCAGCTTTTGACCGTGATAATATGTATTATATGATGTGTAGGCTATTATATGATATTTAGATATGGAGCTCCAGGACTTTAACGCAAGTGTTGTACACTTCTTTGTTATTATGATAACCGTTCTGCTGTTGGTGTTATGGCACATAACACATCAGACTCTCATCTCTGGTGTTTCCACAACGAGACTCGTAGTGGGGGTTATCTCAGCCATGGTTAAGAAGGAATTGGGGGAAAGGAACTTTGGCCTTGACTCCCCGAAGTACATGTACCATGACGTGGAGAGAAAGGGATTGTTGCTCGCGAATGTCAACCACTTGAGCCCCGCTGCCCACTGCCGAGGGACCACCGCCTCGGCGCTGCCCGCTGCAGGAGGCGGTGGTGCCTAAATGCTGCCCGCTGCAGAGGCGGTGGTCCCTCGGCAGAGAGGCTCCAGCGGGAGACAATCGCGGCAACAATCCCTTTCTCCTCCATGTCGTGGTTCAGTCTACTTCCGATTGATGTGAACGTGGAGAACCAGAGATGTCAGAGTACCCGACGCAGTCGTTTGAGATTCATGATATCGTCTGGAGGCGCACACAGCTTTTGGCCATCATAATATATATTATATGATATAGATATCTACGTATAATATGATATTATTTTGATATAGGGCTCCAGGACTCCCACCGGAGCACCCGGAGTGTTCTAGAATGTTTATAGAACACGGCCAAAGGCTGTTTGCGCCTCGCCATTGCGATACATCCATTGTAAACAGAGCGCATGGTACCGTGGAAGCATGCTGCCCCACCCTACTCCTTGACCTGCCTCTCTCCTCCTCATTTGCATTAAAGCTACAGACACCGAAACTACGCGTTTGGGGAAAGCTCAATGTGCGACTGGCTCGAGTGGCTGTAATTATGCACCACGGCGAATTTTCTGGAACGTCTTCAAATACTGTGTTAGGGGCCAACTAATATCTTTATTAAAGCATCCGGAAGGTAGCATGCCATGGGACTTTTAAGAAAGCTTTATTACGAAGTGTTAAAATTCGATAAATATCCATCCTTTTTCTTGCATTAACATTGTTTTTCTTGGATTAAGCCTATGGATCTGGTGCTGGTCTTTTGCATTTGGTTCAGTAAACCAGTTACCGTAATGATGTGCACTGGAAAATGTATTTCTATTGAATTAAAAAAAGATTTAACTACGCATCGTCAAATAATGGATTTTCCTGGCGACTAGGAGTTGACTTGGAATTTCAGAGTCGGTTACATTCATAGTTCTTACTAAGATTATAACATTTAGCCATCATTGGCAATCATTATCTATGATTTTACCAAAAATGGGTAAGCTTTCACTCTTTTAATTTAAAATGTACAAAGATACATCACCCGTTTAGCTCATGATCTGGACATCGCTGGCGTTTACTTTAAGAATGATTTTACGAGTAGAAATATTAAATTCCTTTAACTAACTGACCAGTAGGTGAAAGGAGGCTTGCCTGAGCTCGTAGATTGAGGGCACTGGAGTGTGAGGTCCGTGGATGGAGGCAATAACAATTATAACCTAATGTTTATTATAATTATTATTACATTTTATTAAGAAGCAGACAATGGAAGTGGTGTGAGTAGATATAATTCACATGAAATGTGCAAATTAAATAGTTCTGAAATAAGATATGTTTTTAACATTATCCACCCTTCTACTCAATGGAGAGAGTCAGAGAAGGCCTCCTTTTGTAAGTTGAATAACAACCTGATCATATATTGGCAATTAACAGTGATTTAAGCATGCCATATTCCAGTAGCGAACCGTGACTCTTAAACCTTGGCCCTCTGACCCCCCTGTTAATTCCAATGATTGTCCTTAGTCAACGTATTTAGTGAATTTATTTTAGGCTCCCAACAGCATGATAATCCAGCATCACCACATCGGCGGGAAGACCAGGGCACACGCAAAGTACCAACAGTAGCAGTAACAGTCTTTAAAAACAGTAACAACCAGTAAAATGTATTTGCTTTGTTTGGTTTAGTCATTAACAGTCACTCCTCAAGCTTCTACTTTCCATCCTTCAGTGCTTTCAGAAGGAGCAGGGAAGAGGCTCCTTTTTTGGTCAGACAGTCGGCCAGGTGTTCCTTTGTAGCTGACCAGAGAACAGAGATGTCATATGGTATTACTGTGTACAACTGTTCCATATCCGAACTTATCACTTGCTGTATTTCGCTCTCATCCAGTCCCTGCACATAGTTATCCAGCCACTTTTCACCCCAGACTGTCCAAGCTGTGTAAATTACAGCCAAACCTAGAGCTTCAACCATCAATATCTCATAATCAGGTTCCTTATAAAACAGTGTTATGTTGCCCTCATCTGGTTTTTCACTGCACTGATTTTCACTCGTCACCTTTACATGCTCTTTCTTGTGTGTACAATCTTTTACCCAATGGTATGTGCTTTGACAAATACCAGACTTTGTTCGTCTTCCGAATTTATCAAGCGGGTTAGTGCCTGGAAGTGGTCCTCGAGCTTGGCTACTTTGGGCTTGTGACTGCTCTCTTCCGTGGTCTGTGTAGTATAAAACGTCTTGACTCACGCTAATTGTTCCCGCTTTCCGCTCGGTCTTGTCGCCGAAAACTCGTTTGACCACCAATTTCATATCAGCAAAAGTATGTGTTCCACATTCAGTTAAAGCCATTTGCTTGTCTTTGACATCAAGAAAGTCTGTTATATATCCAAAAGTTTAAACGCCAAAACTGCATCAGGCAGAACCATATTAAGCTTACGGATCCGTTGTATTTCTGTTCAAAGTCTGCAATATAGTTCCCCATCGGGACGTTGTCTCTCCGCAATATCCGATCAAACTCAGAGTACGCTTCATAAGTATGCTTCCTTTTCCTCTCTCATAAAAACTTTGTAGAGTTCCTGAATCAACTTGGTCATCCTTAACCAGATCGTCAGCGACATCCCTAGCTCTACCTTTCTGCGAAAGAGCTACCGCTAAAGCTTGTTTTTTTTCGTCCAAGTCTGTCACGCATTTCCACATTTCCACTTCAGTTTTCCAATTCTCATAGGACTTCCCTTCGTCGAAACCCGAGGCAATCTATGGTTTTTAGAAGTAGCCATCTTCTGCTACCATGTTCATTCCAACAATTGTCCTTAGTCAACTTATTTAGTACATTTCAGGGACTCAACAGCATTACAATCCAGCATCGCCACATCAGTTGGAAAAACAGGGCATACGCAAAGTACATCCTAACGTAAGTAACAGCCTGAGTAACACGTAAATGGCTACCATAAATAATATAATAGAGGGGCCTACAAATTTAAATTATTTTTAAAAATAATTGTATCATCACACAAGCTGTGTGCACACTTCAGAAGAATTTGACAACGTTCTGTCACATGACAGAAGACAAATCACACAATCCCAACCGTAAAGCTTTTTCTCCTTGGTTGACCGCAGCATCCACGGGTATTGCGTATAGTTGGTGGAACCTTTCAAAAGCAAATTATGAATTAATAAAATATAATAAGAATAACTGAGGGCCTGGAGGGTCCTGACGGTTCCAAAATTATCCTACAGCTCGTCCCGTTAAGACAACGTACCAAAGTTGTATAAAACTCTGATTTAAAGAGTTAAAACACACCAAAGTCACGTAAAACTGATATAAAAAAATTTACTCTTGTTTTTATGTCACGTTCATTTGAATGTCTGCTCTACAAATGATTTCATACGTGTCTCTTTGCCTCCCTGTTTGTCCTCCTGGCTCTCTCTGTCTGTCTCCTTGCTGTCCGTAGGAGTCTGCCCCTCGCCAGAAAGGGGACCATCTCTAGCGCCCTCTACATGTGCTGGCTGGAGACACTATCCCGAGACCTGCCTCCTGTCCTACTGGTCAGGGGGAACCACCAGAGTGTCCTCACATTCTACTCCTAACACACACACACGCTCAAAACACACACGCGTGCAAAAGACACAATACACACACACGCGCAAATCAAATGCACGCAAAACACACACACGCAAAACACACACGCACGCAAAACACTCACAAGCAAAACACACACACAAGCAAAACACACACACACGCAAAACACACACACACACACACGCAAAGCACGCACACACAAGCAAAATACACACACATACACAAGCAGGATAAATGCAGGTGCCTTCATAAATTAGAGCCTAGAGGCTTTTTTGCTGTCTGGCTAATATAGTGTTGGTTCACTTTAAGAGGACATAAGGATGTTACATATTGTTTGCACTGTAACATTACAAATAAGGATCAGAAATATTTTAAAAAGCCAGTTTATAGAGATACTAATTTAAATGGATGTTTTACAGCTACCTCTCTTTAAAGAGGTATATTTATATTGCTATATATTTATGTGATAGATTAATGATTCAATTTCTTTTTTTATGTATTTATTTAATAATGTTTATTATACTGCTTTGACGGTGAACAATATTGGGTTAATGGTGTTGTATACATTCTAATCCTGTGTAATCTTGCATTGTTTTCCTACTGGATCACGATAAGTTAATCAGTTGTTTAATGTTTTCTTGACGGGAAATGGAGACTGAAAGTTGCAACATATCGTGGTGCCCCACAATGTAATGGGGCTGTTTGGCTTAAATGTTATCAATTACAGTTTATTCATGTTCGGACATTGTAAAGATTTAACATGTAATTATGTGTACTGTGTAAGGGTGGTTGTTTTATGGTGGAAGATAGTTTGAGTTTGTCTAAATTATGGTTGCCCCAAATAATAATTATAAAAATACAATTCTGCATAAAGTTTTGAAGTCTTGCGTGTCTTCTTGAAGATAATCCTGAACCTTACTTGCTAGCCTCACAAAACCAGCCTTATCAGGTTTGGGATATTAGTTTTGAGAAGCCCACCAAACAACATTCAGCCAATCAGCAAACGCAAGTCAGTGATGTATTCTATACCAACATATTTTTCAACACATACAGTTCTTTTTTAATCTTATTTTATGTACAGCCCTAACCACAAATCTCTAACTGTCTTTGTTATCAGTCTTTGTTATCAGCATTAACTTGGTAGCTAGAAGTGTAATGCTTGTATTTAAAAATGCATACATAAATATAGATTTTTTTTAGAGCTGTCAAGCGATTAAAATATTTAATCGTGATTAATCGCATTAATGTCATAGTTAACTCTAATTATTCGCGATTAATCGCAAATTCTTTTTCTATGCTAAATATCCCTTGATTTTTTTGTCCCATAATTCTTCTCATTTTAATGCTCTTATCAACATGGTGAAGTGCATCGGCTTGCCTTGTGCAAATGATTTTTTATTGATAACAACATTGGCATATACACTGATCAAAACAGGACGATACAAAAATAGAGCCTATAGTGCAATTAAACGACTGCTTTGAACAAATGTCATTTGAACATAGCAGTCAGGCTACTGCTTCTTTGTTTTGAGCCAAAGAAAAAAAAATATATATATATTTTTTTTTTTTATAAAGTAATTGCGTTAATCGCGCGCTAAAATTTTTAACGCCGTTAAATTTGGTTTGCGTTAACGCCGTTAATAACGCGTTTAACTGACAGCTCTAATTTTTTTTAATATTCACTGCAGAATGATAACGACATGATTAGTACAATTCATGTCAATTAACAAACTAGAAAGTAAGGGAAATTATGGTTGCTGTGGTAAGTGATTGAGTCCAGTGGTAGCAGTTATCAACGGCTTGACCTTCGTGGGTGCGTTACATGTTTCCATGGTAACAGCAAGCTCCACCAATCGAAGATGTTGTGTTACACTTTAGGATTGTGGGTAGTGAGTTGGTTTTAAATGAAACAGCGCATAAAAGTTTTTCCCCCAAAAAAATGCTTTAACTTGTGACTTCTACAGGATTCATCATTCATTCATTGTGAAACATCGTTTCACAATCTCTTGGCTTGTGGTAAGTATACCCTGGATGGTAATGTCTTTTAATCAAAATCTCTATGCAGAATATGAATGGGACGTTCACTTCCGCACTGTTGCGCACCAAGCCCATCCAGAGCCTTTTAGAGATATTATGGGATCGAGCCATGTTCAAGCCTATATTTTAGTTACACACAACAGAGGGCGGCAGTGCAATACCCAATATGCCAATTTCGGTTTGGACAGCTTTGTTCATTGCAAATGCCATATCATTTTCCGACATTATTTACGCAATATGCATAAAATGCAATGCTTCATGTCATTAAACAGAAACGTAGTACCTAATAGAGCAGGGGTTTTCAAAGTGTGAGAGAGTGAGCCCCCCCTCAGAGAAAAAAATTCAGCTGAGCCCCCCCCCCCCCCCCCCCGTTTTAAACAACACAATTTAAAGGGGTAGTTCGGAATTATGGACATAGGGCCTGATTCCCAAGTGTGCATTGGTATTCTATATCACTGGAGACAGTAGCCTAGCACGCTCGTGCTAGGCTAGCGCACGTCAACGGGCAATGCTAGCCTGCTATTAAAAACAGTCTTACCCACTCCACAGTACACCCGCCTGCCGTAGCCTACTACCAGGAATATAACACTGCTAGTCAGGTGGCTTAGCAAAAAAATGGGGACACGGCGGACAAAAGCACCAAATTTTTTCCACATGCTCTCCATCACTATACCTTTCAATTTAGAGGGGGTTCCACTTAATCAAGATGGTGGAAGGCGGCCATCTTGGATTTCCAAGATTTTCGCATGTAAAACCTATAAATGTCAATAAATCAGCTTCCAAGTCACTTAGAAGGTCAATCTTGGTGTCAAAAATTACATTTCCTGGGTCAATGAATGCAGTAAAGATGTTAGGAATATCAGTAAGTGATGTTTTACCAACAGTAGATCAAGATGGTGGAAGGCGGCCATCTTGGATTGACAAAACTTCTGCTATAAATGCTAATAAATCAATCTTCCAAGCCACTGTGAAGGTCAATCTTGGTGTCAAAATATACATTTTCTTTGTCAATGAATGCAATAAAGGTATTGAGAATATCATTAGATAATTATTTATGCCAAAAATATATTAATATATTAATTCTGGACACAGAATATAAAGGTAAACTGAACTTTAATGTTACACAAACAGGGGAAACAGTGGTGCACAAAAAATAACAAACCCCTTCCCTAAAAGAATTTCCCTTTGTGATAAAAAATCATCGTGCATCGTCCTGTATCGTGCTCAGCCTTTGTCCAACAGCATGCAGGGGAGAGAGAGAAGCGGAACCAGTACATCAGTCCCCCCCTGGAATTTCATTTACCTTCCCCCCCCCCCAAAACCAACCCTCCTTTCTTATTAGTTTGCTAGTGTATTTAGTTGGTGTAACATTTGCAACTGCAAAGGCCTGTGCAATTCCACTGTGCTTTTTTGCATGAGCACCTTGCCGTACAGTCCTTTATACAACTGCATTTGATTAGTTCACTGCAGGCTTTTGAAGCGATTGGCAAGGTGCTCCACACAGGAAGCCAGGCCTGGCTGTCTACATCCAGTGTCCATCCCCATCCTTCAGGGCTGGGTATTGGCTGCTGGGTTTTTTCGGATGTTGACCAGATCCCAGACTGGTAAGTGACTCTTTTCACGTGTTGGATCAGTGCTCCTTGGGTTGGTGGAATATGTTCCATTGCCTTGGTCTTCTGGCAGAACAACTCTCTTCTTGCACCATTCACTGATTCCAATTCACTCGTCTTGTCATAAAGAACAACAGTGAAGCGCTCCAGACATCGGAAGTGTTGGGCATCTATGGTCACAGCAGTGTGCGGATTTGCTGCTATGTAGTTGAAGGCCTGTGTGACCTCTGGGTAGGAGTTCCAAGCAATCCATGCTGACTTCTTCCCCTTCCCACAGAATGCTGAGGTTGTGTCACAGCCTGTGTAGCAGTGGAAGACTGGAAGAGCGGTTGACTTGTCCTTTCCCAGAGCGTGGCTGATGGTATTTACATGCAGATAGGTGTAGTTCTTGCCAGTGCCAAAAGCAATCCAGATGTTTGCAGCTGGATACTGGGTGAGCAGGGCATGGAACTTGCCAATGAGGATCACAACAACATCTGTATCCACAGTGCGCACCAAGCAGGTAGAAGAGCCATGCTCCAGGGCATCAAGTAGGTGGATCAGTATCCTAGTATCGGCCTCTTCATGGTTGCATGGCAGCATGGAGTGGCTGGTGTCTGTGCCGACCACTCTGGTTCCAGAGGTAATGAAGACCAGCTTCCCCTCTGGCCACACAGTGGACTCAATCTTCCCTGAGATAAAGGTGAAGAGTTCCTCCTTGTTCTTAGGGTCACGCAGGAAATCCGGCCAATTCCCCGGCAGCTTGTTCTGACCAGACACCTTCCGTCGTATCCCTTTGCCTCGCTTCTCCCTGGTTGACTCTTTTAGACTGCTGGGGAAGTAAGTATCCCAGACGACGTCAACTCTTTTAGAGGTCCACAAGTGTTTCATGATGTGGGGAATAAAGACACAGCTGGCATATTCTTCAAACGTGGTGATGTTGGTAGGGGACAGGAAGTGGACCACAGCAGCTCCGTCAAGTACTTTGACATCAAAAGTAGCAGGAGGTTCCGGTTGTGTCTTCTGTGCAAGGACGTTTAGCAGATCTGACTTCTTTCCCAGCCGTAGTTTCCCTCTATCAGATAGAGAAGGAGGGTATGGATGGTTTTCGTGCTCAAAGAAGGTGCTCAGGTCCCCCTCTCTGTGTTGAGTGGCTATGTACAATCGTGAGAAGAGTGCCACATCATCCTTCAACATTGAGATCTGCCCTGCCTGCTTGCTCTTGGTCTTGGGTGTTGGGCATCTGAAGAGCGGCAGCGAGTTATGTTTGATGGGCTCATGGATGGAGTGTGTGCGGTCCACTATCACTGTCTTATTGTAGTTGTTGTACTGATCCCTGCCCACTGATTCCACAGTGCGGACAGTGTTGACCACAGACCCGTCAATCACATTCCGTGTGTCCAGCGTAAGTAGCTCTGGGGTGTTGTCTAGGAACGGATTGCTCATCCCACTGATGGTGGTCACCAGAGTGAGGGCTTGGCCTTTGAATATCTTCTGTGTGGACAGTCCTTCTTCGTGATGTTGTTGTTTCTTGACTTCTTCTGACATATACTCTTGCTCAAACTCTTTTAGGAGTCGTGCTTGTTCAGGCCCTGCGATCATCCACTTCTTGAAGGCAGAGGGATTTTCTGTGAGTCCCACTGCACCCCCGGAACCCTTCACCAGATCGTTGTTCTGCTCATGAGCCTGATCTATCGGCATGCTAGAGAATCTGTTTGTGGTCTTGTTAACGACCCAATGGCCATGTTCTTGATATTCCCTGTGAATGGATGAGGGCAAGCTTTCCATGTCGCGAATGTGGACAGGGATCCATCGTGCGTAGTTCTGGTGATCAAGGGCAAAGAACCATGGAACAAGAGCCTTGAGTGTCTCCACATAGAGTGGAAAATCCTGTTCTCTGTGGGCCCGCACAAATATCAGACCCAGAAGTTCCATGTTGAGGATGGTATCCCAGTACTGGAATGTTGGACTCTTTCTGATCATGTCTTGTCTCCAGGCTTCTTTGGTCTTCTCATCATGTGGTCCCTCAGGCATCATGTACAAGAAGGCATTGTGCTGCAACTTTGCCAGTGCCAGGGCGCTCACTTGATGGGCATGTCTTGTCCTGGTGAGGTGGGATGCTTTGAGGAAGGAGTCGGCTGTGCCAGTGGATGCAATGCCCGCCTCAGTCAGTGCTGTGGTCCATCCAGAAGCTTCCAAATAGTCACCAAATGTCTTCCACATTGCCATTTCGATATGGAGGCCACCAAACATGACTACACATTTGTCTTCACCATGTGTTTGAGGCCAGTTCCACTGAACATATTTGGCCAGTGCGTACAGTGGTGCGTCCACAGCCATTACTGGGATCTGTCCTGGATTCAGGAACTGTGTGGCTTCACGCTGTACATCCATCCCATGCTTGATCATGGAAGCCGTAGCAGCCTTCTCGTAGAACAGTGGCAAGAGCTGAGTGAGAGCAGGCTGCAGGTCATCTGATACATCATGTAGAGATGCGTGGTAGGCTGACCAGGCCACAATGTCTCCCTGGTCTAGCTCCTCCTTTTCGATCACCTTCAGTGAATGCTCAATCCAGCATTCCTCTTTCACATGTGCTCCACTAAGGTGTCCCTCGATTGTTTTTGTCGGATTGGGTGTCTTGGGAACAGCCACATTAGCCTTCTTGAGTGCAACTGCCGGCACATTGGTGAAGTTGTCAGGTAAGCGATGATTCCTTTTTGTTTCTGGCGAAGGCATGCCTATTCCATCCTGGCAGTGTCCCACATTAGACATGGAGGGGAACTGAAAAAGACTGATGCCTGTGCCATGGAAGGAACCTTTGGCTGTGGTGCTTGATGGGTTATGATCAATGTTGTCGAGAGCACTAACAGTGAAGAGGCCTTTGCGTAGCTGAGCAGGACACACAACACCGTTCTTCTCAATGTTCTCACAGACAGCTGTAGCCAGCTGATTCTCCACTTCCACCACCCGATCATAGCTGACACCGAGGCCCAAATCAAAGAGCTGTGTTATCACTTTCTTTGACCTGGTCTGCGTGTGCATACTTAGTCCGATGTAAAGTGGCAAGGGTGGTTCGTACTCCAGTGAATGTCGTGATTTGGAGGTTGAAGCCTTCTTCTTACAGTTAAACAAGATGGTCTGTGAGATAGTGAGGCAGGCCTGGGAGTCAGTAGTGCTCTGATCCTTCAGGTCTGCACCGACCAGCATCATTGTGACCAGGGTCTTGAGACTGGTGGGAACAGAGTTCTGCTGGCATTCCGAGGGGAACGAGGCATTGAACCTGAATCCAGCAGAGTTGAATATATCACGGCGCACAAGTTTGGCAGCCTTGGCTAGAATCAGTGCATCCTCCACATGGTCAGAGTTCAATGTCTGCTTCAACATTTCCTGCATTCCTGGTTCAAAAACAAGTACCACATTCTTTCCATCTCTTTGCTCCTGAGCATAGGGAAAGTACTTCAGGACTTGTTCCTTGAAGCGGACCTTGTTGATTTCCTTTGTGATACCAAGCTTGAGCAGGCGGTTTTCATACAGTTCACGCAGGGATGAGAACTTGAAGTGGAATTGACCACCTTCCACAGAATTTTCCACATGGCTGACAAGCTCTACAAAGGCTTTGGATTTGATTTGTCTCTCTTGTTTCTTACAGTCTGAGGAGTTTTGGCGTTGTCTTGTTAGCGATCGATGTCGATTTCGAAATCCAGTCAAGCAAGTCAGGTGATATTTTGCCTCTAAAGCAATGACGTCACCACCCGCAAGTCTGCTTGATAGTTCTGTATCACCCAGTTCTGTGGCCTTAACCTTGAGATTCTCATCTGCATCAAGACTCTCGTAGTTGTGAAGTCGTCCATCAGACTTTCCACAAAACAAACATGCGCTCTTGTCCAGAGGCTCACGCCGCTGTCGTTTCTCAGCTGCAGCACAGGTTTCAGAAAAACTAGCTCTCGCCCTCTTCCGTGCTCTTTCCAGTTTGTCTGCACAGAATTTAAAGTGACAAGACTTATGCCACTGTGCACGATGCCTGGCGAACTGCTCCACATTACTGGCCTCATCAAAAGGAAGTGGTACTGGCAGTTGATTCACCTCCCTGAAATAATTCACATTGTCCAGGAAGGATTTGTATGGCTCAGAATTCTCTTCAAATCCATCCGCATTTAAAGGGCATCGGAGTGGTTCATGAGTAGACTTTTGGCATACAATACACAATGTCCAATCCATCATGTGCACCAGATCATTAGTTCAAGTATGGCCCTGTCTTGTATCGTATAGTATCAGCTTGTCTATGACAGTTCCTCTGATCCTGCAATATGACCAGAAAAATACTATTAGGCTTATTTTACCAGTAAAAAACACATGGCAATGACTGACCTTGAAGAAATAGCCTACTCTGCCTTATCTACCCTTACCTCTAATATTAGCCCATGCTTTCTTTTCTGAAAGAAACCTCGCTCTGCTTTCTCAATGACGAATTTTATGAACATAAAAACCACTGGACAAAAGTTACTAGCTTACATGAGCTACTGTTACAGGTACAGCTGTACGTTAGGGCTTTGACTTTTGGCCAAAAATCATATTCGAAGTTCGTTTGTTTATTAATATTAGTATTCGAATATATTCGAATATTTATTAATAATATTTTGACCATTAAATGCCTTCAGTAATACCTGGGCTGAATCCGAATACTTAGTACATACTATTTATGTTCAGTGTCTACTACTTGACCGTACTACACTTAGTACGGTCTACAGCTATGCGTAGAACGCCAAGAACGGTCTACAGCTATGCGTAGAACGCCTCTGAACTCTTCCGAACACCGCCGTAACTCCACCGGATGTTTGGAGATGACGTGTCTCCCCTCAGATTCCGTACTACACAATGCACACTGAGCATTCGGACGCGCTATATTTGTGGCGTACTACAAAATGCATACTATAAGTATGAGTATTCGGATTCAGCCCTGGATTGGGCTTTGCGAGGTTTGTTTACAGGCGTTGCTATGGTTACCGGTCTTGCGTGTTCCAACGGTTTATTATGTTTCTAATAAATCGCTGTCTAATCAATACTTCATTCACTGCCTCTTCCGTGGTCATGGCAATATTATGAATAGACTGCATGGGTTCTCCGACGTCTCTCACTCTTGGCCTGCCCATAACAGGTTCGAATATTAAGGGCTGCCTAATATTCGTTCGAATTTTGATTTTTTTTTTTATATTCGAATCACGAAGTTCGAAGTCAAAGCCCTACTGTACGTATAATCTCCCTCTGTCTATTCCCCATCAATTCACAAGGACAAGAGAAAATGTATTTTGTACTTACATTTAATACCCCTGGAATTCACTGGAAGTTGATTGAAGATGGTATAGTTAGTAGTGTTGTTATAACCAGTCAACTGAACCAACGATCTTTTCACCAAACTGACAAAACCAAACTGTCAAAAATCCATCAACATTCCGTGCATGAGCTACTGTCCATTCTATTGGCTCCATTCTATTTTGAAGACTTGTGCTGGCTGCACAAGTGTAATTTAAGGCTCTCACAAATAATAGTATGGGTATATTATACATTTTCTGAATCATCAGAGTGCCTTGAGTATTGAAGTTGTTGAGTTTTGTGTCCCTGATGTTCCTTCATGCCCCAAGGATAAAAGAAAGCTTGCAGTTTAGGCGGAAATTGTGATAAAATGTGTGTTATTTCTAGTTTAAAGTCGTCATGTGACCTCTGCATTTGTCAGACAGATTCAGTCCTGGGCTTAAATGAAAGCCTAAAAGGTCCCCTTTCCAATGATACCAAGCACCATATTATAGAATATTGACAATATCCCTATCATGAGCCTAAACCAGATATACACCAGTTCTCAAAAACTGAATTTATCTTAGGGGGTTAATAACCTCATGAGCTGAAAAAAAGTGATTTCGCTACCACCCCTGCACTGCTATCGTGATTTTTCTAGTACTAGGGGTGTATACCTTGCCAAAAAACAATGATAGCATTTGTCCCCCCGATGATACTGATCAACCCCCCTGGCTCATGGACTAATTGTAACTAAGATAATTGTCAACTAATTTGACTAATTGTGTAAATAGCATGCAAAAAAAATGATCTACTGTTGGTAAAACATCACTTACTGATATTCCTAACATCTTTACTGCATTCATTGACCCAGCAAATGTACATTTTGACACCAAGATTGACCTTCTAAGTGACTTGGAAGCTGATATATTGACATTTATAGGTTTTACATGCGAAAATCTTGGAAATCCAAGATGGCCGCCTTCCACCATCTTGATTAAGTGGAACCCCCTCTAAATTGAAAGGTATGGTGATGGAGAACCTGTATAAAAAATTTGGTGCTTTTGTCCGCCGTGTCCCCATTTTTCTCAAATCTGGTCCTAAGCCGCCTGACTATGCTGCTGAGACCCAGCAATTCCCTCAAAATGCAATGCAATGCAAGGTTGGTTTTATTTCTAACATTATTCTATAAACAGACATTTAATGTATAGTCTGTCGTTATAATTGATTTACCTCGGGTGTACTGTGGAGTGGGTAACACTTTTTTTTTAATAGCAGGCTAGCATTGCCCGTTGACGTGCGCTAGCCTAGCACGAGCGAACTCTACAACTAGAAGGACTGAATGAAATGTGTTGAAAACTGTCTCCAGTAATATAGAATATCAATGCTCTCTTGGGAATCAGGCCCTATGTCCAAAATTCCGAACTACCCCTTTAACAACTTTATCTAAGCATGTTTTAGCTTAACCTTTTTTAAATACATTTGAACATCTTAATCTGTGTAAACTGCCAGTTTACAGATTCATTCAGGGTCCCCGACTCTGAACTTTCTGAGTCGAATCAGATCTGCCTTTTCAGTCCAGAGATTAGACTATTCGGCGGGGTTTGTTTACCGGCGTTGCTATGGTGACCTAAATTATTATAAGCAACTGAAAACGACGCCGGTTTGAAATTAAAACTGTGATTCTGAAAAAAGTATAAATGCTATCAAAATTCCGTTTAGATATTATTGAAGATACAAGTGTGTAGATTTGTTTAATGGTTTGAACGATGGTAAACGGTTGAAAAAGAATGAGTTACGATGTCTAGAAGTAGGTGTATCAGAATGGGCTGACGTCTTCAATGAAAACAGCTGAAAACGAAGCGGTATGAAACTAAAACTGTGATTCTGAAGACATTTTAAATGATATCGAAATTCTGTTTAGATATTATTGAAGATACAAGTGTGTAGATTTGTTAAATGGTTTGCACGAAGATAAACGGTTGAAATTGATTAAGTTATGTTCAGTGCTTAATTTGTCAAGTGGGAGCTCCCGGAGCGCTGAGGACGAGTAGAAAAAAAGCGGCGGGGGGGGGGGGGGGGTTTCAACATCGCAAGAAATTAGCCTACTAAAGCCTCGTGAATGGGGATGTACGCAGAAAAAAATAGTAAACATATGTTAGGTTGGAGAGACACACAGCCACACGTTATAAAGTTTACCGTTGTTTACTAACAGTTGAGGAATATGTCATGCACTCGCAGGTGCGTCATTGAGTCATTGTATTCTCAACACAACAAAATACACCAAGTCCTTGAAAATGGATCTCCGTCGCATCAAAAGATGAAAACAAATATAGGCTACCTCATAGATTATAGTAGGCCTAGTTAGAACAACAATCTGGCATGACAACTTGGCCACGTTAACAAATAGATACATATTATTAACCAGAACAATACCAGAATACCACAAAAACCATAATAATAATAAAGTTCACTACTTTCGCTAACTCCTCGCAGATTTATCACACATCACTCAACCGACTCGCGTCACTCCAAGTCCAACCTCTCTTGCTGCACATCTGAACAAAACACACACATGCACACAGTATTAGCCCCTCACACACACACACACACACACACACACACACCACAACCACCACACACACACACACCACACACACACACACACACACACACACACACACACACACACACACACTCAAGATCCAGCTGGCGGAGCGCACGTCAGAGCTTCCGGAGCGCGCTCCCCCTTGCTCCCCCTCAAATTAAGCACTGGTTATGTTACTTCTACAGTTGAAGTACGACCAGGGCCGGATTAACAATTTTCTGTGCCCTGGGCAACAAGGCTCTAGGGCCAAATCCTGGGCCCCTATACTATAGGTACAGATGGGCCCCCCTGCGCCAGGTTGTTGACAGGGGGGGGGGGGGGGGTGGGGGTCCGGAGCGATTGTTCACGGGGGGGGGGGGGGGGGGGGTTGGGGGGGGGGGGGGGGGGGGGGGGGTCCGGAGCGATTGTTGACGGGGGGGGGGGGGGGGGGTCCGGAGCGATTGTTGACGGGGGGGGGGGGGCGGGGCGATTGTTGACGGGGGGGGGGGGGGGGGGGGGGGGGGGGGGGGGGCGCGGGGGGGGGGGGGGGGGGGGGGGGGGGGGGGGGGGGGGGGGTCCGGCGATTGTGACGGAGGGGGGGGGGGTCCGGAGCAATTGTTGACGGGGGGGGGGGGGAGGGGGGGGGGGGGAATCAGTAAAGAATTTTTTGTGTCTGAAGTGTATGTTTGCACTTTGAAAAAAAAAAAAAAAATTCTTCAAGGGCCCCTTTCATGTCACGGGCCCTGGGCAAGTGCCCAGTTGCCCTAATGGTTAATCCGGCCTTGAGTACGACTGATGATTTGAATCATCGTCTATGGAAGCATATATGTAGCAAAATTCAAATGGCAATGCAATTTGGAATTACATTATGCATTGACAATTCATTATGCAATTTTATAATGTAATTTGTAAATACGTTATTCAAAGTGTATTTTAACATGCAAAGTGACAATGCAATCCTCAATTAAATTTGCAAAAGTTATAACAATACAAATAGAATAACATTTTGTCAAATTCTTTGAGTTCCTTTATACAAATTGAAAAGCTATAGCGTCCCCGTGATTGCATCCACTTCGCCACGCTCCGTGTGTTGCGATATTCAAGTGACATTTCAATCCGCAAAACGGAATCCAAAACGGAATCCAAAGAGAGAATCCAAAGAGGAATCCAAAAAGTCAATATGCAAAGTGGCAAACGTATCAGCCAATCAGCGTCTGGGCGGGAACTACGTCACTTGCTCGTAATTTCCTTGTTCACTTCTAGTTCGTATGTGTCAGGTCCATGGTCACCATGGAGATTATTGATACGCTCCGAAGTTTGGCCGATGATGTGGAGAACAATCGTGTTGAAGACACAGATGCAGTAGATAGAGTGCGTGTTCTGGGAGATAGGATAGACGACTTATCCTCACTGGTACGTTTTGACGCCAGTGTGGTAAACAAAGATTTCCCAAGTGCTACAGGCACTGGGTGCGAAACATAAGGTCGGGAGACCCACCGTCTCCACCCACTCTTCACCTACAAAGCTCTCCACAACCTAGCCCCCAGTTACCTCTGGGACCTCCTCCAAGAATACACTCCCTCCCGCTCCCTCCGCTCAACCTCTGCTGGACTACTATGTATCCCCACATCACGACTCATTACGAATGGGTGCCCGTCATTCAGCGTGGAGATACCCTTGGAGACAATAGAAAGTGACGTAGTTCCCGCCCAGACGCTGATTGGCTGATACGTTTGCCACTTTGCATATTGACTTTTTGGATTCCTCTTTGGATTCCTCTTTGGATTTCCTCTTTGGATTCCGTTTTGCGGATTGAAATGTCATTTGAATATCGCAACACATGGAGCGTGGCGAAGTGGATTGCAATCACGGGGACGCTATAGCTTTTCAATTTGAATAAAGGAACTCAAAGAATTTGACAAAATGTTATTGTATTTTTATTGTTATAACTTTTGCAAATTTAATTGAGGATTGCATTGTCACTTTGCATATTAAAATACACTTTACAAATTACATTATGAAATTGCATAATGCATTGTCAATTGCATAACGTAATTACTTATTGAATTGCAAATTGCAAATTGCATTGCCATTTGAATTTTGCTACATATATGCTTCCATAATCGTCTTTCAGGGTTTTTTTCGGGTTTATTTTTTCTCACGTCGCGCCCCCCCTGAAGAACTCTGGCGCCCCCCAGGGGGGGCGCCCCACAGTTTGAAAACCACTGTAATAGAGACATTGTAGACAACATAATGTAACCCGCCTGGTTAAAAGGCTTAATATTATTTATGAGCACATTCCCTGACTTGGCTATTCCCCTGACAAATTGACTCGGACACTGATTGAAGTTGTGAAGCAACAAAGAACAATACTCAAACGAGATATTTTATTTTATTCGTGTTTTTTGGGCCCATAGGTTGCAATTGTTTATTATGTACACAATGTTCAGGTTCAAATTAAAAATGCACATTTAACTACAACTACCTGTGTGCTCTGGTTATTGCTATACTCCCAACTCCTCAGAACCTGGAGGTCCAGACGTTTACATACCTTGAAGTGGGTTACACGGTAAAAAATTGGCGAGCTAGTGTGGTGGAATTAACCGAGATCTAAACACTTCGACTAACTTAAGAGAGGAAAATAAATCGAGGGAGCAAGTATGACAAAAATACTTTATCGTTAAAAAAGACAACAATAAGGCTGAATGGTTTGCAAAGCACTGATCAACAGATCCTGATGTCCTCTTTATCCACACACACAAAGCAGTTTCTTGTTTGAGGTGTCCCCCACAATCAATCATAAATTATCGAACCAAATTGTCAACAGGATAATTTAGAACCACAGGCTGAGGTCAGCACGCATAAACCCCGTAGCTTCCTGCTCCGTGTCAAGCCCTGGATCAGAATCCAGAGACGCTTTAAATGTTTTCTACCATTAGATATATAGGCCTAATGATAATCATGGTATACCATAGAATATAATCATTAATTTCTACCACACATCTCCCCTACTGTGACTGATAAGATCACAACAAAAACATAACAGTCGTTCAGGTCAGCTTTGCACTACATTTGATCATCGTTAAAAACCTTTAAGCATGTTCAGGGCTTTCAACCTGCATAATTCTCAGGAATTTCCACCTGTTTTTTAAGGCAAAAAAGATCTATCAAATGTACTACATTCTATTAACATTTTGATCCCTGCAATTCGTTCATATGGAACCATACACCCTTCTAAATCATAACAACACAATGTTCCATATTCAGCATACAATTCTATGAAATGTCTAACTAGAATTCACACATAGTAATCATAACATAGTATTTTCAGCATGCATTGAAAATGAGCATTTCAGGAATATGTGACATAAAAAATATGAAACTCAAAAAATGACATTTAAAGAAATAGGTAAAAATAATACAAATTAAAAATTAAGATTGTCTGCAAGCTTGCATGGATTTGGATAGCTCTGATTATCTTCATGTATCGGTGTGTTGTATAAATGTGGGGGGTTTGGGCATTGTGGTTGCTGCTCCTGTTCACAGTTATCAGGCCTTGGAACCCGTTAGTCCAGTGGTTTTCAAACTGTGGGGCGCGCCCCCCCTGGGGGGCGCCAGAGTTCTTCAGGGGGGGCGCGACGTGAGAAAAAAAAAACCCGAAAAAAACCCTGAAAGACGATGATTCAAATCATCAGTCTTACTTCAACTGTAGAAGTAACATAACTAAATCAATTTTCAACCGTTTATCTTCGTGCAAACCATTTAACAAATCTACACACTTGTATCTTCAATAATATCTAAACAGAATTTCGATATCATTTAAAATGTCTTCAGAATCACAGTTTTAGTTTCAAACCGCTTCGTTTTCAGCTGTTTTCATTGAAGACGTCAGCCCATTCTGATACACCTACTTCTAGACATCGTAACTCATTCCTTTTTCAACCGTTTACCATCGTTCAAACCATTAAACAAATCTACACACTTGTATCTTCAATACTATCTAAACGGAATTTTGATAGCATTTATACTTTTTTCAGAATCACAGTTTTAATTTCAAACCGGCGTCGTTTTCAGTTGCTTATAATAATTTAGGTCACCATAGCAACGCCGGTAAACAAACCCCGCCGAATAGTCTAATCTCTGGACTGAAAAGGCAGATCTGATTCGACTCAGAAAGTTCAGAGTCGGGGACCCTGAATGAATCTGTAAACTGGCAGTTTACACAGATTAAGATGTTCAAATGTATTTAAAAAAGGTTAAGCTAAAACATGCTTAGATAAAGTTGTTAAAGGGGTAGTTCGGAATTTTGGACATAGGGCCTGATTCCCAAGAGAGCATTGATATTCTATATTACTGGAGACAGTTTTCAACACATTTCATTCAGTCCTTCTAGTTGTAGAGTTCGCTCGTGCTAGGCTAGCGCACGTCAACGGGCAATGCTAGCCTGCTATTAAAAAAAAAGTGTTACCCACTCCACAGTACACCCGAGGTAAATCAATTATAACGACAGACTATACATTTAAATGTCTGTTTATAGAATAATGTTAGAAATAAAACCAACCTTGCATTGCATTGCATTTTGAGGGAATTGCTGGGTCTCAGCAGCAGTGTTATATTCCTGGTAGTAGGCTACGGCAGGCGGGTGTACTGTGGAGTGGGTAAGACTGTTTTTAATAGCGCGCTAGCCTAGCACGAGCGAACTCTGCCACTAGAAGGAATGAATGAAATGTGTTGAAAACTGTCTCCAGTGATATAGAATACCAATGCTCACTTGGGAATCAGGCCCTATGTCCAAAATTCCGAACTACCCCTTTAAATTGTGTTGTTTAAAAACGCAAAAATATGTTGTTCACGCTGTCCGCAGCGGCTGTAGCTCACATGGAGAGGTTACCAGTATGAACTAAGACCTCCTTCTGATGCAGTGGCGGCTGGTGAATTTTATTTTAGGGGGGGCTGAAAGTTTTCTAAACCAAACCCCTGTAGGGGGGTCTGGGGGCATCCTCCCCCCGAAGATTGGAGCCGGGGAACCGGCTCCATTTGTCTGGTTCCCCGGACAAATGGGGTTTAAACTTAATTTATTTGCCTTGTAGAATTAAGCAAGATTAAAAGTGCAAATACATCAATAATAATTGGGAATTATACACAAGTTAACATTCTCTCTCTGTCTCTATGTGAGTGAGAGTGAGTGAGTGAGTGAGTGAAAATGTGATTCTAAGAGGGGTGAGTGTGTTACGGCCAATCTATTGTGTTGGTAACTTCACTCATAAATCTATCTACAGTCAAGTATGCATTTAGATAAAATATCAATATAATATGTGCAACCTTTTTTGTGTGGTTGTTCAAAACACACTGAAGGCATGATGCCACCATAGGTTTGCAGAGAACTACATACAATATGCATACTGAAGGCATGATGCCACCATAGGTTTGCAGAGAACTATTATACAATATGCACACTGAAGGCATGATGCCACCATAGGTTGCAGAGAACTATATACAATATACACACTGAAGGCATGATGCCACCATAGGTTTGCAGAGAACTACAAACAATATGCACACTGAAGCTGCACACTTGATTCAGGATTCTCATAGATCAGAGACAATTCCGTCTTGAGCTTTGCCTTGTTCAGCGTGGGATATGCCTTCACAGTGGCATTCGAGCATCAGCAGGAAATGAATGGCAGTACCTTTCAAACATATTTCCTTGTACTAAGATAGCACTCACAAGGTGGCCAGTGAAAGAGAACCTCGCTTTGGTGTGAGCCAGGATCGTGTCGCAGACCTCTTCAGACAGCCTCTGCTTCACCTCTTCTGTCAAAGCCGTCCTTGGTCTGTCGGTTCCTGATGGCTCTTGCAGCTGGTCAGAGTCTCTGAATGCAAACAAACCAATAATGAGTTTGTTAGGCTGTGTACAGTACTGTAGTCTACGTGATGCACATGTTCACACTTTATCCAGTAAAAAGATGTCAGCATACCCCCTTAAAATGGGCAGGAATGCATAATGTTAGTGTTAAACACTGTTTTTTATCTATTGTGTTGGTAACTCCACTCATAAATCCATACAGTCAAGTATGCATTTAGACAAATACGATCAACTATCAATATAATATGGTCAACCTTTTATGTGTGGTTGTTCAAGACACACTGAAGGCATGATGAGTATACCCACTTAAAATGGGCAGGGATGCATAATGTTAGTGTTAAACACTGTTTTTTAAGCTATCCATTGTGCCTCGCCTAACCAGGATGTCCAGCAAAGAGTAAAGCATGCTAGATTACACCACTGGCAATATATTATAAAAAAAGAACACAACTACAGTCTCCTTTCATGCATATCGTCGCTGTCCGATGAAAACCGCGTATGTCCATTTTTGCCGATTTTGAGATTTTACGATGATAGAATGTCCAGGTTCATTTCCGTATACAGTATGCGTCATGAACCTAATTGACCAATAAAAGGTTGTGAAATCACGTCTGATTTTCAAGTATATCCATTTGGTGTCAAAGCTGTCAATCACGCCGCGTATCTCCCGCCCTGTGGAGTCATCTCACCAGCGTCTCTGGAAGCGCATCATCGGGTAGCCGAATAACACTTTGAAGGTAAGGTATTTAGTTTTTTTGTCAACTGTTCTCAAGTTTATTCTAGTTGCAATATAAGATGAAGTAATTTTCACCGAATATTTTTTATTGTGAACCTGACTGACGAACGTAAATTAAGTAGGCTAAATAGGACTGTAACGCGTAACGAAACCGTAATCGCGACACTCACTTAAAGGGGTAGTTCGGAATTTTGGACATAGGGCCTGATTCCGAAGTGAGCATTGGTATTCTATATCACTGGAGACAGTTTTCAACACATTTCATTCAGTCCTTCTAGTTGCAGAGTTCGCTCGTGCTAGGCTAGCGCAAGTCAACGGGCAATGCTAGCCTGCTATTAAAAGCAGTCTTACCCACTCCACAGTACACCCGAGGTAAATCAATTATAACGACAGACTATACATCTAAATGTCTGTGTTGATAGAATAACGTTAGAAATAAAACTAACCATGCATCGCATGAATCATCGAGGGACTACTTTCTCAGCAGAAGCGGAATTCTACTATGCGCTGGTTAGGTTTGTAACCGAATCACGACAGAAGAACGTAAACAGAGAAGCGTGGGACAGAAGCGCAATTGAACGACTAGGCAACATGATGGTTCAGTGTGCTTTTAGAAATTGTAGAAATAAACGGTACAGATGGGCACCACAAAGTTTCCACCAATTTCCAGTGCGAGATCCAGAAAGGACTCAACTGTGGCTTGTTGCTGCTGGCTTTGACATCAAAACACCGGCTCGTACATGTACGGTTCGTTGGATACAACAAATTCCTCATAATCGTCTTCAAAAGCAGATGCATCGCTAACTCCTCCAAACGTGGCCATATCTTGTTAATTTAATACGCTTGTAGAATTCCTTCGTTCACTGTACTCTGCGTTTGTAGCAATGACAGCGGCAGGTAACCTAGGTATCAGTCCGCCGCTGCCGTAGCCTACGTACAGGAATATAAACACTGCTGCTGAGACCCCGCAATTCCCTCAAAATGCAATGCAATGCAAGGTTGGTTTTATTTCTAACATTATTCTATAAACAGACATTTAGATGTATAGTCTGTCGTTATAATTGATTTACCTCGGGTGTACTGTGGAGTGGGTAAGACTGTTTTTAATTGCAGGCTAGCATTGCCCGTTGACTTGCGCTAGCCTAGCACGAGCGAACTCTGCAACTAGAAGGACTGAATGAAATGTGTTGAAAACTGTCTCCAGTGATATAGAATACCAATGCTCACTTCGGAATCAGGCCCTATGTCCAAAATTCCGAACTACCCCTTTAACTTTTTAAGCCACGAACCTGTCTCGCAGTGTGAGAAGGCAGAAGCGCGATACGCCCTTTCTAACTCTCCGGTAAAATTGTCCGATTGAAATTTGCTAATTTGTCTAAATAATATATGGCTGTGTCCCAATTCATAGGACGCATCCTTCGTAGACCGCGTCCTTCGAAGGATGCGGCCTTCGTAGACCGCGAAGGACACTCCGAAGGCCGAAGAAATGGGACGGTCTAGCCTACGGAGCATTTCTGGTTTACGTAACAAACCGTTACCGCCCTTTCACTTGCGTGACCACGCGCTGCTCCTGTCCCCTAGCAACCCTGACAGCTGAACTGACCTGTTAGTAAACAGAAGTTAAACCGGACAGCGCGAAAAAAGAAACCAACAAAAATATTATATGATCATTATGTTTTTGTATACAGTAGTTTTATAATAATTGTTGTAAATAGTCACATGAATGTTTGTTGTAAATAGTTTTATTGTTGTATATATGTTTTATAAGTTATATACGAATACATTAGTCTATACAAAAAAGTTAGGTCTAAGGGTTTTAATAAATAGTTAATCAAAAAAGTTAGTTAAATAAGTTAGTTTCAATAAATATGTAAATAATAATAAACAATGTGTTAAATATAACAGAACATAAGTTATTTGTCCACCAAACGCTCCAAAATTGAGAAAAACCTATCCATTCTTTCCCTGCTCTCCTGGGCTCTTCTCTCCTCTGCCTCCCTTTGTAGCCTCATGTCCTCTTTTATTAACTGGAACATTTACATTTAACATTTACATTTAGGGCATTTTGCAGACGCTTTTATCCAAAGCGACTTACAATAAGTACATTTGTCATAAGAAGTGCATCAATATATCGCTGTCGGTACAGAAAGGATGTTCATAGAACCAAGTGCAAGTACCACAATCGCTAGGCTAACCAATTCCCTGTGTTACAGCCATGATAGCAGCTACTGCAGTTGCTACACAGTTAAGTACAATAATACAATACAATACAACACAGTGTACAATGGTTGCCAGAAGGGGGAGGGTGGTTATGCAGTCGAGGTGGACTCTGAACAGGTGAGTCTTGAGTCCTTTTTGGAAGATAGTGAGCGACTCTGGAACATGTCTTCCTCTGTCCCTCTTTCTGGACCTTGGCCCTCGCTGTCTTTCCTCCTCCTGATCCTTGTCCTCCACCTCCTGATCCACCACTGCTGTACTTGCTGTACTTGGCCCTGGTGTGTTCTCAGGGATGGAGGCAATTAGGACAGGGGGGTTGGTGGAATGCCTCTGTCCCAATACCTTATCCATAGGGACAAACCAGGGCCAAGTGGCAGCACTGGGTTTCCCCCCCAACCCCTGGCCTGACCCTGGATACTTGCAATCCTAAGGCAGAGGAAATCAATCATGGCAGTTAACAACAACAGCAGTATCAAAACAAATTTCAGCAAAAGTGTTTATTAACTTGCATGGTTAAAACAAATAATGTATATTTAAAATGACATGTACATACTTTATATATATTTTTTAAATTGTCCCATTTATTTTCTCCAGAATTGTCCTAAACACAGAAACATTATTAATCAGAGAAAACAAGAGACACATTTATCAATCATGTTAATAGCCCATGTTAACAATAGGCCATTTATAATATATATATTTGACCATCTTGTAAAGGTTACATTTAAATTAGCCCTCATCCTATATGAAGCCCATAATAATAAGACAACCAGTGGAAGTCAAAACACCCTTTTTCTTTGTGTGTTTTTCTAGTGCTGTCTAGTACTGATGCGAGCTGTGACTTTTTTTTGTCTTTCTTCTTTAATAACCCAAAATAGGACATCGTAGTAAACGATTTCTGGGGATGTTGTATCCGTCCTGCTGTTTAATGAGGGCTAATTTAACTAACCTTTACAAGATGGTCAAATGAAGATATATGAATGGCCTATAATAATTTTTAAAACTAAATTATGATATAAATAAATGATTGTTTCTTTACCCCCAAGCCACACTTGCTGAGTATTTCATCCCGGTGAACAGGTCATCGTTCTTCCCCCTCAATAGAATAAATCGAGCAGTATGCTGCTGGCTCCCTAAACCAAAACCAAATGTTAGAATTATTTTGCTTTACACTACCAAACAAAAGCAGCTTAAATAGCAAAATAACCAAGTTAACTGTGTAATCAATCCCAACGTCTGCACTCTTAAAACAAATGTGTTGTTAGCTGACACAATGTGTGTGTTATTACCGATAGGCACATATTGTGTTGTTTTCTACAAATTGTGTGTTGTTTGATCTAATGAGTGGACGCACACAACATGTGTCAAAACATTGACCAATCACATCACTACTTCAAGTTCAACATCTTTGCGCCCCCAAATAGAACGTTCTTTTTTTAAAGATGCACTGGTAACCACAGAGTTTTAACTGACGCGACACTCGACAGCAGAAGACTAAAGCAGAAGAAGCAGAAGACTAAAAGGTAATGTTTAATGTCTTTGTACTTTACTTGAGTTCGCAAAAATAAAAAGCTTAATACCCTGGCATTGTATTTGACGATGAGAGGCTCGTTGTGTCATGCTGGTGTGCTGAATGGTGGTAGTTATGTAAGTGTAGCTAACACCAGAGCCATAATGAGGCTCTGGCTAACATTTACTGGGGCCTGCCCGTAATTCCGACACCTCATTGTTCCGACGTCTCAATGTTCCGAAATATTTCCCATTAGATCGACATGCCACTATTCCGATGGTTCAATGTTCCGAAATCGAAACCCATTGGTCCGAAGGTCCGTTAGTCCGACTTTTCAAAAAGGAGGCGCATTAGGCCGACGGTTGAATATGCCGAATAGGAAAAAGAGTTTTATACCTCGCTCGCTCCCTCTCTCTCTCTCTCTGTCAGAGTGTGTGTGTGTGTGTGTGTGTGTGTGTGTTGTGTGTGTGTGTGTGTGTGTGTGTGTGTGTGTGTGTGTGTGTTGAGAATTATTAGACCTCCGCTCTCTGTCCATGGTGCTGCAACACCGTGTCGAAATGAAGTGAAGCGTTGTCTTTTTGCCCTCCAAAATTCATCGTGAACGTGATATGTAGGCCTAGGTTGTATTTTGGAGACAGAGTGAGAGAGAGAGAGGGGGAGCGAGCAAGATATAAAACTATTTTTCCTATTCGGCATATTGAACCGTCGGCCTAATGCGCCTCCTTTTCGAAAAGTCGGACTAACGGACCTTCGGACCAATGGGTTTCGTTTTCGAAACATTGAACCGTCGGAATAGTGGCATGTCGATCTAATGGGAAATATTTCGGAACATTGAGACGTCGGAACAATGAGGCGTCGGAACAATGAGGCGTCGGAATTACGGCATGGCACCTATTTACTAGCTAGCTTGTACTGACAACCATAGACATATAGAATTATTAGTAATTAGCTATGAACTGAAGGTTGTCAGCATAGACATATATAATTACTAACAATAATATGAATTCTATATGTCTATGCTGACAACCTTCAGTTCGTAGCTAACGTCGTTAGCTTATGTAAGCTACCTGTTAGTAGCTAGCTAAGGCAACGTTAACGGTTGAAGTTAGCTAGCTAGACAACCTGGATAATTTAATCTGTGAAATTGGTTAGCATTTTTTTATTCGCTATTGAAAACATGGAGAGTTAGAGATAGTAAAAACCTGGCTAGTAACATCTATCGTTTTCTAATGACGAAGGCTTTTAAGCACATATCATAGATACCCTTTGGTCATAGCTTTAGAGCAAGCTATTTTGCATGCGGTGTTGGCTAGTTTGCGCCATTTTGTATAACAGAGCAGCGCCAGTGGTGTAAATCAGTTTTCCCCAAACCTTTTTCTCTCGAAGCACAATATATGTATTCTCTGAAAATAATCTCACGGCACACCAGCATTACATTTTATCGCTGTGAAATATTATCAGTGCCTACTATACGATAATTTGTTGTGAAATGCCTTTTAAGTTTACTTTGTTAGTCCCCCCCAAGGCACAATGGGCAAGGCACATGGAATCGGGAGCGTTCTCCTGTGAACTTGAATGCATAGCTCGAGTAATGGTCATTGTATTGTCTGTTCCTGACCTGTTTAAATGTATTTTTCTGTTCAGTTCTACAACAGAGTGACGGATCAAATAAGGGGATCAAATAAAACACAGTTCGGTAAGATTTCATTACTCAAATACGGCACTATCTATAAATCTAATCTTACTTTTTGACCCGTGCTACATGGCTTGATTAGCTAGCAAAACAATGGCAATGGTAGAAGTGGGTGTCTGTTTTTTTTATTGTAGTGAATAATGACTAAAACCTTGTTTTTCTTCTCTTCATCAGCAAATGGAGGCTATCTTAAAAAAAATACTGGCGTCTTTATACCTAGACGGCAGAGAGATCTGTAAGAGAGTTTACCATCTAAACAATGCAAAGGAATTACTTGATGAAGGAAAATCTCAAGATGGCCTACCTCCTGAAGTTTATATAGATCGATTTCTGAAGTATAATGCAGACTTTAATGAATTTATTGATGTAGATCAGAACACAGACATCAACGACCTTGATAAATGTCAGTTATTTTTCCGGTCGGGTTCTGGGCTAGCGGAGATCGTAAATGTATCTGTATCTGGGCTAGCGGAGGAAGAAATTGAACTGATATGTTCGGTAAGGCTGTATGATAAGAAAGCTTTGAATACGATTTGGTTGAATAGTTGTTTCTAACTTTTCAAGTAATTGTGCAGTCCTGTGTTTTAAATGTTTGTTTAGGGATTTTAAAATGCACCAATGGCTCATACACTTTTGCTTTTGTTTGTGTTTTTCTCCAGCCTCCTCCCCTGCCAAGACAGACTCATTCTGCCCATGAGCCCATGGGCAGGCTGGACGACAGTGGATTGGAGGCACTAAAAGTGCTAATTAAATCAAAAGCTCCAAACATAATAGCAGAGTATGAGAAATCTGGCACGATATCCACCAAAAACAGGATGCTTCTTGTGAGGGTTGCTGTCAGCAATCTTGTGGAGAGACGAGGATTGTAAGTTGACACTGTCAGAGTGTGAGATTCAAAGTATTGACAGTGGAGTGAAATTTGTTCTTATATCATACTTAAAATGTGTATTTTAGTCAATACATCTGAAGTGTGAGTATAGCTGATGGCAATACATGTTACTAATTGAAGAGTTTAGGTGCAAAAACCTCTAAAAAACACGTGAAAAATGAGATATGATATAAAGGGAAATATTATCAGTGCCTACTACACGATATTCATGCCAGCTGTGTTTTTTCCAATTTACCACAAAAAATGTCATGTGGACTTCTGAACTCTTCAATGTGTCTTTAGAAATGGTTTGGTTGATGCTGTCTGTTATTTATTAGTTACCCATCCAGTGATGACAAGGTGCGTCTTGCCCAGAATGTTGTCACCACGTTTCCAAAATTGAGTGTCAAAATCCAGGAACACAATGAAGGATATGTAAGTGAAAACAAAAATATGTTTACCTTCCCACCCCACATTTTACTAATGTACCAAATGTTAATGGTTTCAGAAATGAGGGCAAGTGTTTTGTTGCTATTGTATGCCTCATGTCCACTCTCTCACTTCAACCCATGAAAAGGAACACTACTATGATCCAGCCTCTCAGGTTTCGAAGTTTCATTTCAATGAAACTTCGAAACCTGAGAAGGGACATGGAGGAAAGCCAGAGAAGATATCGCCGGAAGAACAAAACCTGTGGCACTGTAACTCTGACTTTGACCTTGTCTATGGCAAACACAGACGAGGATGTGAGTGAGTGGGTAACCCTGGCAAAGAGACTGAAGCCCTCACCTGAAAACCTCTCAACAATAAAGCGTGCTATGGACTGGACCTACACTCAAAGAAGAATATGGATCACAACACAATCTCCATTATTGGCTGAGATATTTAATCAGTATCCACGATTCGTTGACATGCCACACCTGGTAAGCAAACTCTTAATACTATTATTTCTTTTTTAGCTACAGTGTGTCCTTTGAAGCCCCCCCCAATACCTCAGTAATATACCCTGTAAATTCAAATGAACAAATTGTATTGAATATTTATCTTTGTACATTTTAGTTGGATTTAGACTTCGATAAACAGTTCGAGGGGAAGGCTGATCTTTTCCTTCGCAAATGGGAGACAAATATCATCCCTAAGCTGGTGAAGGTTGCTTCGTTGGAGATGTCTGAGGATCTGGAAAATCCTTCAACCACCGGGAACAACAGTGATGGTATGTTGGGTCGCATTCAGGAAGATAGGGGGGGAAATGCACTTATAACTTTTATGCAATGGATAATTACTGAAGCCAGTTTAATTGTTCAAGATGACTTAATCTTGTGTAAGGGTAGATCTCTAATTTGGATTCTAATATTTTCATGTAGACATGCTTTGCTTCAAAGCACTTCAGGTGCTCACGCACCTTCTTCCACCAACGGCATCAGGACGAGGGGCTGGATGGAGTCGCTGCAGTGTTAAATCAGCCATTTCCTACCTCATGGACTTTGTGCAAGTATGTTTGTGTCTTATGACTTTTTGGTTGCATCACTGTTCACTGAACCTCCTGATGTTGTGTTGTGGTCTCCTCCCCATGCTGGTTTACTAATGTAGTAATTCAAACGTTTTGTGTTACAGCCTGGAACGAGCATTTCATCATTGCTTGATAATCCTGATCCATCGAGGGGCCACCAGCCATGCATCGTGTGCATTGGACACCCAAGTGGAGCTGCCCAGCAGTATCTGATCGTCGCCAAAAGTGACAAGATTGCTGTGCCACTTGGAGACGAAGGGCTGACCTGCGCAATTGACAAGCTCTTCAAGATGTATTGGGTTTGCAATCTTAAGTACCCTGTCCAACTGCAGTCTGTTTTCTCCTTCCTGAAGCATATTTATGAATTACCAATTACTGTAAACAAAAGATCTAAAGTTATTGAGCTTATCTCCAAGCTCCAGGCTATATCATAAATAAGCCATGTATGTGTGCCCAAGGTGCAAGCGCTTCATTGGAGGAGAAGCCAGGAAGCTTATCCGGCATCTTAGAACCTTTCATGCTTTATCAGATTCCCAAGACTTTCAAATTGTATGTTGCCAGAACAACTGCCAAAGAACATATCACAATCTAAACTCCTATAGAAAACACCTTAAGAAAGACTATTCAAAAGTTATATCAAATGAACAAATTGATTATGTCCCAGGACACTTTGAATGTTGTAATATGTTGAATGATGATGAAATTGATAATGAACCAATTCCAGAAGAAGCCACAGTAGATCTCAGAACAGCGGATTCAGCAACTCTTAATGATTGCGCATCTGCATTTGTAGCCCAAATGTATTCCTCACCTAATACAACTCTCACTGATGTGCAGAGGAGTGTTACATGTGCCAAAGAAGTCCTAGACCGAACTATAGACATTGTTGAAGAGAAAATGCTCTCCTTTATAGATGCCCATTCTTTACCTCATGATGACGATGCTTTTAAAACTTTGATGCAAGAATTGGAAAATGGGAGGAAAATGTTTGAAGATGTTGACACTCCCTATAAAATTACCAAATACTTCTCTGATAAAAAGTGTCTTGTGAAACCAACAGACATATTCTTAGGGCATAGGGCAGATACTGCCAGAAAAAATGGACAAATGACACAGGTGCTGATGTCAGACACATGTCAGTACATTCCTATTATTGACACCATCAGATTTCTTTTTAGCAGCGAGAAAATGCAGAGCCTTTACATGGAGTCTAATAAAAGTATAGATGGTAAAATGCCAGACTATAGCGATGGTGCACAGTTTGCTACTCATCCTCTGTACAGTAGATATCCAGATGCATTACAGATACAACTTTATTTTGACGATGTAGAGACCACTAATCCGTTAGGTTCTAAAACCAAAATACACAAAATGGGAGCTGTGTATTTTTCCTTGAAGAACTTGCCTGCAGAGTACAACTCATCTCTGGCAAACATTCATTTGTGTCTCCTTTTAACTCTATAGACAAAGAAACCTATGGGTTTACAAAAATACTACAGCCATTGTTAGACGACATTAAATATCTGGAAAGTCATGGTATTGCAGTTGACATCAAAGGTCAAACGCATTTGCTTTATGGTACCATTTGCCTTTTGACAGCTGACAACCTTGCGTGTCATTCCCTTTGTGGGTATTTGGAGTTTTTCAGCTAATGTGTTTTGTCACTTCTGCTTAGCTGACAAAGAAAAAGTTCAACATGTTTTTGAAGAAGATGAGTTTGAAAAGCGTACTAAAGACAATTATCAACAACATGTTATGCTGAACAATTCCACTATCACAGGCATCAAGCAGGACTCTTGTTTGAATACACTTCAATACTTCCATGTAACAGAGGGTGTTTGTGTAGACATAATGCATGATGTATTAGAAGGTGTTGCTCCTTTGGAAGTAAAGCTGTTGCTGCGACAGTTAATATATGAAGATAATCTGTTTACATTGGAGCAGCTAAACGATAGAATATCAAGCTTTGATTATGGTTACATGAATGAAAAGAACAAGCCATCTGTGATTTTGAATCTTAGAACAAATGAAAATGCTGTCAGGCAAACAGCCAGCCAAATGTGGTGGCTCTTACTCTTTTTGCCACTAATGATAGGAGACCTAGTAAGTAGGCAGAGTTCACATTGGAAACTGTTCCTTCTTCTGAGAGAAATATGCAGTATAATATTTGCACCTGTAGTCACAAACGGACTGGGTGTGTTTTTGAAGCAGTTGGTTATAGACCATCACAACATGTTTAAGACACTCTACCCAGACAGGCAACTTATCCCTAAGCACCATTTCATGATTCACTATGGTAGAATGATTGTAATGTTGGACCGCTTGTTAAGTTATGGTGCATGAGAAGTAAACACTGTCCAATGAAACGTCAGGCTCATGTAGTCTGTAACTTTAAAAACATATCCAAAACACTGGCTTACAAGAACCAAATACAGAGTATGTACAGCT
This sequence comes from Gadus morhua, assembly GCF_902167405.1. Lineage (NCBI taxonomy): Eukaryota > Metazoa > Chordata > Actinopteri > Gadiformes > Gadidae > Gadus > Gadus morhua. The sequence continues at coordinate 27,280,121 of NC_044055.1, read as the reverse complement.
GGAAATTTGGGAAGCCACTTGAGAGAGAAATATCAGTTCCAAATGCTTTTCCTGTCATTGTAGGCTTTTTAGGACTCAGTGAGCTGCTCCTTGAGACATTCTTTATATGCTCCTACATGTAAAGAATGAAAATCTTGACATTTTAAGCACGGTTCATGTTGCACACACAGTTAGTGTGTTCGGTCAGACATATAGAACAGGCAGTGTAGTCCCCCTTAAATATGATTTAAGAGGTGAATGCCAGTTTGGTGAAATAATTCACATCCTTCCAGAATGTGACAAAGAGTTGTTTATGTTTGTCCAAATTTTATCAGTTCAGTTTTTTGACAATCATTACTATGCTTATGTGGTGGGAAAAAAAAGATATGTTTGAACTGGTGAGCATTAAAGACCTCGCAGATGTCAGACAATTGACGTTAAGTTTTAGGGGAGATAGACTTAAATCCCAGGTACAAAATTGTGTACGTTTTTAAATAAATGTTTTTAAATAAATAAAATATTTTTTAAATAAATAAATATTCTTAACAACTATTGATTGATTGTATTGTATGAAATGTTATATTCTTAAAAACTATTGATTGATTGTATTGTATGAAATGTTATATTCTTAAAAACTATTGATTGATTGATTGTATTGTATGAAATGTTATATCCTTAAAAACTATTGATTGATTGATTGTATTGTATGAAATGTTTTATTCTTAAAAACGATTGATTGTATTGTATGAAATTATTGATTGTATTGTATGAAATGTTTATCCTTAAAAACGATTGATTGATTGTATTGTATGAAATGTATCGATTGTATGGAAATATCTTTATTCTCATGATTAGGGATCGACCGATATATCGGTCGGCCGATATTATCGGCCGATATTCGCGTTTTTTATGTGTATCGGTATCGGCCGATACGCGGCTGATTTTCGCCGATATTTTTTCGCTTTTTTTTTTTTTTTTTTACTTGTGCTACCTCACCTGTTTTTAATATTTGTTAAATATTGCTCATCTAATTTTTCCTACCTGTTTTACCTCACCTGTTTTTACTATTTGTTAAATATTGTTTTTTATATTGAAGTTCAATAAATGTTCCTTTTTTTAAATTGAGACTTGTAACATTTGTTATCAGTGTAATTTTTATGATTGAGGGAGCAAAAGCAGTATCGGCTCTAAATATCGGATCTAAATATCGGTATCGGCGTATCGGAGTATCGGCTAAGGCTGATGAAAAAATATCGGTATCGTATCGGCCCTAAAAAATCTGTATCGGTCGATCCCTACTCATGATTGTAAAATAAATTAACATTTTTCTACATTGGGTGTGCTCATTTAAATGCAAATTATTATGAACATTTATTAACACACTAATGTGTCTATATAGGGACCACACATATTGTGTTATATTTGACACAATTACTGTGTGAAAATCTTTTTTAACACAGTAGGTGTGTTAAAAGTAACACAATATGTGTGGTCCCTATATAGACACATTAGTGTGTTGGGAATTGACACAACTTGTGTTGATATTAACACATCTGTTTTAAGAGTGTGTAACGTTACGGTCTGAAAACCAGGGTCCACAACCTGTGTTCGCTTTGGTCCATTCATCTAACGTTACAGAATAGCAAATTATCTATATAATCGCCACAATTTCGGTAAATATAGCCATTTTAACCTCTTAAATTTGAAACTATAGGGCTTAACGGGTGTTCTTAGTTAACGTTACAGCGTCACTAACTGTAACGTTACCTTACTTATATTGCCTATTATATTACTTTAATGAAAAAAGTTTTAAGGGCCCTTGTTTTTTTTAACATTTGTATCGTTAAATACTCGAGTAATTAGAAACCAAATACTTACATTTAAATGCAGAACTTAAATCGCCATTCTCCGCCATCTCCATTGATTGAATGCGCAATGAATCTTGGGAGGGATACGTTGGGCGTGAAGGATCTTGGGATACGTTGGGCCGTGAAGGATACAGCCGATGCATCCTTCAAATCCGGGAAAAGAAGGCTGCATTCGTAGGCCGCATTTGAAGGACCCTTGGAATTGGGACAGCACTTGGCGCGTCGCTGTGACGCAATCGGCGTCGACTAGTGGTGGATTCAATGATTCGTTTCCGTGACCCAGTTTGCGTGATTCAGTTCGCCACGAGGAGTCATTCGCGAATCGTTCCTTCGTTCCTTCGTTCAGTCGAGTTTACGGTAGCACTAACTCCCCTGAGTCTGACTGACTCAGCTGAGAACCGTGCAATGGGGTCCATTCTATGATGCGATTTACCGCTACCGGAAACCAGGCTGAACGAACATACGATTCGTGAACGACTCCTCCACGTTCAGTCAAGTTTCCGATGAATCGATTCACCGGAAACTCGACTGAACGTGGAGGAGTCGTTCACGATTCAGCCTAGTTTCCGGTAACGGTGAATCGCATCATGGAATGCACGCCATTGCACGGTTCTCAGCTGAGTCAGTCAGACTCAGGGGAGTTAGTGCTACCGGAAACTCGTTCGTTCGTTCAGTCGAGTTTCCAGTGAATCGAATCGTGAACGAGACGACCGAACGAACGAGGGAGACGAACCGGTTCAGTTCGTTCGTCCTAAAGACTCGGTCATTCGAACCGGTTCGCGAACGAACGAGCGAACACTAGCGTCGACGCATCCTTCGAATGCAGCCTTCGAAAGGTGCGTCCTAGGAATTGGGACACAGCCAATGGTCTGCTGACACAGCCCCCGCTTATTGATGCCGTAAGTTTGCGACAAGATGCCCTCTCTGTGATGACAGTTCTCCGTGGCAGCCGCGTGCCGTCCATGTGGGCAGGTGGGGAGGCGAACTCCCTGCAAAAGCATGCTCCCAAAAAAGATAGTTCCTCAGTAAATCATTGCTCCAAGTTTATTTTTAATAATCTGATTGTCACATTAACTATCTATAGTTTCTGTAGGCTTTCCGACTATTTTTGGTCTGTTGATATCAAATTGATGGTGGCGATTCTAGTTGAGTTTAACGTGTCATGCAATGTGGGGCGGCGGAGCTCAACGACCGCGTCCCTCAGTATGTTTCTCGCATAACCCTGCAGGCTGCAATAAGAATTGCAATCAGCGCTATAAGACGCCCATATGGTCGTAAAGTAGGCTGCCCCATGGTCATATTCTAGGACTGTTGTTGTTTAAAATCGAATTACTCCGCCTAGGCCTATATCTTTCGGCATTGAAGACTATTTATTTATTTGTTTCAGCAGGTATTCAAATTGCATACCTGATTTCATACTTGATTTAAACAGCTGTTATTGAGAAATATCTGATTTCAAAAAGTGTTGTTATTAAGAGATTTGCACTAATCGTCGGGCCAAGTCCAAATTGAAGATCTGCTTGATTGATGACTTGATTTCTACTTTTCATGTATTTGCAATGCACTCGCTAAGCCTGTTGTTAAAATAAAATAGGGAAGAAATAACTTCCCTATAAGGGACATCATATGACCAGTGTGCGGATGACACTTCAAAAGCGTGCAGTAACATTAGGCTATTAGTTTATTTTTAATTCTTACTCACAATTAGTTAAGTTAACATGTTTTAATGTAGCTCAAAATATATATGTAAAAAATATATATAAATTGTGGGTGTGGTCATACGCCAGTAGTTTCTGCCAAACCGAAACGAAGGGGCACCGCACGCTACTGCTCCGTGGTTACGGAGGATTTCATTTCTCCACACCCTTCGAAGTCCTCATATGCGATATGAACGACATTTATCCAGAGTGGGCCAAGCGCGAAAAATATTGCCTGTGTGATCCCTGTCTCTATTGTTTTGTGTGATTTGACCGGCAGTTAGGTCTGCTTATAGGTCGGAATGAAGCGTCCACCGATTATTGACAGGATGGGGTACTTATTCTACCGGAATCGTTCGCTTATTCACTAGACAGTGTCTAGTGAAGAAGCGAGCGAACTACCAGAATCGTTCGCTTCTTCACTAGACACTGTCTAGTCACTAGAGTGTCTAGTGAATAAGCGAACGATTCCGGTAGAATAAAGTACCCATCCTGTCAATAATCGGTGGCCGCTTCATTCCGGCCTTCATAACGAGGCATAGGCTGAATACTTAGTACATACTATTTCTGTCCAGTGTCTACTACTTGACCATACTACACTTGACTGTGTAGTACGGTGCGTAGAACGCCTCCGAACGCTTCCGAACACCGCCGAAACTCCACCGGATGTTTGGAGATGACGTATCTCCCCCAGATGGCAAGCAAAATGTACCTGTTTTCCGTCCTTGTTATCGTTGCTATTAAATAAAAAGTCTCTTTCTACGCGAATGGCTCTTGAAATGGATATCGCTGCTAGAAGGCAGTCGTCGTCGGTCATCTCGTAGAGCGACTTTATCTCATCTCATCTCATTTTCGTCCGCTAATTCCGGGGTCGGGTCCGCGGGGGGAGCAGCTCAAGCAGGGGGCCCCAGACTTCCCTTTCCCGGGCCACATTAACCAACTCTGACGGGGAATCCCGAGGCGTTCCTAAGGCCAGTGTTAAGATATAATCTCTCCACCTAATCCTGGGTCTTCCCGAGGCCTCCTCCCCACTGGACGTGCCTGAAACACCTCCCAAGGAAGGCGCCCAGTGGGCATCCTTACCAGATGCCCGAACCACCTCAGCTGACTCCTTTCTAAGTAAAGGAGCAGCGGCTCTAATCCGAGTTCCTCACGGATGGCTGAGCTTCTCACCCTATCGGAGACGCCAGCCACCCTTCTGAGAAAACTCATCTCGGGCGCTTGTACCCGCGATACTCGTCCTTTCGGTCATCACCCAGCCCTCATGACCATATGGTGAGGATAGGAACGAAGATCGACCGGTTAGATCGAGAGCTTAGCCTTGCGGCTCAGCTCTCTTTTCGTTACAACGGTGCGGTAAAGCGAACGCAATACCGCCCCCGCTGCTCCGATTAGACCTGGAGTTCCATTTCATTGAAATATGCGGCCCGTTTCGCCATTTCGATCAGGGTTTCCATGATCCATACATATCGTCTTTATAGGTTTGGCATGGACGCGCCAGCCCTGTGTTAACCAACCCCGAGTTGATTGAACTAATGCATGACCCGTTGCGGTGGAATCGACAGCTCTGGTTTAGTTGGCACAGGGTCAATCAACCTAGAGTTCAGCGTTTACTCTGTGTTTGTTAGTTTGTGGAATACCCCACAGCATTAAAAGCAGTGTTGTTAAAAAATATATCTATATCTAGTTTGTGTGTGGAGCCAGGGGTGCGTTTGGATACTTAATTTTATTCAATCAATTCATAGTAACGCACCGCATTTAACGTTCAGTAACGGTAACGGTGTTGTGACGACGGAAACATTAATTAGTTAGATTACCCCGTTACTGAAAAAATAACGGCGTCACCTAACGCCGTTATTTTAAATGGCGTTATTACAAACATTGGTAATGATAGGCTATATTTTGCATGGATTGATTGTGTTTAAATATGTAAGTAGGTGGTGTTAAAACAATCTACTGTCGCCAATAACAATTTCAAAAATTAAAATATTAAAATATTTAACACTGGCGCAATATTAAAAAGCGGAAGCGGAAGTGCTTCCACATTAGCGAGTCGTTCCAAACTCTGAACGCTACAAACACTAGGCAGCACTCGCAGCACTCTAGGCGGCGCAGGCTATATGAAATAGAACGCCCTCACCTATACTTTTGTGATCCAATCCAGCTAGTGTCCGTTTTTTTTAAGAAATATAACAAATAATTAATTTAATCAAGTGTTTTAGGGCGCTTTAATGTAGTACTCTGTAAGACAAACCTATTCAAAACAATAACGAGATACGACAAATACTAAAGGTAGTTTTGTTGGAATTTCCGATTAACCAGGTGAAATCTGGGTAAATATGCGCGTTGCCGCCACATGCACGCCGGCGAGAACCAGACAGTTTGGGAACTAGTGTGTAACGCCGGCAGCAACACGTATCGCTCTTGAATGCCACACAGCCCGTTTATGCAACTAACATTATACAACACCACAGTGTTCCCCAACGAGGAGTCAGACTGACGGAGTCAACGTCAAGGTTATTAATCTACGGTCTATGTAATCTTGCTGACATATTTTAATTTGAAGAAATGTTGCTCCAACATCGCTGCTCGCCTTGGTTTTAATATGTATTATCTTTCTACCGTTTGTCCATATAAAACCACAGTAGCCTACGTAACTTAACCCAAGAAAGAGTTTCGACTTTAAATGTCTGTCATCCAATGTGAGAATGCCAGTCGTCAAAGGACGAATGTGAATGATAGGGGTGAGCATTTCTCCTTTATAGATCGATCCGATACGTATCTAGATACATGTGCTACGATTCAGGGACGATACATTTTAATATGGAACGATGCGTTTCGAAATAATCCTTCTATAAAAGAGACATTGCCTACTTTCAAATACATGTAGGCTATGGTATAGGGACCATGGAATCTTAGGGTTTTATATTTATGTCTTTATGGCATGGGGGAAAAATGGAAGACACATTTATTCCATTATTTATAGACTTGATCGCTGTCCTACGCAATTTAAAAAATAGCGAAGCTTTTGTCAATTTTCCCCTCCTTATAAGTGCCAAAAGTGTTCGACACGTTTGATTTCAGATTCGCTGGTGCGCGGAAACTCGTTTCACCCTTTTCATATAGCTGCTATTCGCTCACGTCACTTCTCCGGTTGTTCCCTGCTCGTGAGACGCAGGGCGCGCGCGCAAACAAGCACAAACACGGATCCGCCCGCTTCCTTAAGTTTCATTTTCTGGATCCGTATGGAAACGGAATGAAATGAGTGGACAATGCTGTCTTCATATCAGGCTAAAGCTTCACTCAACCGATTCGCAACGTTTCAATAATCGATTCAGGTGCCCACGTATCGATGTAGTCGCATCTGTTTTAATACAACCAGATACTGATTCGTATTGGTGAATCGTTACACCCCTAATAGACAGGGGTCACTCACATTGAACTTAAGGTTGCTACCATAACTAGCTTTACCTCCTGGATGTAGACGCTCTGTAAGAGGGGGCTAGAGAGAGCCCCCATGTAGTGCCCTATTGTTGAACATATAAGTCTTATCTGATTGTATTTAATGGCGTTAATATCCCCAATATTGCACATCTAGGGGCAGCTTGGGTCATCCCGTTTATATCGGCATGCCTAGGGTTTACAAAAATCATTGTGCGTCATGTATGTGCAACTTTCTGTCAAGATGTCTGTGGAAACATGTTGAGTATTCGGAGAACGCTTCACAGCTTTATTGACAGTTGTACTACTCTTAAATGACCAACAATGATTTTTGTGCAACGTCGTTTGCGGCTCATCAAAATCGAATTACTTATCTGTAATATATGAACGATGCTGAAGTTAACGTGTTAACTGAAAACGGTCCCTTCCATTTATCTCCAGTAGTCAAGAGTGTGAGGATGAACATGACGGAGGAGATGGTGGAGAGGTTTGTGGATGCAGCATCCAGGGGGGATGTGGCGGCGGTCTCGAGCCTGATCTCCCGCTGCCCCTCCCTCCTCGACCGGCCCGGAGCCAACGGCTGGAATGCTCTGATGCTGGCCGCCCGCAACGGACACTACACCGTAACAGAGACCCTGCTGTCACACGGGTTCGAACCGCAAACCTCTATAACCCAAACCAAAAAAGTTAAAATGTTCAAAACTCATGTTGCTCTAACGCTGACACTGTGCTTTAACTGAACTTTAGCAATCAAAGCATACAGTAAGAATTAAAATCAGCCACTGGACCAAGTGGCCCTAGAACTTTGAACAATCTCCTCTCTCCCATTCGACCGCTCCCCACCTTTCCTTCCTCTAGGGCCGATCGCTTGGTCGTAAATCGCTCATCCCAGACAGCCTATGACATCGCCAAGTTCTGGGGTCACACGCACATTGGCAACCTGTTGGTGGGGACGGACAACCAATCCCAACACATCCTAGCGACCACTGACCCGAGCCAGGAGATCTACTTCAGCGCCGAGCCTCTGGACCGTCTAAGCGAGAGGAGGAGCGATGCGACGTGGCAGCAGGACAAACAGAACCAACCCGACTCCGTCTTCCTGCTCTTCTCCGAACTCAGCCCTCTGGTTCACAGTCTGGAGCCCAGCACAGGATCTGGGGTAGGTAGTCGGGTCCTCGGAGGGAGACATAGAGGGAGGTTGTCTTGGGTTCTGGTCCCAACAGACTGAGACCAGAAGTTTTTCTGGTCCCAACAGGCTCAGACCAGCTTGTCCCGGTTCTCCTCCTCGCTGGTAAAGGAGTTGCTGCTCAAGCCAGGCTCAGTGCTGGTCTTCCTGGGCGTGGAGAGGAGACGTCCCTCCTCCTCCCCTGAGACCTCCAGTGAGCCTCCTGCCTGGTTTGCCATCAACTCCACAGAGGATCCAGAGGTTTTGCTTAAGTTGGGTGGGGAGAAGGACCTCTTCTGGGCACGAAGACCCAACAGAGACCTGCTGAACTTCAGCCAGGACGAGGCAGGTCAGTAGAAGTAGAATGTTTTATTTATTAACTGACATGTTCTTCAATAGGGATTCCTAGTTTATTTATGATAGACCCAGGGAATAAGACCCAGGTGGTAGAGATACATGGCATAGGCACCCAGAGCATAGGGACCCATGGGGTAGAGACCAAGGAAGTAGCGAACCAGGGCAAAGGGACCCATGAGGTAGAGACCCAGGGGGGTATAGAAACAGGGGGTTGAGCCCCAGGGCATAGAGACCCGGGGGCTAGAGACCCACGGCATAGGGACCCAGGGGGGTAGTGACCCTGGGTACTAGGGATGGGCAAAATGATTATTTTCCGGGAACTTGTTCTTTCAGTTCAGTTCACTATAACGATTCGTTTATTTGATTTGGTCGTTTTGATTCGTTCGTTACGTCAGATTATTAAAAAAAACGAAGAAAAAAAAACCTTATTTTTATTATTATTATTATTTTAAATTGGTCATGGGTCCGGATTGGACCGTCAAGACCGCGGTCCGCCGTTTGGAGATGCCTCCTATATAGTATAACCGAACGTCCCACCAATATTTACACCACTTGCACAGGTTTTACATTTATAATTGTATTTTACTTTACATTTCATTCTTCATTGTTCAGGCATTACAGAACTTTCATGGTCATAAATAAAAAATATACGACTGCAATTTAATTTCTTTGTTTGTTCTTAAATTGACGTAGAATGGAGCAAAGACTCCTGGGATTGGGAAATGCGTTTATCCAATAAACAGATGGAGGTCAAGTCTATTTTCGAAAAAATGTAGGGGGATATATGAGTGGCCCCACGTCGAATGGTATGACCCAAGATACGTCAGACAGAAAGCGCGCATATTCGACGGTACCCCGCCTTGTCATTGGTTTACCCAGGTGCCATTGCTACCTCTCATTGGCTGAATCTTTGAGAACGTTGTAGACTCAATCAATATAAGTCGCGGGGAGACGAAGCTCTGTTCGTTTTTTATATTTTATTTACGTGACCATATTTTTGGTTGATGTTTAAAAAAAAGAATCAAAGAACCAGTTCTTCTTGTTTTGGGGAACTAGTTCTTGTCGTTCACGTTCGGGATTCGTTTGTTGTAACGAATCGGTCGCGACCGACACATCCCTACTAATCAACAGTGAAGTATCACTTGCCTTGACCTTCTTCTCAGTTATACTCTGTAACTGGACCTCAAACCCCCAGGTATCTTAGCGCAGGCACGGGCGGTGTTGGCGTGGCACAGTCGCTACGCCTTCTGCCCAACCTGTGGGAGCAGTTCCAGGTCAGAGGAGGCGGGGTACAAGAGGACCTGCACCAATGCAGCTGTAGCAGTCTGCAGGGGGTCCACAACACCAGCTACCCTCGCGTCGGTGATAAGACCCATGCTCTTTTTCTTTCACCACTGTAGTTCGTTTAATTTTGCATGATGTGGTTTGATTTGTGGTACGATGCAGATAGTTTTAATGCACTGGCTTGATCTTGTTATCACAGATCACACCAGTTTTTTCAATACTCAGTTAATTAACCGTCTCTGAGAATATTATACAAAGATAATAGGTAGGCTTGTAGGGATAGGGAATACATCTCTCTGTGCCCATCCCTAAACCAGCTACAAAGACAATCACTGGGCCTTTCATTAATACTCCAAGTGAAACTGTAGGACTGACCCGTGTGCTTGATGTCCTTCATGGTTTAAAAGACAAACATCCACAAGCCATATTCTTTCATTTGGTGTCTAACCTTTGACCTCCTGGTGTTGTGATTGAACCTTGACCCAGACCCAGTGGTGATCATGCTGGTCCTCCACCCGGATGGGGAGCAGTGTCTGCTGGGACGCAAAAAGGTCTTCCCCACTGGGATGTTCTCCTGTCTGGCTGGCTTCATAGAGCCGGGTAACTAACACAAACAACACCACAGAGGAGGTAACTTAACACAAATAACACAACAGAGGAGGTAACTAACACAAAAGACACAACAGAAGTGGTGACTAACAAAACAAACACAGGGCAGCAGTAGCTGCCCTGTGTCAGGAGGTAGAGCGGGTTGGCTGGTAACCTGAAGGTTGTTGGTTCGATCCCCGGCTCCTCCTAGCTGAGTGTCGAGGTGTCCTTGAGCAAGGCACCTAACCCTGACTGTTGGCTCCCGACGAGCTGGCTGTCGCCTTGCATGGTTGACTCCGCTGTCTGTGCGTGAATGGTGAATGTGAGGCAATATTGTAAAGCGCTTTGAGTGGCCAATGGTTAGAAAAGCGCTATATAAATGCAGTCCATTTACAGTTACATTTACATAGGTGACTAACAACACAACAGAGGAGGTAACTAACACAAACAACACCACAGAGTAGGTAACTAACACTAACGACACAACAGAGGAGGTAACTAACACAAACAACACCACAGATGAGGTGACTAACACAAAAAACACAACAGAGGAGGTAACTAACACTAGCAACACAACAGAGGAGGTAACTAATGCTGTGTCTGAAATCGAGCACTTACGTAAGTGCACTTACATTGAGTGCACTTAATTATCCCTACAGTACACTTACTTATAGGCTCAGTGCTCTCCTTTCTGCAGTGCACTGTCAAAACAGCCTTTGCGCACCTACCGGAAATGAGTTTGCAGTTTGACGGTTCTTCTTCTGTGGTGTTTTTCTTTCTGCTTGATCATTTCCATAATTCGCCCATCATTTTAATAGCTATCCATTTAAATTACAATCAATCAATTTCTATCGATTTTATTTGTATTTATTTTAGTGCTGTATAGTACTAATCAACTGCGGCCGTTGAGGGTGGAAAGTGTCCAACGGTCCACACTAGGGATGTCCGATATTGGCTTTTTTGCCGATATCCGATATGCGATATTGTCCAACTCTAAATTTTCGATTCCGATATCAGCCGATACCGATGTCGATATTTGGGTTATTTATTTTTCCTCAAACCTAATTCAGGTAACATTACATATCTCCTGTTGTGGAATTAACACAACATGCTTAATGTTATTGTGATGCCCCACTGGATGCATTCTTGAATGCAACAAGGCTTTCCAAATGTTAACATTGTCTGTGCAAAATAAGAAAAATACTTCAACTTAATTTAAGGGGAAAGTAATAATTAATAATTATTACTTTTGGAAAGTAATAATTACTTTCCAAAAGTAATTTGGAAACTAATTGTCTTTCCAAATTGTCTCAGACAAACTGGTCTGAGACCAGTTTGTCTGAGACCAAACTGGTCTCAGACCAAACTGGTCTCAGACAACAGTTTGGATTACACTCTCCCTGAGATAATCTTGACAATGCCCACAACAAATAGGGCAAACCTGACTTCACAAATGATAAAACATTGTACCTGAACAACTATGTGCAACATAGCAGTATGTTTCTTTAACTAAAACTCAATAACCTTAATTGAATAAATGCACAAATATGAGTCAATTACAATGTGCACTGTACTGCACAATTTTGAAAACATTTATTTGAGCTATAAAAAAAAAAAAAAAAAATCGGTTTTAAGGCAAAAAAAATCCGATACCGATATTGACCGATATTACATTTTTATGTTAATATCGGCCGATAATATCGGTGGGCCGATAATATCGGACATCTCTAGTCCACACTCAAGTTTTAGATAGTTTTGAGTGCCAAAACGATCTAAAACTTGAGTGTGGACCGATGGACACTTTCCAACAGCAGATAACAAGATCTTGGTCTGGGGGGTATCCAGTCTATGCTTCTCACTCTCCTAGGGGAGAGTGAGCAGGATAGACTGGATACCCCCAGTCCATTCTGCCGGCGATTTGAAAGGAGAGGAGCAATACATTTCTTTCTGCTTCCGATACGCTTTTGCGGGAGCCAATCAAGAAGCTGTCTTTTCCCCCTGGCACATTATTGGCTGGTTTAAATCAATGACGACAGGGAAGCGACGGCAAGCAGACAATTACGTACAGTCATTTTAACTAGGCCCGTTGACGCCTCTTGTGCTGAAGAAAATGACAGCAGCCTCCCAAGACCAATCTGCAATGCGATTGACGTTGGTCAAGGCAATAGCCAGGCTATGAGCAGGAGGTATAAACATGTGCTTCTCCTCTAGGAGAGTGAAGAGTATCAACATGTAGTTCTCCCCTAGGAGAGAGTGTGGAGAGTGCTGTGCGGAGGGAGGTGGAGGAGGAGAGCGGGGTGAAGGTGGGGTCTGTGCGCTATGTGGCATGTCAGCCCTGGCCCGTCCCATCCTCCCTCATGATTGGCTGCCTGGCCGTCGCACTGTCTACGGACATCAAAGTGGATGAGAATGAGATCGAAGAGGCACGCTGGTTTCCACGGCAAAAGGTCAGCTACTTCCTCAAAACTTGATGAATCACAAGCACACAAAACAGTGTGCTTGTGATTGTGAACATGTTTTCTGTCTTTCAGGTGATTGATGCCCTCTTCAGGGGAGGTAGTCCCGTCCTCCTCCTCTCTCCTCAACAGACCATCGCCCACCAGCTCGTCAAACACTGGATTGGCTGCAACTCCAACCTTTAACACCTCACATACTACACATGAACAGCAACATGCTACAATCCCATACATGCATACAACCACCAACATGAATACAACAGTCAACCTCCAACATGCTTCATACAAAGGACAACATGCAACACCAAAACACATAACCACTATGGAATACCTGAACCCAACATTGGCCTGGATTAAGTTTAATCAAAAGTTTTGATTGGACACATTCATTGCAGATATTCCCTTAAAGGGCAGACGGTCCAAGTGGGACCTCATCAGCTACCAAGCACTTCCAGACTTGAACATAACATTAAAATGACACAGTTCTTTCCAGAGCAGCCATTGCTTTTTTTAAAAGTCCAAGGACGTCAGATATTTCCAAGTTATGGCCGATGTAATAAAAATACAATTTCCTGAATAAAATGGTTGCATGCTGCAATCACTAACCTGGCTGCCCACTGCTCCTAGCTAGGATACCTTCAATGCAGAGGAAGAATTGATCAAATATGAGTTCAGTTCATAATTATAAGTTCATTTGAAATGATTTAATTACAATATTAAAGAGTAACCTGACTTTAAAACCAAACCGCAAATACAGAATCCCCAGTTTTATCCCCGAGTTATTTCAATTAATATGTTTTTTTTTTTTTACCAAATTGTAAACTGCGCCAGGAGAAGTATATATGATCCTGGTTCAGTCAGGTGGAAGATAATCGTGTCCAGGGTAAAAAATTGAATCTTTGCTTTAGAATGTATCAAGAAGTGTGGTTGTTCTATTGTACTTCAGCACCAGCCACTCGGATACAGGAGCTCCCAAAAGGACTGGTCTCAGTGAAGTTTGAGCTGAGGATGTAATCTCCCTCGCAGACCATCAGAGAAACCCCTGCGCGGTGCAGACCCTCACCTAAACAAAGATTGAAAACCTCTGAGTTGTGGAACTTGCTGAGCTGTGAGGTCACTTCCTCTTCCTGGGGAAAAAAATAGCTGCGTAGGAGGGGTCGTTGAATGAGGGTCTGCATCCTGTCAGAAAGTGCTTCCTTGGCGACGAGGCTGTTGGCGAAGTAGTCCGGGCTTGGGAAAGAACGCACTTATTTTATACAGCGAGGACATGGCTATGACCTGCGCAGCGGCCACGTATTCCTGGGAGAGGGGTAGCTCTCCTAGAAAAGCTGGAGGGGCGTCGGTACACTCGCTGGCCTCTAGTGCACCTCCAGTGATCTTGATGGGATGTTTGTCCCCAAAAAAAAGTCTTCGATATTCAAGATGTTCCTCACCAACGCCTGGATATATGAGCAGAACATAGAAACATACTGCATATGTTGTACTAATGGTACTTATTAGGGCCCGACCGATTCATCGGCCTGCCGATTTAATCGGCCGATTATAGCCTTTTTGAAAATAATCAACATCTGCCAAAAAGACGCCGATTACAACCTTTTTTTTTTTTTTTTTTTTAGAAATGTTATTGCGCTTCTCACTCTATAGTATCCTGCAGATTGCGCTCCTACTCGCCTTGCTAACTAACAACTTTAGCTGGAGTAAAAAAGAGGAGATTGAATTTTACCGTACAACATGAAAGCACGCTCGCTCAGGCAGCTGCGCGCTCACCTCACCAATGTACACAAGACGCGTTGTTTGAGCATGTTGTGCCTGTTTTTCTTTAGGTCCCAGGCCATGTTAATTTGTTATACGTAGACTCTAACGGTGAGACCATACTGCTCAGCACGCACGTGTTAGTCACTGCTCACGAGCGCAGCACATTGGGAGTTAGTTAGGGGTCCAAGCCAACAGGTTGGAACCCTATTGTTTTTGTAAGGTTTTTTTAGGGGTCCAAGCCAACAGGTTGTTAGGGGTCCAAGCCAACAGGTTGGATCCCTATTGTTTTTGTAGTGTTTGTTATTATTCCCCCCTAGAAGTGGTACCACAGCCCAAACCGTATATGGTGCAGACACGCCAATTGCATGACTAGATCCAGGTCCGTGCGGACTACGCAGATGACAAAATCCAGACATTTCGGTCACTAGGTGGCGCTATACCTAGGAAAACGTGTTTGGGGCTATAACTCCCACACCGAACCGCCCACAGTCCAAAACGTTATACCCACAGATGCACTGGAGTCTGCTGCATCTTTTGGCATAGGCCACGCCCATTTGCGTCTATGATTTTTTTCGGCAAAATCGCGAAAACCGCTAAACTGCCTTTTCCCTACTCCTCCCACATCTCTTGACCAATCGACACCAAACTTTGCACACAACATCTTCAGACGCACACAAAAAAATAAATTCGAACACTTTTTTGATCCGACCTTCGAAGACGAAACGGTAGCGTTTTGAATATTGGTTTATGAGCTAAATTAGACGTGGAAAATCAAAAATCCAAAAAAATCCAAAATTAAACATCGGATCGAGTCCAAATTTTACACACATGTTGGCGCTACCCTTAATGTCGTTCGATAAAAACGTCGGAACATTTCGCCATTAGGGGGGCAATAAACGAGGAAATTGTATATCTTCTACAAAATTTCGCCATTAGGGGCCGCCATAAACGAGGAAAATGTTCATCTCCCATCTTGCCAAAGGAATGTTCTGAAAACGCGTTTGGGGATATATCTCCCACACCGAACCTCCCACAGTCAAAACCTTTATATCCACAGGTTCACGGTAGCGTTTTGAACACATGCTTCGCGTTGTGCCGGCGAAATGCACATTTCTTGTCGCGTTGTGCCGGCGAAATGCACATCGCTTGGACCCCTGCATAACTGCTTGCAGTTCTAGTTTATTTTACGTTTTACATTACACTAATTTTTGACTGTTAATGTATTCTAAAACACTCAAAGGTTCTGCATTCAATTCACATATTCATCAAAAGTGTTTAAAGTATATTTAAGGTGTCAAAAACTATGTTTTATATGCTTTTTTTTTGTTTTTAATCGGCCGATTTAAATCGTAATCGTAATTTTTCTCTGAAAATAATCGGCATCGGCACTCAAAAATCAATATCGGTCGGGCCCTAGTACTTATATAACACACACACACACACCTGTTGGTGTTGGTCCATCAGCCAGAGTCCTATTGTGCTTCTCCTGGGGCTGGAAATCCTCGACACAAAGTAACTCCTGCACCTGTACCACAAACAGGGATGGGCACAAATCCATCAAAATGTATTTCCAAATAAAATACCAAATACCAACCTTAAAAATGTATCAAAATAAGCTACAAAATACAGCAGCCAAAAAATGTATCAAAATAAAATAATGTATTTTTGAATTTTCAAAATACTACAAAATACTTCTTTCCCCAAGGCAGTTTTTTAAACAACCTTTCTCTAATATACTTTTTCAGCTATCCCTTCACTTGTACACCAACTGGAAAAACATAAGAGCAAGAGACTCCTTCCATCATCAGTCAACAGATTAGATATGCTGACCCCTCATGTTAGAGACATCCCAATATAAACCTCTGCCCTGAGAAATGTTCGGTAGCTCAAGGAACCCTACCTTATTTACTCTATTGGTGTAATTATTTGCCCACAATGAATCAGTGACAATAACTCAAAGACAAACAATCCAAATGGATGATTTATTTAGAAATTTAAACTAGGAAGCATTTGAACCTTCTCAGTTATTTAACACCATCACTACCAAACTTATGGTAAGTTGCATCGCAGTTGAATAATTTTGTATACACCTGAAACTGGTGTGCGCACAACCTCTATCAATGTAAATACAAAAAAAAAGCAAAAAATCAATCAATCTGGTTGTCACATTAATGCCATCCAATCAGTTACTAGAAGCCAACAATTATGACATTAACAATAATTTCTTACTTGAAATGTGCACCTAGGAAGCATTGACCGCCCGTAACGTTTGCAATGTTGCATGCCCATAGCAAGTGTGAAACAGCGTCAAAAAATCACAGTGGCCAACAGCGGTATTACGGGCTTCACCATGCAAGGGTGCCACTGACAGACAGATTTCGTGCCAGACAGACAGGCAGGCAGGCAGGCATGAAGGTAGGTAGGTAGACAGATAGACAGATTACATCGTATTTTTAAAATACAAAAATACACAACACTGAAGTATTTTGATACAAAATACGAAGGCATTTTCATCATCTCAATAAAATACAAATTACAAAATAGTCTTTAGTATTTGAAAAACGTATTTGAAATACATGTTTCAGAAATACTGCCCATCCCTGACCAAAAAAAACTGTTAAGGGCTCAACATGGTTTGTACTTTGTGCAGCATTGCACACAACATGCAACATTGCACTTACAATGTAATGTCTAATTATACATAAATGTTAATTAGAATCAAAGCTAGGTTAGGTGTAGCCTGCATTTGTGAGACAGCACATGTCTTCATGCTTAGGGGTCATCTTAGCTCAGGTAGTAGAGCCGAAAGGTTGTTAGTTCAATCCCCAGCCCCTCCTAGCTAGGTGTCGATGTGTCCCTGAGCAAGACACTTAACCCTAACTGCTCCTGATGAGCTGGCTGTCGCCTTGCATGGTTGACTCTAAAAAAAGCAGCATTCGAATGTTAATAATTATGTTGGTAGCAATGCTTTTACTACCAAAACAATGAGGACAAAACCGAGATATTTGGTGGCGAAACGGAAAGGCTTAAAGTTACCCAACACCTTCACTCTCTGTCCCTGAAAACCTATCAAGGCCAGAAATCTAGGGGTTATCATGGATTCAGATTTACACTTTGACAGTCACATCAAATCAGTAACAGAATCTTCATATTATCACTTTAAATACGTGTTAAGACTTAGAGGGCTTATCTCCACAGAAGACTTCCAAAAACGTATACATGCCTTTATCACTAGTACTTGATAACTGCAATGGTCTCCTTACAGGTCTCCCAAAAAAACCTCATAGGCAACTACAGCTTGTTCAGAATTCTTCTGCTGAGTTCTAAAAAAGACGAACAATTTTGAACAAATCACACAAATTCTTAAATCGTTACATTGGCTCCCTGTATGTCAGAGAATCTATTTTGAAAGCATGTTGCTCACCTATAAATCCCTACATGGTTTAGGGCCAAAATATGATATGTTTAGGGCCAAAACTGATATGCTTCCACTACATAAGCCTTCTAGATCTTCTGAGACCAATCTGTGAATTATCCCCAGAGTAAACACGAAACATGGTAAAGCAGGATTTGTTACTATGCAACAAATAGCTGGAATAAACTCCCTGGATTTAAGACCTGCCCCAACTCTGACCACTTTTAAAACAAGACCGTAGACTTTTATGTTTGCTTTAGCTTTCTGCTAAATCTCAAATACATTGCACTTTCATGATTTCATAATGCTTTTTTTTTACTTTGCCTTTATTTTCTATGAATTTTATAAATATATTTTAACTTTGCCTATGTTTTTCTTTATTTATCTATTATTTAACTTTATTGTATGACAATGTTTCTAGGTGAAGTACTTTTTTTCATACAAGAGTTTCCCTCTTGTATGAAAAGTGCTATATAAATAAGGTTGCCTTGCCTTCCCTTTTTTGTAATTGTTTAGCTTCAATCGTGACATAATTTTTCATCACGGGAACATATTGTTTTGTTTGAAATCAGCCACAGCGTGACGGATTCATGGCTAATCCAAGTTTTTATTACCTTAGGTTATGGCGTATTTACTACGTTTTATATTACTTCTCTGAAAATAGCGCTGTATCATCAACAAAAAATCCCATGTTGGATTGTGATGTTAAGCCCTCTACTTGTACCACAGTACATCTCTATATGTGTACGTACACTGCACTGGACAGGACGCAGAGTAACATTGTGACCACCCATAGGATCACGGTGGCTGTTGAGACGTCTGAGGAGGAAACCAAATAGAACAGGTTAAAGCTATTCATAATTTCAACACTCAATGGTCTGCCAATAAAAGTGCATTCAACCCTTAGTGATGAGCCAAGGAGTTTGCCGTTAAAGGAAACTTTGTTATTGTTCCTTGACCAAATGTTCACACCATTTTTGGGTCTTAAGTGACTAAAGTCGACGATTTTGGAGATTTTGCTGAGGCTTTTATCCAATACGACTTACAACCATTCATTAGCACACCGACGGTGGTGTCCACCACGCAGGGCAACAGCAAGCTTGTCAGGAGCAGTTAGGGTAAGGTGTCTTGCTCAGGGACATAACGAGATGTTAATACTAGCTAATACTAATACATCCAAGCTCCAAATACTTGGAGCTTGGAATAAACCAACCCGCTTGAAGATTGCTTAAAAATAAGGCAATTTAGAGGGATTTTGAGTGTGAAAGGCCCTCTGTCCCATCGACGTTCAATAATTCAGGTGGCTGGTTACCCCGCGGCAAGATGGCGGCGGTATTGACACAAATGTTCCACTGAACAGCGCAGCTCAGGTGATATCTAGTCAGTATATAGGCCTATGTAGACGGGTCAAAATATGATTTGACCCTAAAAAAATTGCAACAAAAGGTTTCTCAGCTGTTTTTTTAGTAGTGGGTGTCCTGAATAACATAAAATACTAAAAGTCTACCAAAATCGGACTCGGTAGGTGCTATTTTCAAGATGGAAAAGTAATTTTGGTGTCTAACCCTATGTTTTGGTTACCTAGGAATCCAATTAGCTTACATAAAGTATAGTGAAGTGATTACTAGTACAACAATGTATTAAAAATGGTTATTTATGTTAAAAATGAAAAACGTTTTTCAATATAAATGGACATTTGTCCTTTTTCAACATGCCATAATGTTTGTTTTTTTTCGTGTTTTTTTTTCATTCCTGCTTTTTCACTTTGTAGTTTTTTTTCTTTGATCTGCACGAGGGTTACAATTAGTTGTCACACTCTTCCTCCAATAAAGGTTGATTATGCGGATTCTCACAATTTTCGACTTGGCATGGTCCACAAGCAGGCATGCATGGCAGTCCGTATCATCTGCAACTACACTGTTGTGTTCGGCAGGCAGTTGTGCAATTACAATGGACCATATGCAGGAGGCTTTCTGGGGCGTGATTGTCCTCCAATTTCCATCCATCACTCTCCATTTCGGTAATCTGGTAATAAACTCTTTGTCAGTGATATTTAGTCGAATGCTCTGCAGGAGGGAGATGTTCTGGGCTAACAAATGATGTGGCAGACACAATTTTCTTGATAAGAAGTTTGTAGCGCAAAGATGCAAGTGAATCTGTGTTCTTGCCACCAAACATAACTGGAATCACCTTTTTCCCAAGGTCCTCTATGACATTCTTTGCTTGATTAGGGAGCAGTAACCCATTCGCACAGGTCTGGATGGTTGATTCACCCTTCCCAAGTTTCTGGAACGCTGACTTTTTGCCCACACCGAAAATGTGTGAAGTTATGTCCCATCCTGTGAAAGCATGAATAAACAGTAACTGAGAACAAAAGTCTCTACCCAGGACTATAGAGGCCTCTATTGTTCGTCTCAGCATAGTAGAGAAGAAGAATGAGCAAGTCGGTATCTTCTCCTATCAAGGTTGTGGGCTGATGTTGTGACGCCCTGATCGCAACCTTGACAATGTCTACATCAGCATCCCCTGGTGCATTTATAACAGTGCAGCCCTTCTTCTCCAGTTCCTCAGTCACAAGCTTAACTAGAACTGCAAGCAGTTATGCAGGGGTCCAAGAAGTGTGCATTTCGCCGGCACAACGCAACAAGAAATGTGCGTTTCGCCGGCACAACGCGAAGCATGTGTTCAAAACGCTACCCTGGACCTGTGGATAAAAAGGATTTGACTGTGGTAGGAGTAGCGAGAAGTCAGTGTAGCGTTTTCGCGGCGAAATTCTGTAGAAGATATACAATTTCCTCGTTTATTGCGAAATTTTCCGATAATAAGCCCTTGTTAGTTAACAGATACGGAGAGAAAGTCATCCTTTCTTCCCACAAACTCAGTTTGTGCAGTGAAGTTAATGACTGGGTGGGTGTTTTGCCCACGTCGCTGGTGAGTATTGTCTTTGATGGAAGCACTGTCACTATAACCATCAAACACTAAAGCTGCTTTACCATAATGCTTTATGGTAAAGTCAGCATAGGACTGTGCAATGGCACAATAACTGTCACCCCTTTTCCATGGCAAGCGATGATCAGGGAGCCATCATCAAGGACAAACTGTTCAGCGTTGGTTGGATAAAATCCAGTATAGTTAGGGGTCCAAGCCAACAAGGTTGGATCCCTATTGTTTTTGTAGTGTTTATTATGATTCCCAGCTAGAAGTGGTACCACAGCCCAAACCGTAAATGGTGCACACACGCCAATTGCAATGACTAGATCCAGGTACGGTGAGGTGACCGCAGACGACCAAATCCAGAATGCCGGGCCACGAGGTGGCGCTATACCAAGGAAAGACGCGTTTGCGGCTATAACTCCCACACCGAACCTCCCACAGTCAAAAACTTTGTACCCACATATTCACTGGAGTCTGCTGCATCTTTTGGCATAGGCCACGCCCATTTGGCGTCTATAATTTTTTTCGCAAAATCGCGAAAAACCGCTAAACTGTATTTTCGCTACTCCTCCCACATTTCTTAACCAATTGACACAAAACTTTGCACACGGCATCTTCAAGACGCACACGAAAAAGAAATCCGCGGACACTTTTTGATCCAACCTTCGACGACGAAAACGGTAGCATTTGAATATTGGTTTATTAGCTAAATTAGGCGGGGAAAATCCAAAATCCCAAAAAATCCAAAATTACACATCGGATCGACTCCAAGTTTTACACACATGTCAGGGGCTACCCTTATTGGCGTTCACTAAAAAATGCGGAAAATCTCGCCATAAGGGGCCGCGATAAACTAGGAAATTGGTATATCTTCTACAAAATTTCGCCATTAGGGGCCGCCAATAAACGAGGCAATTGTTCATCTCCTAACTGCCAAAGGAATGTTCTGAAAACGCGTTTGGGATATGTCTCCCACACCGAACCTCCCACAGTCAAAACCTTCATATCCACAGGTTCACGGTAGCGTTTTGAACACATGCTCCGCGTTGTGCCGGCGAAATGCACATTTCTTGGACCCCTGCATAACTGCTTGCAGTTCTAGTTATGCTTGATTCCTTGCTTGACAGTTCAGCCACTGCTTGTGCTAGTTGGGGTTTGTCAGCTTTCCAGAATATGTCTTTGGCTTCAAACAGGGCTGCGGGGAATGTGCTGAGCTCATAGGTCATTACATCTTCCAGTGAATGTTCTACGGTTTTGGACATAATAAGAATCACTGGAACAAAAAGAGCAGGATCAATGGCTTGATCTTTGTCAACTTTGATGCTAGATTCATCTGCAAGGTTTTTGCCCGTCTTTCCGTGTAAATGAGATCCCAAAAATGGGTTTTTCAACCATTTTCACAATGATCTCATTCCAACGGTCTGAAACTCATGAACATTCACGTCTTCTTTGGTGACTACACCAGTCACAATGTTTCTTAGCGATTGGGTCTAGAGAGAATGGTTTGAAAGTGCTAAGTTTGTCCAGCGTGATCTCGTTCCATCCTGGAAGCTGTTGATTCTCGTTGTTGCTCACTGGTCGCATAGATAGATCACTGAATTCCTGCATGGCGTTGTTGTACTCAGATGTTATGGGTGTGGACATTGTCCACCACGCACGCATTTCTTCCATTCCATTCCAATTCCATGAGTCAAGCCTCCACTACTCTTCAACGACCGCATCAAGGTCTGCTCAATGACTAGGTCAGAGCTAAGTCCTGCCCAGAAGTCGTTGCTACGGCGTATCACATGGAATCCTCTGGAAAATTTGACACAGACATCAGGGTGTCTTGTTTCGAGTTGGCACATTTCTTGGACTAGTAAAAGCAAATTTTAGGTAGTTGTAGTGCCCAGCAGCAGCAAATACTGGCAGGCTGTCCATCACTGGACGCAAGTGCATCGTCCAATTTCCTGTGCGATCTGCTTTGATCAGCGCTCTTGCCGTCTGTAGCATCTTTTGATAGTTCAGCCACAGCCTAATGGTTTTTGACCTTGTGCTGAGTTCTGCCTTCTTATTGTCAATTTTTTCTTTGATTTGTGTCAACATGTCCGATGCTACTGCACTCTCCAAAGTTGTCTCTTTTGCTACTAAGGACGAGTACATTTCTTCTGCCTCATCAATCAGTGACTGAAAACTGTGGGTTATCCTCCAGCAGATCCGACACTACTAGGTCATTAATACATCTGTCCATCAGGAGATGTCCACGGAAAGCTTGTTGTACTGATATTCCAGACATCATATGTTGGACTGCATTTGAGCCATAGGCAACTTCCATGATGTTTCTGAGTCCTGAGCCTTCCATCAGTGTTCCAATTGCACCAAGTAGGTTCATGAATGTGTGGAAACATCCAAGCATCAACACAATGCTTTTAAGCTGGCTACTCTCTGGTGCATCCATGATGATCTCTGCAGCTTTCCAGTACAGTGGCTGATCGAATGTGATAATAGGTGGGACATGGTGTTTGATGGCAAGATCACAAATGAAATTTAGCGTAGATAAAATGCATGTCTTGTCCCCAGAGTACAAGTCAATCATAGGAAAGAACACAACAGATGATTGGCCTGTGTGTTCTTGTCCTTGGTGAATGATATGCATCATTCCCTGCCACCCAGGGGTTTCTTGTTGGAAGTTGAGTGAGAGCTCCCACAGTACATCAACTGTCCTATCACAGTTGACTAATGCCGGGAGTTATTTGAAGACAATGTTTTTGCGTACATGTTTCGCAAATTGATGTTCGATGATTGGAATTTTATTCTTCTCTAAAAAATCCAGGTTAGTAATTTGTCTCCTTGGAATGAAACAATCCTTCTTTCGCCCTGGTGTGAGTGCTGCTACAATACCCATTCCGTGGAAAGTCCCCCTACCATCAATGGTAAGAATATTGTGGTCAACGTTGTCACCGGCAAAAAGAAGTGCTATGTCCGGCAAATCTATGTCATCCGCTAACTTATCAGGGGCAATTGAAGCTGCATTCTTTTCAAAACGCAAGACTTCATTACACAATGTACTAAATCCCATCCCATGAAGGGTGTCCACAAGGAATCATGGCCGATACAAATGGTGTACCTGCACTGCCAGACCAAGTTGTTATGGAGCTACAACGGCATGTGGCCGGACTGCTTGGACAATTGCCCGACCAATTGCTGCAACCTTTCGGTTTGTCTCCTTACCTACAAAAAGACAATTTAACAATGTCCGAAAAAGTTCCAGGAACAAATGAAAGGGCATAATCAAGCTCAAGCGACTTTGCACTTGGATATTCATTGGCAAGAGATGGGACATTGGACTTGATATCACTTTCAATCAATCGTGCTGCTGTTTCAATGATCACTTGTTTCTGTGATTCCTCGTCCTTTCCTGGGGCATTGAAATAAGATCTCAGTAGCTGTGATGTCTTTTCCTTCATTGTCACTGTCTTGGAGGCCTTCCGTTTCAGCAAAATGTACACTCTCCCCATACTTTTCTTTTAGCTTTGACTTGAGGTAGGACTTTCCAAATGGTTCGGAACCAGAATTTGTCAGAAAGGAAGCTGGGAGATTTCCCCACTTACAACTCGGAAGGCTGGTGTCCGAGGCGTCTGGATCACACCATAAAGCAACAGGGCACCGACAAAGTGTTTTCCGACTCTACGCAAAGACGCATGAGAAACAGACCTTAGTGATTCTCACCATTGGCGACAACCTGATTGAGATCAATACGACAAGAATGCATGGATCGAAATAGCACTTGTTGTAGTCCATCTTCGGAGAATTGTAGTTTCAAGCTAGAGACACCAGAGGTCAGCAATACTCGCCATCGTGCAATGACGTCGGTTAGGAAGAGTGGAGTCTAAATACATTTCAAACAGTGCTGAAAGGAATCACCTTGTCATCTCTTCTTGACCCAATGAGGTTTTTCACAAAGGTTAAGGCAAGGAGGCATAAAGGTTAGGAGATTTGACTTTCCAAATTGGACCCAGCACTTTAGTGGGCATACATTGATGGTTGCTATCGACCCGAAGGGTAACATTACAACCGCCAATAGGCTGCAATGGCTACAGCACTCTCACTCAATAATGTACTACATTCTAAAGTTGTTGTCCTCAGAAGTAACTTTGGGTCCAAGTTGAAAAATAAAGTTATCCTATCCCCAGGAAAGTTTTATCCTCCTTGCTGCCATGGAAACACACCAAAAGGGGTTCTGATAATCTCTCTGGTGATATTATATCATTATTTTTTAAATTGTACAATACTGTCCAATCTAAATGGTCAGTTGTGAACTTGTAACATTTAACAATTTAAACTCTTCAATTGAATATAAAAGTATTTTATCAAGGAACTTGCAAGTTCAGGTATACATACACATATGTATACAGTATATAACCCTATACAACATGAGCTGGGTCCGGTCTACCTTGGTCTTCTGAATCACAATCACATCTCAACACTGTATCGCTCCACTCTGGGTTCAGTCTTCCTCTGCCACACCCACAAACAGCAGTTATCGCGGTTTTGGTCACGTCCACCAACCTCAGATGGATGACCTTAAGCAGGGCTGGGGAAATGTGTAGTTCAGGTTAGAACCACAGAGGAAGAACGGAAGGAGATTTAATCTCTGACTGAAACATTGGTTCATCTTAACATCCAACACATTATTTTTGTATAACAGCTGTCATTAAGAAACAACGGTTTTACGGTCTGCCACATTTATTGGAATACATTCTACTTCTTCTACTCAGAACCACATCCCCGATCACCAACACTCGTGCGTGTCATGTTTGTCAAGGTCTTTGCACACTAACTGAGTTGTCCGGATCTACACCTTGCAGACCGAGTCTGATGCAAAGTGGACACAGCACATGACAGTTTTCCACTACCATGTCTTAAGTCATGTTAAAGGTCCCATGACATGAAAATCTCACTTTATGAGGTTTTCTAACATAAATATGAGTTCCCCTAGCCTGCCTATGGTCCCCCAGTGGCTAAAACTTGCGTTTGGTGTAAAACGAGCACTAGCTGTTCTGCTCGCCTTTGAAAAAACGGAGGCTCAAGTGCGCTGATTTGGAAATTTCTGTGTTTAGGACGTCATCCTCCTCCCCTTACTCTGCCTGGCCCGCCCAGAGACGTTGGCCCACCAATGAGACTCGACCCTGCGAGCGCCACATATGTGTGTGTGAATACACACACTGTAACGCAAGTGTTTCTTGTCGGTTCTTTGACGTGTCTTGTATTTCCACAACAAGACTGTTGTGGGGGTTATCTGAGCCATGGTTGAGAAGGAATTGGGGGAAAGGAACTTTGGCTTTGACTCGCTGAAGTACATGAACTACGACATGCCGCCTGTTGCCGCGAGGCAACCATCGCCCGGCAGCGGGCAGCCGGCAGCAGGCAGCGCGCGGTTCAGGTCGACTTCAGGTTGATGTGAAAGTGGAAGAACCAGAGACGTTGCAGAACCCGACAAAATCGTTTGTGATTCATAATATCGTCTGGAGACGCACACAGCTTTTGGCCGTGATAATATGTATTATATGATATAGATATCTATGCATTATATGATATTATTTAGATATAGAGCTCCAGGACTGTAATGCAAGTGTTGCACACTTCCTTGTTATTTGGATAACCGTTCTGCTTTTGGTGTTATGGCGCATAACACGTCGGACTCTCGTCTCTGGTATTTCTACAACGAGACTCGTATTGGGGGTTATCTCAGCCAAGGTTGAGAATGAATTGGGGGGAAGGAACTTTGGCTTTGACTCCCTCAAGAACATGAACCACGACATGGAGGAGAAAGGGATTGTTGGCGGCGAATGTCTCCCGCTTGAGCCCCGCTGAGGGACCACCGCCGGAGGCGGAGGTGCCTAAGCGCTGCCCGGCAACGATCCCTTTCTCCTCCTTGTCGCGGTTCAGTCTACTTCACATTGATGTGGACGTTGAAGAACCAGGAACGTCGGAGAACCCAACGTGGTCATTTGAGATTCATAATATCGGCTCTCACAGCTTTTGGCCGTGATAATATATATTATATGATATATCTATGTAGGCTATATGATAATATTTAGATATAGAGCTCCAGGACTCCCGTGTGTTCTAGAATATTTACAGAACACGGCTAAAGGCAGTGTGCGCCTCGCCATTGCATACATTCACTGTAAACAGAGCGCATGGTACCGTGGCTGCAAGCTGCTCAGGGCCACACCCCCACCCTCCTCCTTGTCCCGCCTCGCTCCTCCTCATTTGCATTATAGCTACAGACACCAAAACAGCGCATTTGGGGGAAGCTCAATGTGCGACTGGCTCGGAGTGGCTGTAACTCTGCACCACGGCTGAATTTCGGGAACGTCTTTGAATACTGTGTTAGTTTCCCACTAATACCTATATTAAAGAATACATAAAATAGCATGTCATGGGACCTTCATGTTAACAGCAAGGAGGCTTGATTGGTAATCTAGCCTGCGCATTCATTTCCTATTGGTCCCCCGTTTAACTGAAGAATTAAATATGTGATCATCGCAGTACAACAGTATAGGGTTCAATTGATTGTAATAAGATTATATTACGTTTTTTATGGCCGTAAAATACTGATTTTGGGTGCAAAGCTGTTTACAGTGTGTTTATTGACACACAGAAAACTTGATTCATCTCGTCATGCGGTTGAAAATCGTTTGCCCCTCCGCTCTGTAGCCAAAAACACCTGTGCTCAGGTGACGTCTACATATAGATTTACCACCCCCTGACATCATCATTGCATCATCATCATCATCATCATCATCATCGTAATCATTGCGCGTCAACATGATCAATAGTATTTCATCATAAGTTACTCCCATGAATATGATTAATCTGACATAGGTAAAACACAAATCAGTGTAATGGCTTCAACACTCCGGCCCCTAATTGACCGGTATAGGACAAATCTTACATTTATTACATTTACATTTACAGTGCCTTCACGGACTTGCCCCCCTCTACCTTCACTCACTCCCCCCCCTGACAACCTCACGTACACTCCTCACCCCCCCGACAACCTCACGTACACTCCGTTCAGGATCCACTCACACCCTCCAAACCCGACATACGAAGCTGTGCACCATGGGTGATCGGGCCTTTTCAGACTACAGCTCTTTTTAAACGGAACCTCAAAACCCATCTCTTTAAAAGAGCATTTAGCTAAACTTTCTTTGAGGTTCCCTCTTTTAATAGTTTTTTTTCTCTGAAGCACTTTGAGATTCTTGAATATAAAGTGCATTATAAATAAAATGTATTATTATTATTTACATAGGAAGCATGCACATTTTTTTTTACCACAGAATTTCAAAAATAAGACAAAAAATAGTAGTTTCAATAGTCCATTTCCGAAGTTCATAAAAAAAAAGATTCAACGCAGGTCCTTGTTTGAGAAAGAGAGAAAAAAGGTTCAACTAAGGTTTCAGGGGTCAAATAAGAAAAAAGGGCATAGGTCCGACCTGTCTCATCAGGTCATGTCTTGTAGAAGGCACAGCTTTGTGATGAACCTTTCCAGGGTGCCATTTTGTGTTTTGAACGTATATGTCCCTTTTTGTCGGGGATGGTTTCTGTGATTCTGCCCATGGGCCAGGAGTTGCGTGGTGAGCTTTCATCAATGATCAGCGCTGTGTGTCCATTCTTTAGATTCTTTTTAACCTTATTCAATTTCTGTCTCTCCTGTAGCAATGGGAGGTACTCTCGTGTCCAGCGTTTCCAGAAGAGATCAGCTATGTATTGGGTTTGTTTCCATCTTCTTCTGGAATAGGTATAACTTTTGTTGAAGAGTCCAGGTGGAAGAGTAGGCAGTCGCTTCATTTGAAGCAGGTGGTTGGGTGTCAGAGGTTCTGGATCCTTCACATCCTGAGATAAGAATGTGATGGGCCGGTCATTCATGATCGCCTCTACTTCACATAAAGCTGTTTGAAGACTCTCGTCATCCAGGGTCTGTTCCTTTGTGATGGAGTAGAGGATCTTTTTGATTATCTGGATGAGCCATAGGGTGGATTGAAAGTCCATTCGATACCTTCAGCGTGAATCGAATGCTTGATCTTACCGAGGTTAAGGTGAGTAAGTGCTTCTCGAAGCTCCCGTTCTGCCCCAACGAAATTTGTACCGTTTTCCGAAACAATTTCCTTCACTTGGCCTCGTCTGCAGATAAATTGTCAGAGTGCAGAAATGCAGGAGTCTGTATCCATTGAGTACGCCATATCTAGGTGTACGGCTCTGCTTGCGAGGCACGTAAACAAGGCTCCATACCTTTTACTTTGCTGCGGCCACACTTGACTTCTATGGGACCAAAGTAGTCCAGTCCAGTATGGGTAAAGGGTGGCAAGTCAGGTGTTATCTTGTTTAGAGGTAGGTCGGACATTCTTTGTGTCATTGCTGTGCCATGCCATCTCCTGCAGAGTACACAATCCTGTGTTATCCTTCTCGCAGCAGAGTTTACTCTAATGATCCAGTATTTTGTTCTGAGTTTTGCAATCATTTGATTTCTTCCACAATGACCCACCAAGGTGTGGGTGTGGTGTAGGAGTATTTTTGACAGGTGGTTGTCCTTAGGCAGAACGGCAGGATGTTTGGTTACCTCTGGCATAGCCATCTTACTTAGACTGCCTCCAACTCTTAGGATTCCATGTTGGAGGATGGGATCTGGTTTATAGATCCTACTACTTCTCTTTATAGGCAAGCACTTTTGTAGAGAGGTCACCTCATCTGGGAAGGATTGTTGTTGGACATAGGATACGAGTGATTGCTCAGTCTTGGCTAGATCCTCCACAGATAGCTGTGGGTCCAAGTCACTCATTTTTCTTTTTAAGTTCGATTGTTACAGATTTTCTTTGATTTTTAAGAGCCAGGCTCAATAAAAAAAGTGCTCAATAAAACGAGTCAGCGGACTTTGATTCTGCAGCGCATTGGGATCACTGGCCAGTCGGTTTCAGGTTGCATCAGGAAATCTGGCCCCTCTCAGCCAGTGTCCTTCTTGAAGGAAGGTCTCAGCTTTCATGCCTCTTGATGCAATGTCTGCGGGGTTGAGTCCAGTTCTTATGTGGCGCCATTGGGATTTGTGTGTCAGATCCCGAATAGTGGACACTCTGTTGGCCACATAGGTTTGAAACCTTCTGGAGTCATTTTGGATGTATTTTAAGACGGCAGTGCTGTCGGTCCAAAAAATGGAGTCTCCGAGGGTTAACTCAAGCTCTCTTTTCAGCATCCTGTCTATCCTAGCAGTAAGGACTGCGCTGGCAAACTCCAGCCTTGGGATTGTCACCACCTTTAAAGGTGTAACTCTTGCCTTCCCAATCACAAACGCAATGTGAGGTAGTCCACCGTCCCTAGTCAGCTTCAGATAGCTGACTGTCCCATAACCTTGCTCGCTTGTCGCAGAAGAGGTGCATCGGTGCTTCAGTAACTTCATAATCTGGTGTCTTAAGGCATCTCCTGATTCTTAGGCTGGTAATCAGGTTGAGATCTTTCAGCCAACTTTTCCATTTATCTATGTAAGCAGTTGGTATCGATTCATCCCATTCACAATTTAGCTTGCACAGGTCCTGCAGTATTCCTTTTCCTGTCAGCATGACTGGTGCTAGGAACCCAAGAGGATCGTATACTGAGTTCAACACGGACAAAATGCTTCTACGTGTGACTGATGGTTGTCTTGGGGTGATCGAGAAGAATAACATATCCTACTCAGTGTCCCATCGCATGCCAAGAGCTCTTTCTACGGGCAGTTTGTCTTTGTCGAGGTCCAGATCTTTGACCTCTTTTGCTCTCTCTTCAGCTGTAACAGAGGCAAGGACTGCACGACTGTTACTGGTCCATTTGGTCAGCTTAAATCCACCTCTGGCGCACACTGATCTGACCTCTTTCACCAGACAGATTGCTTGGCTCCCTAACACTAACCCTCTACATAAAAGTTGTGGCGGATGGTGTTGAGAACTTCAGTGCTATAGTCTCCTTCCTTATCTTTCGCTGTCCGCTTCAGTGCGAAATTGGCACAGCTCGGGGATGAGACTGCTCCAAAGAGATGCACCATCAGTCCACATCATGTTTAGGTATTCTTACTTGATGGAACATTCCTTCGATGTCCCCCATCACTGCTACTGGTTCCTGTTGGAATCGGAGGAGTACACCCAACAAAGTTCAGGGAAGTTCCTTGGAATGAAGAGGCACAATCGAACACCATCCAGATTGTCTTTTTACTTTTGTGGTAGACATCAGGGGGAGGAATGTACCACAGTCTTCCAACTTTCCGGGGGAGTTGTTCCTCTGACACTCTTTCTGCATGCCCTTTTCTCAAGACATCACTCATAAAGCCATTATAGTCTTTCCGAAGGGCTTCATCTTTCTGGAATTTGCATGCAAGACTTAGCGCCCTTTGTCCCGCCAACTTCCTGTTGTTTGGCAGCCTGATGTTATCCTGACGGAACGGAAGTGGTATTTCATAGTGGCCATCTTTCCTTTTGACTGAGCTGTTCACCATATGCAAGAATTTCTTATCTTCAAATGAGTTTTCTTGTTTTTCATTGCAGGCCAACTCTGAAAATTCCTGGTTGTATTGGTGTACAAGAAGCTCTTCCAGCTTGATCACCGATATCTCACTGGACGTTATCCGTGTTCGACCATGCTCGTCCATAGGTGCAGTACTGCCCAGAGGTCCATTAATAGTCCAACCTAGGCATGTTAGGACTGCGTAGGGCCCCTCCCATTGACTATTGATCACTTTCAGTGGCTCCATAGCCTTTGGGATATTTGCACCGATCAATAGGCCTACTTCCGCTTTGATGGGTCTTAAGTGGACATCCTTTAGGTTAGGCCATCTTTTTATGCCCATCTCTGTAGGAATGTTCTCTTGACTGACAGGAATGGCATTTTGTGTGAAGACCTCAGGAAGCTCTATGAAGCAGCTGCCATCCAGGCTGCATATTTCCAGTCCTCTCATAGCATAGGTTTTCACAGGCTTTTCATGACCCATCGCTCGGAGTAGGATCCCTGTTCTCTTTCCTCTCACAGATAACTGTTCCATCAGTTTCTCTGTGACAAAAGTAGCATTGCTTCCAGGGTCTAGGAATGCATAGGTTTCTATCAAACAGCTGCCTTTATGTGCCTTCATCTTTACAGGTACCACTGCTAGTCTGTGGTTCTGTCCCCTGTTTGTGCTACTGATGACACCATAGCAATTTGTGCTGCTGATGAAACTTTAGCAATGCAATTGCTCCTGGTGTCTGAATCCTGCTTAGCTGCTGGCTTGGTATTTCCTGCAGTAAAGTTCTCTATATGCAAGGGATTGGGGTGTTTCTTTTCACAGGAACGACACGTGAGACGCTTCTTGCATTCTTTACTCATATGACCTCTAACCAAGCAGGCAAAGCAGAGTCCATTTTTCTTTAGCAGCTCAACCTTCTCCTTGTGGGGAATCTTTGCTATTGCTTTGCATGTTTCCATCACATGATCTCCTTTACAGAAGCACAAGGCTTGACGAAAGCATCCATGGCCATACGGATGCCCTCTGGCCTGTCTGCCCTTTTCCGTGCATTGATGTTCTTGTTAGTTTCTGTCTGGGAGCGCCAGTCGTAGCAAAGCTTTTCTTGCTGCTAGATCTCATATACGGTATGTCTCTTTTGTATTATCTCTCATTTGTGCTTCCGGCAAGGTCCTGGATATCCCCGAAGACGGGATCTTGAATTATTCTTGTTATTCCATAAACATAACAAGATCATGGAATTTAGGTCTCTGCTGTGTTCTTGAAGTGATGTCACATATAGCCGACCGCCATTTCTCTCGAAGTTTAAAAGGGACATTGGAAACATGTCTTTTCATGTTAGATTGTAGGTCCAGCTCTGACATGTATGGAAGGTCCTGAACTGCATTACCACAGCCTCTTATATAGAGGCTATGCATTCAGCTATGAAGTGCCTTTCCATCATCTGTACGTATTTGGTTCCAGTTTAAGGCCTTTTCAATGTATGCAGATGTGACCTTGAAATCATCGCCAAAATGATATTTAAGTAGGCGCTTTGCTTCCTCATAACCAGTTGTGGCGTTCATGTGAAAACAGCTTTGAACTAGTTCCTTTGGCTGACCTACAGTATACTGTTCTAAGAAGCACATTCGATCCTCTGTACTGTTGGTTTTGTCCTCGATGTTGTGATTAAAAGCCTTCATAAATGGCCTGAAAGTGAGAGGATCACCGTCAAACACCAGCACCTCTCTTCTTGGGAGTTTAGATTCTTTCTGCTGTATCACTAGCAGATCCGCCATGTCTGTCTGTCTTTGTATAATGTTTGAGATTGATGCTCTGAGCTATTTCACTTCTTGGAGTGGAGTCGCCTTGTATGTATGGTCCATCAGATACAGCAACTCTAGGTATGTGAGGGTTTGTTGCAGCCCTTGGTGGTTGCTCAGACCTTTTTATGATTCCAGTTAGTGATGGGTACTGAGTATGTATCATCTTTTGAAAGGGTGTTTTAGGTATGGTTCCTATCCGTGCAAACTCCAGTTGTGCTAGGCTTCCTTCTATATTGTCAGATGCGTTTATTTTTTCCTCCATTTCTTTTCCAGATCCTGATGCCTCATCACTTTCAAATTCTTCCAGAGCCTTTAGCCTTGCATCGGCTGCAGCAATATCTGCCTCCAAGTCCAGAGATTCCATTTTTAAACCCAGCTGATGCTTCTCCATTTCCAGTTCATATTTCCTCTTGAGAGCTTCAGCTCTGGCCTGCAGAGCAGCTTTGTCTGCAGCAGCCTTCATGCGTGCTTAAACAACAGATGATGATTTTAAACTTTTGGAACCTTTAGAACTTTTAGAACCTTTTGAACCCTTTGAACCAGTCTGTGAGACACTGTCCCCAACATCCACAAGAGCTTGTGGGTCAGGCTGAGTTTTTATCCATTGACCCACCTTAGTTAGGAAAGCATCATAATCAGCCATTTTTGGCTCATACCAGTCCAGAGTTTCATTCATTCTTACGTCCTCAGGCAGCAGTT
Organism: Gadus morhua; assembly: GCF_902167405.1. Classification (NCBI taxonomy): domain Eukaryota; kingdom Metazoa; phylum Chordata; class Actinopteri; order Gadiformes; family Gadidae; genus Gadus; species Gadus morhua. The sequence goes on along the minus strand of NC_044055.1, from coordinate 27,246,174 downwards.
TCTGAACAGATTCATGACACCTATTAAATTCATCCAGCAGTCTCAGAAATTCATTTGCACCTTCATTAAGCGCTTTGAGTGTTAGAAAGCGACGTCAAAGACTTTGGCGAACTTTGGCAAACTATTTCTCTGCTGATCAACGCTGCGAATGATAACAAATACATTGGAAAAATACACACTTTGTGAAATTGTTTTTTTCGATTTGGCAAGTAGCCATTACTATATAGCAATAATCTTTGGCTGGGATTATGAGGCATCAGACAATCAAGTCATTTTAGCCTGAATACATAGGTAAAAAGCACCAGAGCAGGTTGCTAGTAACATGGACAGTATCAGAACGATAACCTGTTGAACTAAATGGATGTGGTAGGCTACACCACGGGATGCATCTGCAGACCACTGCCACATAAATAAAGGTCAGATGCAATATTTATTGATTAAGATTTGCTGGTGCTGTCGCGAGGTCTTCTGTGTTTTTTGTTTCAAGTGGTCGGCTGTTTTAACTTGCAATTGATAGTCGGTGGAGTCAGTCTCTTGTTGACACAAAGTGACTTTTGGTCATTCTTGCTTTGCTTGAATTCTGGAATAATTGTGGGGGGGGAGTGCATGCGTTTTGGTCAGAATGCCTAATGTAGACTAGTTTTGATGATATGCGTGTTGTGAATTTAGAACAGCCAGCTCATGATGTGATACAGTGTTCAGCTGTGCAACAAATATTTTTTTCTTTTTCAATCTTGACGACTTTTGTAGTGCTGTGTGTAGCCACACGTTTGGCCCTTCTGAATTTAAACACACAGTTAAATTCCTTTCCTAGCTCCTCTTGTTTATGTTGTTAGCTCAGACATATGTCACATTGTCAACATTGCAATGGAGCAGAACATAGTGGGTCATATGTCCGATTGCTTTTTGGAAACGTATTCTTCATAAAACGTACCAGACAGATTTTGTATACATTTTATTCCTTAGTAATTAGCTACATCGGTATGCCGTCTTTCAGAACCTTTCATTACCGGTGTTACACCGAATTCTGCGACCCACCGAAAAGTGTGACCCCAGGGGGCGCTGTTGCATATTTTCTGCCGGCACTAAAGAGAGAAGAAAAGAGTGCATCCTCATTGTACCCAGCACTTCTGAAAATGTACTTCCGAATGCGTCTCTGTCCCCAGCACATTTCAAGCCAAACTGACGCCCATGGGTGGGGGTTCGATTCACTACAATGTTATGCCATCCCCGGCAATGTTTGACGTTCAGAGCGGGTGCTCCAGCAGCCCATTCACTCCTGCAGGCCTATTAACCCGACTACGGCTCTAAGACGCTGAGCATCTTTCCTATTGGATTACTTTTAGGATATTATTTATTACTGATACTTATTTATTTATTATATAGGCTACGGAGACCACCAGACTTCCTCGAAGCAACAGAATGATCAATTAAATTCAAAATTGGGTGCGAGAATAGGGATATAGTGTCATACCGTCATTCAGGCTGGTCAATGGTCATTATCAGTGTTTGTAATAACGCAGTTTAAAAGAACGGTGTTAGGTAACGCCGTTATTTTTTCAGTAACAGGGAAATCTAACTAATTACTGTTTCCGTCGTTACAAACGCCGTTGCCGTTACTGTACGTTAAATGCGGTGTGTTACTATGAATTGATTGAATAAACTGTGTAATCCGAACGCACCCCTGGCTCCAAACACAAACTGCTAGTGAGGAGAAGGGGTGGGGTTAACAACGAGATAAGTGATTATGATTGGCTAAGGCAGAGTCATGTTTCATGGTAGCCAATCGGAGCCAGTGTTTTTACACACAATCCAGGACACGCGCCACACACACGCACACACCAACAGATTCGATGAAGGCAGCAGAAATGGCGAGTCCGGAGAAATCGGATGAAAAGTTAGCATTTTCTATTCGGCAGATGTTCCACAGCCTTTGCAACCAAGCAAATAAAAATTCAGTTGGAAGTATATCAGGGCCTTGAATGGGCAGTTCAACCATTTAAGCCACATTAAGGCAAGTGCTCCGAAAGATTCAAATTCTTTGACATATAACACACTTCCTTTTGGTTACAGTAACCCGCAATAGTTACTTTCCCTGGTAACTAGTTACTTTCATTATAAAGTAATTCAGTTACTAACTTGGAACAAGTAGTGAGTAACTATATCTAATTACTCTAATTATCTTGTTATAACGATAATTGAATAAAAGCTATCGTCTACTGATAATATTATAACTAAATAATTGTATATTTCTATCTATATATATTTCTATATTTTTTAATATTTAATTAATTAAATACATTAACGGCTTTAAACATGTGACATGCCTACCTTTTTTTGGCCTTTTTCCTTTCATTGCAGTTTAGACTAATTAATAAGTTACTTTTTTAATGGACTCGTTATTTTATATCGCTGTCTGATGTTACGTCACTCTGAGAGATGCGCATTGACAGATTTTATAGTGACACAGCCTATAACCTATTCTTTTTTTTTTTTCTTTTTTTTTAATATTTATTTAAACATAATAACACAATGACACAAATATCAACAGACATGTACGAGAACAATAACAACAGACATTTGACAGAACATAACAAGGGATGGGGAAGGGTGCAAGGATGACACCTTAAGATACATAGACATTACTTTGAACAGAAATATGATAGTGACTATTAATTCTCCAGCATAGAAGCTGCGCGCTCCATGCACATCAAGTCCTTATATCCCCTAAGCCATGTTTCCTTACTAAAGCAATCCGTTTTGCGCTCCTTCCAGTTTAGAAGGATGAGTCTTTTTGTGGCCAAACAGCCCAATGTCCAGCTCTGGACAGCAGCCCTCCCCACAACATTTTCTGGCTTAAGGCCCAGTAAGCATATGTTGGGACCAACTGGAATGTTTACATCTAAAGACTCTGACAAAAATGATATTACATCCAACCAGAGTGTCTTAACAGCTGGGCATTCCCATAGCAGGTGTAATAATGTGCCACGCTTGCCACACTCATGCCAGCATAGAGCTTGATGTTTCTTGTCCAATTAAAAATCCATTTTTGGTCACATTATGTTATTTGTAAGTGTACAATGACCTCACGTTGTAAGTGTACAATGACCTCACCTCACGACCTCACTATAACCTATTCTTGAACGCAAAACACCAAGCTCATTGATTTAACGAGGCAGGGTTATTTGACAATTAACAATGAACTATTAATTGAATATGTGTGAGAGGTCATTCCTCCTCTTGAGTCTGCTTCCTATTTATGTCTGTCTAGTGTACACCCCTACTGTCCACACGCACCCCCCCCCCCCCTCCCCATATGGATTTGGAGAATTGTTGCCACGTCCCAGTGGTGGTGGTATCATATATATGAAAGAGGGCATTCAATTATACTACAATGATCAATTAGGAGGCCGAAGCCCTAAAGGAAGTGATGCAATAGGTGACGAGGATATTAACAAGTAAGCTACAGACCTGGGGTCTCTTTTATTTCAAAGGGGTCTCAAAGGTCGTATACAACTATCAACTTGTGGTCTACAGCCCTACAGGAAAGGCTCACACAGCATCATCAAATGCTCTATTGAAACGCATTGGCAACAAGCCGTTGCTAGAAATTAATCTAATCTACCTTCAACCAAAGTGCATCTTGGGATTACTCTGTGAAAATTGTTGGTCTCTGGGAAAAAGCCGGCCCTAACCGAAACCTCAGACCCCCCCCTCCCTGCCCTCGAGGTCCAACCGGGCCAAGGAAAAGACAGGTTTGAGATAGGAAGCTCCTTAGGGCGGTAGGAGCTTCCTATCTCAAACCTGTCTTTCCAGCACATTCTGAACCACTAGGTCTTGCAGGCAACACTTCTGAGAGGCTTTGTCAAAATAACAGTCCATTTGGGAAAACCTTTTTTCTCTAAGGGCGCCAAATCTTGGATACGTCATTCATACATTTTGGCATCTCTAGCTATCTCAAAAAAGGCGGGAAAAGCTTGGCTTTCCATAGAATGAGCGACCTGTGGCAGCCAGCCATTGTCCCCATGGCTGCTACCACAACAAAAAGCCTATGTTATGAGTTAACATCTCATTGAACAGAATAAATATAGATAACGTGCGTCAGTGTAATAAAAACGTACATGCAATAATATATAGCTTAGATATTGATAGACCAATATGCCTTTTTATAATATAAAAATAAATAGGCCTTTTGGTCTATCCATCTATAATTAATTTTAAATTAACTTTGTAATACAGTGATGCGTATGAATTTGTATTGATTATATTGTAGCCTATAGCCTTTTCTTTTTTAAATGTCAAAGACTAATAAAATAGTTTTTGACTAAAAGAGCAAAAATCAATCTGATTGTGAATAAATTCGAACCCACGAACCCTTGATTACCAACCTAGCATCGCTACCACTTACACCACTGTGGCTAACAAGTGAAACATCGTTACACTTATAATCAATGACAACACTGTGACTTCCATGATAGACACGTTACACTTTTTATAGAACTATATTACACTATCATTTGCTTCATAGGATATTTTATTAGTCTTTGACATTTAAAAAAGAAAAGGCTATACAATATAATCAATACAAATTCATACGCATCACTGTATTACAAAGTTAATTTAAAATTAATTATAGATGGATAGACCAAAAGGCCTATTTATTTTTATATTATAAAAAGGCATATTGGTCTATCAATATCTAAGCTAGGCTATATCTTATTGCATGTACGTTTTTATTACACTGACGCACGTAGCCCATATTTATTCTGTTCAATGGGATGTTAACTGATAACATAGGCTTTTGGTTGTGGTAGCAGCCATGGTGACAATGGCTGGCTGCCACAGGTCGCTCATTCAGCCATACCTCTGGTTGGTTGCGACCTATTTGCCGCCAAAAGGGTCGCGACGCTTTTATGGTCGCGACCTAGTCGGTCAGCCTGCCAGAGCCAGTGGCAGCCAGCGCGGCCGGCAAGTGGCAGCCAGCGCGGACAGTGGCAGCCAGCGCGGACAGTGGCAGCCAGCGCGGCTGGCCTGTCGTCGCAGCTAGCCAGCCGATACCAGCCAGCGTCGCAGCCCGTCATATAATTATCATACCATACCATCGTACTAAATCATACAAAAATTGCGTCAATAAGTTTGACTAAAAGAGCAAAAATGAATCAGTCCGTGGAGAGAATAGAACACCGGCCTTCAGGATCAATAACTTAGCCTCACTACCACTTGTACCACAGCTTGCGCCACTGTAGCATTAATTTCAAACTATTCCTCTTATATTAAAGTATAGCCTATCGCTCTATAACGAAGAACTTTGTGCATAATATACCTTATTAGGCTCAATGACATTTAACAAAACAAATATATAGGCTATATAAGATATAAAATACAATTAAATAAATTATTTGAATACGCCCCAAATTACAACTTATGTATTTTATTGATACTGATAGACCAACGATTTCATCATTTTAAACTGTACTTCAATATAAAAATATTAAAACAATATTAGCAATAAAGAGCTGTAGGTAGCTTTCGCCAGAGAGCATGGCCTTCTGGTACTTCAACTGTCGCAAAAAACCCGTTAATAACATGCAAATTAACTGATTAAGGACCGCCCGTAGACTTTGAGCGACCGAGCCAGACGAGAAAACGGCAGCCAGACGAGCGACCAACACAGCGACCAATGCGACCTACGTCGCGACCAATGCGACCTACGTCGCGACCAATGCGACCTAGGTCGCGACGCACGTCGTTGGCCACTCGAAGAGCTCGGCCCTACTGGGAAAAGGGGCATGAAATGAAACAGTAGAGTAATGTACATGAGACAGAGGTTAGTTTCTAGTCCCGATTTTTTGTGGGATGGAGGTGTACATTTGTGGCTTAAAGTGTGTAGACACAGCTGGCCTGTGGCCAAGCTTTTGAAGTCTGGGGTCCAAAGGTCAAAAGGAGTCGGCACCACGCCGCTTATGTGGTAACAAAAAGTGAATATGCATTTCTCTCATAGCTTTTTGTCATTATTAAAGAGAGGCCTGATTTTCAGATATGCATGTTGGATGGCTAGGGTATAGGTATGGGAAGAACTTCAGGCCAAATTCTTGCAAGCGAGCCGCTGGGTGAGGTGCAACGAGATGGAGCACTTGCTGAGTTAATTCCTGTAGGGCTGGAGCCACAAGATGCGCATGTGTCCTTTGAGACCCCATTTAATATACAAGAGACCCCAAGTCTATAGCTTACTTGTAAATGTCCTCGACTCAGTCACCTATTGCATCACTGTCTTCTGTTTTGGGCATTTCCTCCCAGTGCTCCCGGTGTTTTAAGATGGGACATATGTATTTATAATTTGTAAGCCCATGTTGCAAATATAACAACCAAAACTACATTTAAAATGTTGATGCATGATTGTGGACTACGTGGAAATAGTAAAATTCCAGGTCTTCTGGAAATGTTTTTGGTCGCTGTGTCATAATTCAGCTTCATTTTTTATATATTGTTGCTTAAGGCACACTCATTAACGAGAAAATGTCAAACTGGCACTGCATGTTGAAAAGGTTGCTGACCCCTGCTCTAACAGATCTAGCTATTGAATAAAAGCTACATGGTCTACTTATATTATAACTAAATATTGTTATATTTATATTTAAATATAATATATAGCCTATATTTTAATATTTAATTAATTCAACATTAAACCAATTGATTTCAATCTGGAGATTTTTTTCTACTTCAGTAAGGCAGCGCAGTGCACGCTCTAATTATGGATTGGTCAAAACATCAACCGATTTTTGCAGCAGACCCCATCAAAAACTGAAACTAACCACGTCCCTTAAACCCAGTCTCACACCAGAATGTAGTATATAACTACATTGGTCCACCGCTGAAAACGCATTACAATAACGGCTCTAATCATAACATGCCCTATTCTTTTCATTGGGGCTGCGTCCACGTCACTTGACTGTCATGGTTGCTATGGTGGTTGCTATCCACCGCCCCCTCTGCTCCTTACATGGCTCCAAAAACCACGCGGCAACGGAGCTGCCGTCAATTGTGTTGTTTTGTTGTAAACTAGGGTCTGCTGATTAGGAAATAGACAGATATTCCAAGGTTTCCTTCAAAAGGCACCTTGGATGTTTCTATTTTCTGCAGTTTGGACTTGTAATTAATAAGTTAGTTTTTTAATTAACTTGTTTTAATCTTTGTCTGGTGGCTTGTTACATCACTCTGAGAGCATGGACAGATTTCATAGTGACACTGTCTATAACCTATTCTTGAAAGCAAAACACCAAGCTGATTGATTTAACGAGGCAGGGTTATTTGAAACAATTAATTATATGTGTGAGAGGTCATTCCTCCTCCTGATTGTGCTTCCTATTTATGTCTAGTGTACACCCCTGTGGATTTGGAGAATTGTTGCCACGTCCCAACAGCGGTGGTATCATTATGAAAGAGGGCATTCAAGGCTTTTTTTTTTTTATTTTTTTTTTTAAGTGTGCCAATGATTATGCTGCCCAGTGCCAGTGGTGGCACGCGTGCCTAGGGTTGCCGACCCCTGTGTTAGAGCGTGCCCTGCGCAGCCCGCCCCCCCCTTCTTAAGTCGAAATGAATCACCCGATTGAAATGCATTGGTTTAATATTAAATTAATTGAATATTAAAATATAGATTACATATATACGTATAAACATATAATTATTTTGTTGTAATATTATAAGTAGACCATGTAGCTTTTATTCAATTATCGTTATAACAAGATCTGTATAGAGCGTGCGCAGCGCAGCCCGCCCCCCCTTCTGAAGTCGAAAAAAAATGCTTGTGGACAGGGGTTTACACTAGACATAAATAGGAAGCACACTCAAGAGGAGGAATGATCTCTCACACATATTCAATTAATTTTTTCAAATAACCCTGCCTAGTTAAATCAATGAGCTTGGTGTTTTGCTTTCAAGAATAGGTTTTAGGCTGTGTTCTATATTATAGGCACTATCAAATCTGTCAATGCGCGTCTCTCAGAGTGACGTAACAAACCACCATACAGCGATTTGAAAAAACGAGTTCATTAAAAATGTAACTTATTAATTACAAGTCTAAGCTGCGGAAAATAACATATTACAAGGTGCCTTCTGAAGGAAACCTTGGAATATCTGTCTATTTCCTAATCAGCGGACCCTAGTTCACGTGACGCTGGGTCACGTGATGTTGACGCAGGCCCATTGAAAAGAAAAGGCCAAAAAATCGTAGGCATGTCACATGTTTAAAGCCGTTATTGTATTTAATTAATTAAATGTTAAAATATATATTATAGCCTATATATATACAGAAATATACAATTATTTAGTTATAATATTAGTAGTAGACCATAGCTTTTATTCAATTATCGTTATAAAAAGATCTGTATCATGAGCATTGACCAGCCTGAAAGAAATTCATATTGACGGTATGGCACTATATCCCTATTCTCGCACACCCATCTTGAATTTAATAGACCATTCTCGTTGCTTTGAGGAAGTCTGGTGGTCTCCGTAGCTTATATAATAAATAAATAAATATCCTAAAAACGATCCAATAGGAAAGATGCTCAGGGTCTTAGAGCCGTAGTCAGATTAATAGTATGGGATCAGAACAGTTAATAATGAATACACAGCGAAGGATTCACAAATGTATTTTGTGATTATATCAATTACTCTCTTCTCACAAATACATTTCAATGCACACACAAATGGATACCGGTATGTATAAATGTAAAATAAATCCATCAACAAAAATAGGTTTCACATACACATTTTTGATCCACACACAATTGTGCCTTGTTTGAAATAAATGTAATATAAATCCATAAATATATTAATTAAAAAAAGTATTTGCAATTTTCATAAAAAATGTATTTGGATGTCGTTACATTTATATGCAAACTGTTAAACTTGAATTTACAAGACGCTTTTCATTTGTGACTCTCCTGACGTCGCTGGATTCACAAATGCATTTTTTTCAACAAGGAACTCTCTGTAGCCAATCAGATGCCTCCCTTGTTTTCTCTGAGTCCAGCCCGTCCAGCCTCCGAGCCTCCCGGTTCCCTCGGTCAAATGTCTATGGGAAATAACATAGGTTTTTTGAATGATCGTACATAACAATCTCTAGGTGGCGAAGAAGTAAAAGCTGCGTCACGTTTTGAGCGACACACTTTTTCCATCTAGTTCCGACTGGGTTTTGGGATTGTCTGTGCCGTTAAAGTAATAAACGGCACCGACATTGTAAAAACCCAGTCACTGCAGTCATGTGATTGGCTGAAAACGAGGGAGGCATCTGATTGGCTACAGAGAGTTCCTTGTTGCAAAAAATGCATTTGTGAATCCAGCCACGTCAGGAGAGTCTCAAAAATCCACATATAAATACAGACCAGTTCACACACAAATGCAAACAAGTTCACAAATGAAAAGCGTCTTGTAAATTCAAGTTTAACAGTTTGTATATAAATGTAACATCCAATACATTTTGATGAAAATTGCAAATATTTTTTTAATTCATATAGGCTATTTATGGATTTATATTACATTTATTTAAAACAAGGTACATTTGTGTGTGGATCAGAAATGTGTTTGTGAAACTTATTTTTGTTTATGGATTTATTTTACATTTATACATAGCCTACCGATATCCATTTGTGTGTGCATTGAAATGTATTTGTGAGAAGAGAGTAATTTATAAATAAATCACAAAAAAAAATTGTGAATCCTTCTCTGTGGATTCATTATTAATGAGACTGTTCTGACCCCATATAATAGCCCTACAGGAGTGAATGGGCTGCTGGAGCACCCGCTCTGAACGTCAAACATCGCCGGGGATGGCATAACATTGAACTAAACCCCCTCTCCGTCTGCAGACGACGCCGAAGGGTACCTTTCCCGTCAGCGACCGACGCTACAGTGCCAACAGTCGGTATACGTTCTCGGAGTGAGACTGTCTTGCCAATATACACCCAGTACACACTCAGGAGGAGGATTGACCTCTCACACATGATCATTTAATGAATTATTTCAAATAACCCTGCCTCGTTAAATGTGTCCGTGCACATCTCTCAGAGTGACGTTATAGCCATAGGCCTACTGGCCACCAGACAGTGATAAAAAAATGAAGAGTAACGTTGACTACAAAAGAAACGTATTAATTACAAGTCTAAACTGTGGGAAATAGAACGATATGGGGGCTATATAGAGCGTGCACTGGGCCGCCCTTCTGAAGTCTAAAAAAATCTCCAGATTGAAATGCATTGGTTTAATAGTGAATGAATTAAATATATATTATACAGGCCTATATATATTATTTCTTTACATAAAATGATTGTTATAATATAAGTAGACATGTAGCCTTTATTCAATTATCGTAATGATAAAATGATGCATAAATATAATTGTATACATAAATATAAAATGATCTAGTTATATTATAAGTAGACATGTAGCTTTTATTCAATTATCGTTATAACAAGATCTGTAACCTAACTGCCCGTTGAAAATCCACTTCCAATGTGTAAATGTGGTTCAGGTAGGCCTATACCAGACAATATAAAAATATTCATAATCTAAAAATGATGTACAAAATAAGGTTATGGGCCGAATTCAGTTAAAATTCAGCCTCCGCTGGCCCACAACTAGATCGTCTCATTTCCTCGTTGCAAGCTTTAATTTAATTATAGGCCTATTAAAAATATTATGACCATGGAGCCTTTCATTTCTTGCCGTTATCATTACATCCTTTCTCGTTATATCGATATGAATTCTCGAAACAGTGGAAGAGAGAGAGAGGGAGCCATGCGGAGCCAAGTAACTGATGTGCTTAAGAGGGCCTCTCCTATATATTATATATATATATATATATATATATATATATATATATATATATATATATATATATATATATATATATATATATACACACACACACACCAACACACACACACACACACACACACACACACACACACACATATACGTATACATACACATATGATATAGGTAGCCTATATATACACATACGTATGCATACGTACACACATATATATAGACACACATTATATATACACACACACACACATATACATACCACACACACTGCAAGTTTAACATCTGAGAAACGCTCCCATTCAGAATGCATTGGTTTACATTTTGTTCTGTGGAGCACGGTTAGTTTAATTTATTTATTGAATTTCAGTTTTTGAGGTCTGCTTCAAAAAAGCAAAAATGGGGATATATATATATATATATATATATATATATATATATATATATATATATCCTAACTAGAGCAGTTCTCAACCCGAGCAAACGCCCCCCTGACCTTACCCTGATCCTTGGCCACGGCACTCCCACTACTCCCGCCGTGCCTCGTGAACGAATGAATGGATGGCCCGGGAACCACCGCGAAAACAGGTCGCTCGTAGTGACCTAATTAGGCCTTTATATTTTGTATTTGAAATGCAACAGTCTCATCGTGGAGTCTATGCTCTGAGCAGCTGGAACTGAACAACAGCAAGGAGGAGGAAAACAGGCTAAGAATTTTTTTTTGGAAGACCGTGTTTGATTGTTTTGTGTTGGTTATTGAACCGTTAACCCGCGAACTTGGGTTATGTTTATCAGCGTTACAGAGATCATGACGATAGCTGATACGGGTGTCCAGGCGTGTGCAGGACCGAACCGCGCTGTATGACCACTGTTCCACTGCGCATAGACAGTAAATAGGTGAGACGGTAGAGGGGTTAGAAACCAATAAATGAAAATAGGCTATTTATTTCAGGTAGCCTATTTTTTCACCAAGAAATATTGAAGTTTAAAATCACCCCAAAAAAATGAAAATACAAATCACATTCCCCCATTGAGAAACCATAAACTAGAGCAGCCGGGTCTTCAACTAAAATTAAACAAGGTCCAGTTGCTAAAAATTCCTTCCAAGAAAGGTCCGAACCTCTAACCTACCACCACCTAATAACATACTTGTCAAATACAAACACAGCATATTTCCTTTTAATTTCAGATGTATTCATTTTAAATTTCCAAATAGCTTACTTTTAACAATGAAAAAAAAGTAAGACAAACTAACACATATTAACATTTCAAGTAAACAAAACAGGTACATTAAGCTTGCATTTCAAGTGAACATAAAAAGTGCATAAGACCTACCTGTCAAGTAAGCAGAACAAGTACACTAGGCCTACACTTCAAGTAAGCAAAACAGGTACCCCATCTGTAGTGACTGAGACAACCTTTTTTAGATCAATCCCCCTCTTTAATTGCCTCATAAATATCTTCTCGTCTTTTGTGTGTGTCTCAAGTGGTGTTAGACCCAACAGGTCCTCACAGATCACTTTCTTGTCTTGATAAAAAAAACCATTTGATTTTCTGGTTGTCGTTGCAGCTGACATGGAATTTGCTTTATTTCACACAATACATCCCTTTGTACACTAGGCCTACACTTCAAGTAAGCAAAACAGGTACCCCATCTGTAGTGACTGAGACAACCTTTTTTAGATCAATCCCCCTCCTTAATTGCCTCATAAATATCTTCTCGTCTTTTGTGTGTGTCTCAAGTGGTGTTAGACCCAACAGGTCCTCACAGATCACTTTCTTGTCTTGATAAAAAAAACCATTTGATTTTCTGGTTGTCGTTGCAGCTGACATGGAATTTGCTTTATTTCACACAATACATCCCTTTGTACACTAGGCCTACACTTCAAGTAAGCAAAACAGGTACCCCATCTGTAGTGACTGAGACAACCTTTTTTAGATCAATCCCCCTCCTTAATTGCCTCATAAATATCTTCTCGTCTTTTGTGTGTGTCTCAAGTGGTGTTAGACCCAACAGGTCCTCACAGATCACTTTCTTGTCTTGATAAAAAAAACCATTTGATTTTCTGGTTGTCGTTGCAGCTGACATGGAATTTGCTTTATTTCACACAATACATCCCTTTGTTTACCTTCAAGTAACGTCTCGGCAGCGGCGTTCAAACAGTCCTTCACAACAGTTGCGTCACTGAAAGTTTTTTTATGTTGCCCCAAAATCCATTCCGATTGCCTGAAGTAGAGGGTGCACTGTAGTATCTGTGCACACCCCTTCTGAAGACTCTCGGTCTCTCTCGTTTTGTAGAGCACTTTTAATCGTCTGAGAAACGCACGTTCTGTGGAGCACGTTCGTTTTAGTTTTTGAGGTGTGTTTAAAAAAAAAAAAAAAAAAGGGTTAGCTATTGACATATACATATAACTAGAGGGTGCACTGTACTGTCTGCGCACACTTGTCTAAAAAAGCTCCCATTCAAAATGCATTGCTTTACATTTCGTTCTGTGCAGCACGAAAAAAGTCTGACATACGTGCTCTGGGACATGATTCAATAGATGAACGTTTGTGCGCATGAGCACGAAATCACGTGATGCCTAGAGACAGCGTTTTCCAATGCAAACCAATCCACAGGGAGTGATGAGGTTTGGATCTCTTTTAAAATACAAGCTAAAAATTAAAAGCCGAGAAAAATTGTCCCAATAAAACCATAAAGTCCCAACAACGAAAAAGCTGTTGTAAAAATTATTTATTTTAGTTTTGCAAGCGGTCAACATAGGTTACTAAAATACATGCATATTAGGGGAACTGATAACTAAAAATATGGTTTATTTTTATCATACATATTAAAACAAGGGCTGCTCTAAAACATCGGTATACAGCCTAAAACTTTGTAAAAAAAAATTAACATTGCACAAATATGCTAACTGGCACATTTTGTTCCTCATCTGAATTCATCAGATAGTCATCTTAAAACAGGCACATTCAATATATTGACTTAGGACTTAAATATATTTATACCCTTTCTTATATATATTCAAGTTATCTTCTGGAGATTGCAATTCGTTTAAGTAGAGACATCTTGATGACAAACCGCTAAATCAAGCCAAACCACTTAAGCTAAAACAAGCTACATGCTAGCCGAGCACATGTACCGCAAGCTAGCCAAGCTATGCTAGCCAAGCTGAAATACAGCAAGACTAGCCCTGCAGTGCTAGCCCATCTTAGCAACACCATCTTAGCTACACAGTACTAGCTAGACTCCATCCAGTTGCATAGCAGCTGAGAACACCTGCCTCACAGAAAACCTTTACATGGTGACCGCTGGGTTCCGGGGTCTGGAAAAACACACCATTTCTGAATTAATCAAATCTTGAAATCTAGTGGCGGCCCTCCAAAGCCATCAACATGCTCCAGGAGGCCAAAGACCTCTAGAACTTCACCCGAGGGTAGGGTTAGAGGTTATTGTACCCCTGGTGATTTGTGACTCTTTGTGTTCAGTTGCCTTTGTAGGTGAGGAGGAAAATGACGATGCCGGTCAACAGCATCATCATGGTTACCACAGAGGTGAGGAGCACGGCGCGACACACAGGTCGGTCGGTCAGCCGGAACAGAAAGCCCCCCATCACCCCCTCCTCCACCCCCTCCCTCCTTGGACTGGGAATCCCCACATCAAGTGAGTGGCTGACCGACTGCAGAGGAGTGAGGGACCTCTGACCCCACCTCATAGGCCCTTCAGATGACCTACCAGTGAAGAGAGAACATAGTTCATCGTCAGTCATAATCCATTTAGGGATGTGCATTGAATCAGTCGACGCATTCTCCATTTCCAGAAATACAAACAGAATGTACAGCAGCCTTTTAAATTAGTCAACATTAGGATTTTATGATTGTTGCACCCCCCTGTGGCTCAGAAATAAGTAACTTGTTTAATCCTAGACTGAAAATTCAGGTGTCACAGCCGAAAGTACAGGACAGTAATCCAAATTAGGAAAGAAAACTAATTGCAACTAGAAAATGCTGTGAGTGCTGTAGTGCAAAGTGAGGTTGAAAATATTTTTTGATAAAGCCACATCGATTACGATATAAAGAAACGTTAAATGGCTTAAATCAAGTGAATGGATTTGAACAAAAGTTCAAAAGTCTAAATGGAGTAAACAATGTAAACATGCACACCATTTAAGAAACAGTAAATGGTTATAAACCAATAAAGTGACCACTGAATGAAAAGCGCAAAGCATTGCTAAAAATGTAAAATGAATTGAACTGAAGAATCTGAAACGTTAAATGTATTGCCCTACACTATGTGTGTGTGCGTGTTTAAGAGAATAGCGAGCCGGTGCGTGATTAAAAGTAGCTCAATAAAGTGGGGGAAAAAACCGCCCAATCTGGCAACACTGCCTGAACGTCCTCCAAAAGTAGCCCAATCCGGCGAGAAAAAACACCCCATCTGGCAACACTGCCGAATGTCCTCACGCTCAAGCGTCAACGTAAATCAATGAGACCAACTGAAAACGAAGCCGGTGTGGGTACCAGATTGACTCGGCTGCCAGATCGACTCGGGGTCCTAGATGCGCAATAATGACGCACTTCCCTTAAACGCTGTCTTTGAAATGCGCATGCACGTTTCATTCATTCCCATGTTAACGTCAAATTAATGTTGCCTATACTTGGGTAATATATAAAAGAAGAATCGGTTAAATCCATTCACTGAACGGGGCGATCCACTTTAAATTCAGCACTCCCAACACAGTCAAAACAGCCACCCACATGCAGACACTTCCGTTCTCCTCCTTCAGAATAAGAGTCCCTAGCAGGAACTGGGTTACATATGCATTCATCAGCGCTTTAAGACGCGTTTCCAATGGCTTTGTTTGTGCGAAACAACGGGCTGCGTTCAGTGAAATCAAAACCAAAACGGATTGAGCCTTCTTTTTATGTCCATAATTGAGCCCCTTTTATAAACAACCATTCCGGGTTTTGTCCGTTGGCTTGTGTCGATAAGTCAAGTGTCGATATGTCATCTGTAAGTGCAGGACCCCGAGTCGATGTGGCAGCCGAGTCAATCTGATACCAACACCGGTCTGAAACTAAAACTGTGATTCTGAAAAAAGTTTAAATGATATAGATTCCGTTTGGATATTGTGTAGATTTGTTAAATGGTTTGAACGAAGATAAACCGTTGAAAATGTATTAAGTTACGTCTAAACAGTTTGAAGTAGGACGGCTCTGCCGTCCTCCCATTGACTCCCATGTTAAAAAAAGGATAATATTTTAAAAGTAGAATATCTTAAAAAGTATAAAATATTTAAAAAATCTGAAAAGCGCGCGTCAAAAAGGTGAAAAATTGAGGAAGGAGATAGGTCTCAAAGTTTGGAGAGGATAATGAAAAGAATAAAACTTATGAAGAACAATAGTTGAGCGCTGCATGCAGCACTCACCTAACTAAGAACTAAAGAAAATATGAGTTTACAGATAAAATGGAAACTATGCATGGATATGGTGACAGCATATGCGCTCTTGTTTAAACTTGACATTATTTAGCATTAGACACATGGACAAATATGTACAGTGTCCAAAGATGTATCAGAGATAATTTATTCCTCTCTCAGCAGGGCACTGACCTCTTGACCTGCAGCTTGCCCTTGGTGCGGTTGAAGCGGATGCTGTAGACCTTCTGCATGGCGGCCGGGAGGTAGGACAGCACGGCCGGGTCCGTGTCGAGCTTGGGGAGGCCCAGGCTGGGCAGGTGGGTCAGCCCGCGACACAGGGGGCACTGGATTGTGTCGGGGTGGACAGACTTGACATTGATACGCGCCAGACACTCAAGGCAGAAGGTGTGCTTGCACAGAAGCATCTTGGGACAGCGGAAGACGTTGTTGAACTGGCTGAAGCACACGGCGCACTCTAGGTCCGGGAAAAAAGGACCCTCTGGACCCTGCGATGGGAGCATAGCCGGGGAGAAGGGCGAGGCCAATGAGAGCAGAGCGGCGGGGCTGGTGACAGGGAGGTCGGTCGGCGAGGCAGGGATTATGGCCTGGCATGGGGAGGGATAGGAGAACAGGCCTGGGTTGAAGGAGGTGGGGTTCGGGGGGAACTCAGGCTGAGAGGGAGGGGCTGACCTCTGGAGGTCGGGGTGATGGTAAGGAGTCTCGTAGTCAGGTGGGCTGGGCAGAGAGTTGGGGGACACAGTTCCCTCGGGTGGCAGATGGAAGGACCGCGGGGTGATGCTGCACGGATTCATGACATGAGGAGACGACTCAACCAGGGAAGAGTAATACAGAAGTGGACCACGGTTGTGAGGAGGCTATGGTGGCAGTGCTCTGCAGGGGAAGCAGAGCGCACAGGCATGAGGCGATGATGGTAAGACTCAAGCCCAGTTGATGGTCCAACAAGTAAATTAGAAACGCACAAGATATTAGACTGGACACTACAGACAAGCTTTTAGCTAAAGAACATTATGAATTATCCAAATGAGCGCACTTCAATTTCAGCAGCACACATTTGAAGAAGAAAAACATTTTCGTGCATGAAGAAGACAATTTAAATGTGGTGCAGTTTGGAGGGATGTTAGTATTGTTATTAATACCATCAAGTCTCTACAGATGAAGTATACGCACGATTCAATAGTCAGAAGAGATAATACCATGGCAAAAACTAAGCCTTCCTTGCATATATTCAAACAAATATGGCATGGCCACACACAAGTCATCACCTGGAACTTAGTTGTAAGCCAGTTTTAATTACGACAAACTAATCGCTAGTACTGTCTGGTTTATGTGGGACTCGTGTTAAAAACCGTAATACATCTCCCAGTTATATGGACAAAGCCAACAACACCAACATCATTTGCATGGGATTTTTGTTTATCAATGTAAATTCTATGTAAAACAGGCCTCCTGGGACCGATGCACGAGAGTCACCCGAGCAAAGCATTTGCATCCAAACGATAAGGACAGTTTCTCTTCCCTGTTTTACACCTGGACACTGAATACTCAGGTATGGCCTTGTTATACACCTGGACACTGACCACTCAGGTAAAGCCTACCGACTACTCGGGTAAAAACTATACTGACTAGGCCTACTCAGGTAAAAACTATACTGACTAATCAGGGAAAAACTAACTACTCAGGTGAATTCCTTTCAGCAGCATAGCTGAACAGCACCCATTGAACCTCATGATCTAGTAATAGGTACTAAATAATTCCTTCAGCCACGCATTGACTATAAAAAATAAAATCAGATTGTTTTTGACGTCCATGCACATCCCCTCATTGGTGCACTAGTCAAATTTAGCAAATCAAGTCCACACTAAAAAAATTCTAACCCAAATCGAACCGTATACGCAACTGAAAATAGTAACCTTGTTTAGATTTACTTTTCAAAAGTAATGTGTAGAAGTGTCGCCCTGCATCCTCCAGACGACCAACTCGGATTGACACACTATTGTATGTTTAGGGACACACTACCTGTTGTGGGTTGTGGGTTTAGAGACACACTACATATTGCGGGTTTAGGGACACACTACCTGTTGCGTGTTTAGGGTTCGTCCACATAAACACAAGTTTTCCATTGGCGTCGATTGGGATGTGCGAAAGCAATCAACAAACTTTACATGAGATGACAATATCGACGCGTACAGGTGAGAAGGTGACCGTTCTAAAAAGCAGCCGGCCGGTCCCTCCGGGGGAGCACTGTGACCCAACATGTTGTTGCAGACCAGCAGACTGCTTTTCAGAAGGATGGGATGCGAAATTCCTGAGAATAAGGATTGGGGAAACACTCCCGGTGACTTACTCAGTGTTGAGTTGGCTCTTTCCTGCGCAACTGCACACACGTTGATGTCTCAACGTGTGAAGAGCAACGCTTTGACTTTCCTATCACGGTACTCGTTGAACATCTCTTCCCCTCTTCGGTCTATCCGGGGTTTGAACCACTCGCAGACGACAGAGAGCGAACTGTTCTTTCTAGAACCGCTTACCGCCCAACAGAGAGCTAACTTATAGGCAAATCACCCGAGGTGCGCCACACTCCTGCGCGTCTGTAAACGTCCACTATGAGCTGGGGCTGCGCTTGAGTTAATTTACGTTAATTGATGATACAAAGACGCGTGGTGGCCAACAGGTGACACACCTGAGGAGTTTAAGTTAATTGATGAGACAGAGACGCGTGTGAATGTCATGTTTTCAAGAACTGACATTTTTCTTTTAAATCTTACGAAGACCTACATATAGCCCTTATTATACAAATTAATATTTATATAATATCAGATTTACCTTACACTTTTCCTGTCGTTTATACTTTATAATACTGTCAGATGGTTTGTTTATTGTACTCTGGTTGTAGGCTAGTGTCATCGCTAAGCCAAGTATACCATAGAAGACATTTCGACACGCATACAAACCCACAATTTCAGCAACATTTATTCTTTAATTCCCCCCCTTTTTTTAACACTAAGAAATGAGTAAGAAAGAACAAAGGCCGTCCACCTCAACCCAAACCTTGGCTGTGTAGCAGTCTGACCCTCCGTCCGTCTGTCTCTGACATTGTGATCCATCTCTTCACCAAACAGTACCATAGGCAGCTGTACTTTAGTGCCTGTATGTGCATTGTGCTAGAAGGAAATCTGAGGATTTCCTTTTATCAATATAATGTCCTGATCAGTTAACATCTTTGTGTTATCCTAAGAAACAACAGTAATATGAACACTGACAACCGCTCCATAGGGTCGGAGCTCAGAGGTTAAAGGTCAGAGTCCAGGCGAAGCCAGACTACACCTGCAAGGTGGAGGAGGAAACATCATCAGAGCCAGCTGGTCGGGACTAGAGGAGGGAAACCTTATTTCTTGGTCTACTACTCCCAGAATGATTCTGGGGAGATGTCATACGCAGAGGCGTGGCCAAGCAGTAGACAGACGTGTTCTTCAGCGTGACGATGATATGGCATACAGTGAATTTAAGAAGAACTCAACAACAGCTTTAAGTGCACTTTGAATCTCTCCAGATGGCACATAGAGATAGCTAAACAAAGTGCTCCTTTAGTCCTCATCGTCGGGTCTCCTCCTCATCCTCCCACCATCCTCCTCGGGAAACCAGGAACTCATAAAAGTTTGAATTGAAAAAATGCTTCACTCCGGCCGTGTCTCATTGATCGAGTCAGTCCACACATAGTCCTTGGTGTGTGGGCATGTGTCTGCACGTGTTTGTGCGTGTCATTTGCTTCGGACCAGCTCCAGCTGGTCCTGGTACTCTGTGAAGATTCTCTGGAAGCGGAGGTTCTGGCCGATGACCGGCAACACCTCCCGCAGTAGATCCCGCTTGTGGAGTCCCTGCACCAGAGACAGCCGTTTAGACAGACACAGGCACCAGAGACAGACGTTTAGACAGAAAGACCAGCGCCAGAATGGAAGAGAGAAAGACAGATCGGGAGAGAGAGACAAGTAGACAGGTAGAGAAACGTACAGGTAGCGAGGGACAGGTTAGAATGTAGAGAGACTACAGGTAGAGAGAGAGAGAGAGAGAGAGATGACAGGTAGATGGATAGGCGGGTCATGGGAGAGACTGGTAGACATCACCAGAGGGGCAGAGAGACAGACATAGGGATGGGTATCGTTAAGACTTTTACAATACTGCTACTCTTATCGATACTGCTTATCGATCCAGTACCCTAACAGTACTCTTTATCGGTTCTTTCAGAAGCAAAAAACAACACATCTTTCGAAGAATGTTAATTGTACTCCAGAATTAAATTAATGAATGAATGAACACATACATTGTTTCACAGAATTGTGTTCTTTTTTCTTTCAGAGGGGTATTTCTTAACTGTAACTTGGGTGGGTGGTGACAGCGCTTAACCACATGCTTCCATACAGCCATGATATAATCTCAAGCACTGCACCCAACCTTTATCCACTGACATTAAACTGGAATCATCCAAGGGGCGATCACTTTCTACTACAGCACACTTGGTTCTTGTCGGTGTGCAACCTACTTTGAAGATCTACCGCAACCGAGTCAGAAATAGCCCAAATGCATCTTTATGCAAGTTATATAATGATAAAAAAGTATATCTAGCCTAAATGAAACCAAATTGTTTTTCCTTAATTTCTCAAATAGCGATAGCACGGTGAAGAGATGGTAGAGAGACGGGTACCAGAGTGGTGGGCTCCCAGGAGGAAGCAGCTGATTTGTGGACAGGTCCCAGCAGCTCCTTACACAGCTCTCGGAGACGGTACTCAGAACCTACACACACACACACACACACACACACACACACACACACACACACACACACACACACACACACACACACACACACACACACACACACACACACACACACACACACACACACACACACACACACACAATCAGAATTTGTCAGCAGAAATGTTGGTACTAAATAAATCTCAGGCTGTGCCAAGAAAGTTGTCTTTTTCTGAATTGACCATAAGTGCCCTGCCTTTGCTTAACTTTATTACGTAGTTGGGCATAACGTTTGTTTTCAGAAATGTGAAACTCATCGAGTGGTTAGTGGTGTTCGTTGATGTTCCTCATCAAGTATCTTAGCGAAACTGTGTTAATCACTCTATTTTATCCTAGACGAACCAGAAAGGGGGCTCAATGTTCAAAATACCGGAATTGACCTTTAACGAGCTTGCTCGTCAACCCTCCTTAACGAGCTTGCTCCCCAACCCTCCTTATTGAGCTTGCTCAACAACTCTCCTTAAAGAGCTAGCTCACCAACCCTCCTTAACAAGCTTGCCAGCTTACCCTCTGTGACGAGGAAGCGGGCATAGATGAGCAGCCAGTAGCGGTACTCCTGGGGGGATAGCAGAACACGGGCGGAGGCCAGCTGGCACTCCAGGAAGGAGGAGGTGAGGGACTGCTGGAGCTGGTGGGGAGCGGTGGAGAGACGGGAGACCAGACGACCCCCACTAGAGAGAGGGAGAGAGAGACTCCCTCATTAATAACCATCGGTTCATCTCTAAACAGTATAAGTATTTTTGTGACTGAAGATTGTGTGTGTGTCTGTGTCCTACTTGAGGTTACGACCCTGCATGACCGCCAGTGGTCCAGAAGGAACAGGTGCGTCATGGGTAGTCAGACAGCTCCTGAAGTCAGCACACTGAACCAATGAGTCGGCTTTATCTGCTATCAGAGCCCTTTGAGGGAGAGACAGAGACATTTCACTTTATACTTTTGTTTGCTCCAATATATCCATCATGTGATTCTTGGGTCTACTGTAAAACCTTTTTCTTGTTATTGGTCGTTTCTTAATTCGCGTCCTTTTCTGTACTAATGTTCTTGTGAAACGTCATCAGTCGTAGCCCAAGTACTGTTCCAATTCAAAGTATGCATCAAGTCAAGTACTTTCGTAAAACCCAGAAGTGTTCTTGATGCGATCTTAAATTGGCCGTTTCATCGAGGATGCATCGATGGTGACTTGTGACCGTTATATATCCCAGGATGCATTTCGCATTCCTGTTTTAAAATATCAGTATGTAAGCTATAAAATAGGCTATATAGGAACATTTTAAAAGTATAACAAAGATGGAGGCCTATTCAACATATTTACATACTATTATTTTAAAATGAAAGAGAGGTTTTGTTTTCTATAATTTGTTAATATTGTACAAATGAGTCGCTGATAGAGGAAACCCATCGCAACGGCAATCCCGGTCGGATCCATCTGATCGCGCGCGCGTGTGCGTGTGTTTTTCTATTCTAGCTTGTTCGTAATTCTTATATCAATAGCCTACTCTCCAATCCTAATAATAGGCTACATAGGAAAATTGAGAAAAGGCAATCTCATACAATCTTTTTCAAACTACTGATTGTTTATATGTAGGGTACAGCTGGCTTGCCGTGTGAATACACATAACTTTTCATTTATATTCATTCAAAATATTAACATACTATTTCAAAACTAAAGATACTGGTGTTTTGTTTTATATAATTTGTTGATATTGTTCAGTAGTAATATGCCAACATGAGGCCGTAGCACAGTTAACAGACGAGCTGAGATGGTGACGTCATCGAGTCCGCTGCTGTTCCAATTGCAGGTGCGTACTCCCGTCCTCGGAAGTGTGTACTTGAAGTCCGGACTTGACAAGTGCGAACTTCCAAGTCCGCGAGTCCCTAGTTCACGTACTGGGTATTGAGGAACGGCCATTGTCTTCTTTGACTTGGTAAGCACATGGTATTGTGTTGCTGTTCTCCAAGGATAAAGTAAGCTTTGTCTCAGTGTCTCACCATGTGT
The DNA here is from genome assembly GCF_902167405.1 of Gadus morhua. NCBI lineage: Eukaryota > Metazoa > Chordata > Actinopteri > Gadiformes > Gadidae > Gadus > Gadus morhua. The sequence continues at coordinate 27,223,100 of NC_044055.1, read as the reverse complement.
CCAGGGCCGAGCTGAAGCAGTAGGACTTCCCGTTGGTCAGAGCCACCACCGGTACCCCCTGCTGGGTCAGCAGAGTCTGGGAGACGGTGATGTCACCAACTAGAGACGGAGATAAAACAATCGAGAGACAGTATGACATTCCTGTCAACCATTTAAATCTACATCATAACTTTTTGGATTCTGTTGGATGGCTTGACGGGGTCAGGGATATGTTGGGAGTCGCTGTATTTGAGGTTCAGACCTGGGATGATGGTCTGCAGCGATTGGTTCTTCACCGTTGCCGTCTGCTTCTGGACGTCCCTGGAAATGCAACGCAAAACATAAGATCAACCAGGTGGTCCTCCATCCTACCTCCCCTTCACTTCTCCAGATGTGCTCCCCTCCATTCTATCCGCTGTTCCGACACGCAGTAAGCTAGAGAAAAGACTAAAGCTTCCTCCAAATCGTCTTGGGTACTGAGGACACATCAGTGGCTGGATTTCAAACATCTGCATAAATCTATTAAACTGAATTAAAAAAAGTTGTTGTGACCAAGCATACATCAGTGAATCCTAACAGGACGTTTTGTAGCTTGTCCTTTTCTACTGCTCGTTTTTCTTACTGCTAGTGCTTGCCTCCTGGAATGTGATCTGGGACGAGCAACAGAGAGGAGAGAGACGTCTAGGAAGGGTCTATAAAGATGAGGAGGGGCGTGTTATGCAGAGGAGGTGTGTGAGTGATGACCTCACCAGACGAAAACCGCTCCCCCTGATGTCAGCACCATGACATAATGCCCGGAGCAGTGCAGGGCAGAGGGGGCCGTGGCTAGCTGCATGGCAGGAAGTAGGCGGCGCCCACATGAAGAGAAAACAGACAACATCCTGTCCTCGCACGCCACAGCGATGACATCACTGGTGGAAGGGCGGAACAAAAAATAACAATAAAAAACAATAGTATGTTTTAGTAAAGGCCAGTAGTATAAGTCGTAAAGAAATGTTATCTAAAGTAGTGTCAGAGAATGGGCGGATGGCTTCTTCAACCCCCCCCCCCCCCCCCATCAACTTCCATTGTAAAATGTAAGGTTTTGAAAGTTGGATTTTTATTTTTGTTAGAAAAGTAGAAGCGCACGATTCCGAGCTAATATGAATATTTTGAAAGTGGAATGGAGTCTCTAGGTGGTTGTGGAAGGAGTATGGTCCCAACATTTTTAGAGAATAATAAGAAAGAAAGAAAAATAAATAGCCTAGTTGAGCGCTGCATGAAGTACTCAGTACTACTACTCACCTAATAATACAAATCTGACGCATGGTAGCAATAGTAGGGCTAGGTAAAAATATCAATTAATCAAAGCACTCCAATTAATTTGTTCTCGATTCCGATTTTTTTTTTAATAGATTATTTCCATAAAAAAAAAGAAAAAAGCATACTCAGTCATTGTAATCTAGAAGCGAGTATGCCTAAAATGGACATGTCATGTACATTTGTCCATGTTATGATTATTACTTTTATGCTGCAAGTTTAGCTCAGGAACAATGCTAGACAATGGTGTATTCCCTTTTTGTTAGTTAAAGCACAATGAAATGGTTAATTCATTTTGAAATGGTTAATTCTAAATAATATTTAGGTATTGTCATCTGCCAGTATTATTGAATCGATATCGAAGCAATCGTTTTATGCGGAATATTCAAGGCGCTAGTTCTCCACAGAAAATAGTGGAGCGCATCAACCCTGCGCGCATACAGCATGTGCGCTATATACAAACATTCAGTAACGAGGAGATTCAACCTTTTAAATTGAGCAGCATGAATGTGTTCATTTGAATTGTGTTTAAATATGCTACAGTGGTCATTTGTTCCAATTCATGTAAAACAATGAGGGTTTTTATTGTAGCGTAGCCCGTGATAAAATAAATAAGTTGTTACATCTCGTGCACTCGCTCAAATTGATCGCTATAGACTACCGTAGGTTAATGAACTAAACGGCGGCAAGCTAGCGAAAGCCGGCGTCAAGCTTTGCAGAGTACCGGTATTTAACAACCATGGCGAATCAAAATATTATCACACTTCTTCTTCTTTATATAGCCTGCATATCAATTTTTTGTGCAATAAACACGGACAATATCCGACCGATTTTTTTCCAATTTGACCCGTAAAATGAAACCTTCCCGGTCACACGACCGGCACCAATTTCTTCTAGCGGAAACACTGATCTGAAGTACACCGAACCGCGACACGGAGGACAAAGGGATTGTTGTCCGCAATTGTCTCCCGCCGGAGCCCCCGCTGCCCGCTGCCGAGCCTCCACTGAGCTGTGGCGGTGGTGCCTTGCTGCGGTGGTGCCTCGGCGGCGGGGCTCCGGCAGGAGACAATCGCGGGCAACAATCCCTTTCTCCTCCATGTCGCAGTTCATGTACTTAAGGGAGTCAAAGCCAAAGTTTGGCTTTTCAAAGCCAAAACCAACAGCAGAACGTTTATCCAAATAACAAAGAAGTGTACAACACTTGCGTTACAGTGCACACACACACACACACACACACACACACACACACACACACGCGAGCCAAATTCTCTTGGCGGGCAAGGCAGGGAAAGGTGAGGTAACTTAGCCCCTTATGACAACATAGTGGGCCAAATTCGAAATCGGAGCGTCTGAGCTTTAATATTTCAAAGGCGGAACAGGATACCTAGTCCTCGTTTTAAAACTAAAGCCATTTCTAGCTACTGGGGGACCCTAGGCAGGCTAGGGGAACTCATTTTAATGTTAGAAAAACTCATAAAGTGAAATGTTCATGCCATGGGACCTTAAATATCACTGCAGTGTATTGATATATGCCCGACTTTTTGGTAGTTTTTGGTGGAAAAACTGAAGGATTAGATCATTAGGAAAGTAGGGAGGAAGAATAATGATAAAAAGAAAACACGATACATGATTACAATTGTGTCTTCCTTTGTCACCACAAAAATAATGTATGGTTTAAATAAGATAGCATATACCATTTAATGTCAACCTCAACGGCCCATAATGTTTACATTTATTTTTGGATTGATTGCGTATTTATATGTATTATCATATTCTTTGGTATTATTCCTATCTTTACTTCCCATTACAGTCCTCTACTTTTGAGAACAGCCTTATAGTAAAAATAATCAGTGATATGATGAATGATCTTCCACCCACCTGCTGCCAGTGGCAGTGAGGATTGAGCAAGGCAGCAGTGTGTCCCAGTCTCTCCCATCTCTGGAACATCTGATCTGGCTGAGCTTCGAACCAGCAACCTGTGAGACCTCGTTCTCCACCTCCAGGAAGACAGAGGGCTCCGTACTCACCTACACACACAGCAACATAGAACATATTTTGTATACATCATCCCCAATATGATATATGGAATATAATGGAAGGAGTGGTTCGCACCTGGAGGCTGAAGCTCTTCTGTAGGCTGGGGGTTGGGAGTTTTAAAACGGCAGCAGGAGACATGGTGACCCTGCCTGTGTCTCGGTCGGAGGGGGGAGTGGCCTGGGGGAAGGGCGGTGCCATAGAGACAGCCATCTTGTCTTTCCGGGGCCGCCCTTTCTTCCTCTTCTCCACCACCTCGCCCCCTTCCATCATCAGCTCTGCCTTGCGCTTGGTGAAGGACAGGTTCTTGTTGATGTTGGCCGTCTTGTCCTCACTGTCGCTGCTCGACTCGTCTTTAGACTTCAGGGTAGAGACACTGTCCTTCAACCTGCTGCCACACACATTCAACATGTTTGATTAGTCACATGCAAACATGTGGGCAGTGAAAGGTCAAAAGGACAGTTTTGATATTGGGGATCCTGGGAGTCAGCTGGTTATACTTGGAGACTACCAGTCTTCTACTTATTATACTTGGTTAGGTTGGGAAACAGCTACTGGTTAAGCACAGAGACTCCCACAGTTTTTCCACTAGCTATTTTTTCTGCTCGACTGTTATCGAGTTGAACGGTCGCTCAGATATAACCGACGGCCATAATTATAGGTCTATTACAGGCTATTACCGCCGCCGTTTCCAACAAAAAGTACAGTTAGCATGGTGACTACAAATAAACCTGGTTGGGATTGTTTAAACTACGTCATATCAGTCTAGAGCTGTCCAAAAATCTACCTTGGTGTGATTAAAATTAATGTTGCCTTGGAATCAATCGCGTTCAAGGAGCTTTAAAATCAGCCATTTATATATTCGTCAATGTATGCTCACAAAAAACTTGAAATATGATTTCAATTGTTATTCATTTTCATATTGCAATGTTGTTGGACTTCATCTAATAGAGCACGAGTGTTACATCAGGTCGCCGATTTTATCTGCCGATATTTGACTATCACAGATATATCAGCATCGGCGTATACGTTTGCCGATAGATTTTACTTTTTTAATAAACATGTTATATCATGTCCTGAAGGTTAAAGCACCATCCTGTAACGCTAACTGGTTCCTTTAGCATTGGGTTTTAATGTTGCTGTGGCCCCAAGAATTGCTAACGGGGGAGCAGCCAATCTCAAGGAGCTACTCTGCCCCCAGGAAACCACAATATATATATATCCAATAACGGCTACGATATCTACATTTTGAATAACGGCCGATATATTGATATCAGTAATTTCACACCACAGTCCTCTAATGGTTATACTGGGTGCTGCTCAGTACAACCAAAGTCTACTACTTATTTTACTAGGAGATTACAAGTCTTGAATAGGTTGAACTGAAAGCTGCCCACTTTACAACTGGTAATACTGTGAGCTGATCACTCACCCATCTAGCGGTGTCATGCCCGTTATGGAGGTGATGGCGGAGGTGACCCCTGGTGTGGCCTTTGACCTCTCGGTGAACCTCGAGTCGAGAGCTTTCATGGGTTCTATCTTAGAGGCAGAGCCAAGCAGGAGACTTGCCTTATATCTACAGGAGAGGAAGAGGGGAAGAGAGGGGAGATAAAGAGAAGGTTAAAGGGAGAGGAGAAGGGATGAGAAATAAGAGGAAGGAGAGATAAAACAGAGAATAGGGATAAGAGGAAGTGAGGGGAGAAGGTGAGAAGAGAAAGTAGGAAAAGAGAGCAGGAAGGAGGGAGATGAAGGGAATGTAGGAGAGGAGATTGGGAGGATAAGGGGGATGGAGGACAGGAGAAGTAGAAGACGGAAAGAGAGGATGGGAGAAGGGCCTGTTGGGGAGAAGGCGCCCGCACAGCGGACAAAAACAGCCTGGACAAGCTGATCAGGAACGCCGTCTCAGTGATAGGCTGAGCAACAAACGGTCCAGCAGGTGGCAGAGGCCAGACCTCTGAAAAACCCAGGTTCAATAATGACCAACCCCACATACACACTCCACATACGCACCAATGTGCAAAACCGAGAGATTCAGGGAGTCTTGTATACCAGCTGCTATAAGGCTTTACAATGCACAAAAATAGCTTTGCAATTTTTTTGCACTTATTTATTGTATTTTTAACTTATTAAGTATGGAAGCTATGAGGAAATATGTCTGTCTTGAAGCTACAGTGGCACTGTAATTTCCTTTAAAGGATTATTAAAAGGATCTATCCATCTGCCTAGACGAGAAGAGACAATAGAAACGGCAAACGTGGAGTGAGTAGTAATAGACGGAACAACAGCACATCGGCAGATGAAGGAGAGAGGACTATAGTCAGGGGAGATAGCTACCCTTCCTTGTTCTCCTCCAGGGGCTTGGCGGAGCCGCTGGGGGCACAGGATGCAAGCAGGGGGTCGTGAGGTGGCCTCAACCCCAGGGAGGTAGCCTGTCCCTGGCTGGAGTCAGAGCTCAGCTGGGGGGTCAACTGGTTGGGGACAGCGGCCCCGGGCATGATGGGAACACTGTTGAAGAGGGCGGGCGAGAAGTCCCTGAAGAGGGAGAAGAGGTTGGTTTTAGGAATATATAGTGCGTGTGTGTGTATGTGTGTACGTGTGAGTGTGTGTGTGTGTGTTACCCTGTGTCCAGCTGCGCTATACAGAGGGGGGTGATGCGTCGCCTCCCGTCGGCAGTCCTCGTCTCCACTTGCTTCTTCAGAAGGTTCTGAAACACGAACCAATGACCTTCGGCTACCAGCTCAAACCATCCCTTCAGGTACCCTGTTCTGATTGACCACGTTTACCCCCTTTACAACTGGCCCTTTTCAGTGATACCTGGCAGAATGCGTCTTCAGTATCCCCATCAGACATGCTCTCGCGGGATTAAAGAAATGCAATAGTGAGTGAAAATGAAGAGGTTATACACTGTTTGATCATCTGATAATGGGAGGTCCGGGATAATTCATGACGAGTTAGCGTGGGTAGCCCCGTTATGTGCCCCTGGTCGCATACGAGACAGAGACATGAACAGACTCTCCTATAGGAACACCTTCTGATGACAATGTGGATTGTGCAAAAGTACATTGGTCTTTTTCAATGTCATACGGGTATTTGAAATGACCAAAGCCCACGCATGTGTCCAGATACTGTTTTGATATACTGCTAAACACAATTTCATCCACTTCTTTGCTGGTTTTATTTATGGTCGTTTTTACCATGGTTGGCTTTATGAATGGTTGGTTTTTATCCATGGATGTTAAACCCATGGTAATGTGCGTGGCACTTTGGTTGTTTGGAGCGCTGCATTCGTACTCAACCATGGATACAACCGACAAAACGACCCAAGAAGTGATGAAAGAACTGCCCAATTCCCTTTAGCAGCCAGTATTAAACCTTGTGCGCCACACAGACCCCATACCAAACCTAGTATGATACTATGCAAGATGATCGAGATCTTTTTCTAAATACAATATGCATAAAAAAAATGCATACAAAAAAATGCATACAAAATGCATTTCCTAATAAATTTGTGTGAAGCCATTAAAGCTTTTCAATATTAGGTTGGGCGTGTGTTCAGCCTATTACAGTTTCATATGTCAGATTGATTGAATGCTTCTTGATTGATTTATTGATTGATTACTTGACTGACGCTGTACCTTCCTGATGTCCTCCAGGGACTCGCCGTTGACCACACTGGTGAGCTTGGGCGTCGCCTGCTCGGCGGCCGCGTGGGCGGAGCTCTGGGCAGTGGCGGCAGCGGCGCTGCGTTCCTGCTGGTACTTCAACATCTCTGGGTTCTCAATGACGGTGTTGGAGAGCTGCTCCGTGCTGGTGATGGCCAGGCTCTTACCATAGATGTTCTGGTGGATGGTGTTCTGATGGAGGAGAAGAGGGAGGGCGAGAGCGAGAGAGAGCAAGAGAAAGCGGAGTTATGAAGTAGTTCCCTAAGAACTCTTCCATCAGTTCCGATGTCGCGACCACTGTCCACAACAAAATGTGAATCGTGAACTGATCAACAACCAGCAAGTGAATGCTACATGCCCGGTTAGTGGGCACATGGGAGATATTTGCCTTCAGGGCTTTCTGCCTAATCCTAATCCTAAACCTAACCCACCTGAAAATAAATCTAAAATGAATACAGGACACAAACTGCTCTCTGCTTGGTGGGCGTTCTGTGTTTGACCCATTCATTCACCATAACCTCGTCCCTACTAGTGGTGAAACGGATCAGTGTGTCCACTGTCCACGGTTCGGTTCAGATAACCGTTTTGGGCCTCGGTTTCGGATACGGTTCGGATTAGGATCATGTCCGTGATAGTAAAAAGGCAGACTTTTTTTTGACGGAGGGTTTGGGGGAGAAACACAAAAATGAATGAGACCCACAGGCTATTTGCAATGTGTTAATTGACTGCAATCAGACAACTTGCAAGGCTTTTTTGTGCAATAAATGTTCCCCTAAATGCATTTGAAAACATGGTGCACTGAGTGTAACATGCAAGGGATAACGGCCGACGAGGCTTAGAACTCTGGCGACGAGCGCAGCATGAAGCCAGAGTTGCCTCTACCTGTCCATTATTTCCATCGAACCGGTCGACCTCGAAGGCCGTTATCCCGCTTATCACCCATTTGTATTTATCTCCCGTATATTTAGAATATAATTGTATCAATTACTTTCTTTAAATTTAGGAATCGTGCGCTTGAACTCCAGAAAACACGGCTGACTTTAATGAGGCTGGTGCTTCCTCAAATTTCCTCTTATTGTCATTTCCATTCATCTTTTCCATTCATAAATTGTCATGGACCGCTTAAAGTTTAAAGCCCAGTTTGTTTTGAATGCTGACAGGCTGAAGGGAGGGGCGGGAAAAGTCTCATTGGCTCGGGCAGCACTGGAGAGAATGCATTCCGCTGGGTCCTCGACACCCTTTTGTACCGGACGTAGGCTACAGTAGGCAAAATACGCTACATAAGGCAATGCCTTCATGAAACCGAAATCCGCGGATCTCCAGAATGCTCCGAACTGTGGTAAACGAACCGAACGGATTCGGATACAATTCGAATCCGCTGCAGGCCTAGTCCCTACATGTACTCTGTCTCTCTCCCTGAAGACAACCTTCTCCTGTGTGCGGTCAGAGGTCAGCAGGTAGACTGACCTTCTCGTCCTCGTTGAGGGGGTCACCCAGCTCATCCTGAGAGAAGTCCAGATAGGCCACGGTACCATCCATAGAACACACCAGGATCCCCAGCCCTGTAAGAGTCCTGACACAAACACACACACACACACACTAGTTGCAAACTTCAATATCTGGATGGTCTCATGAAGCCTGTGGGTTTCTATGAGGCCTCATATGGTCATATGGGTCAGTAAATAAAATGTGTCAGCAGTACAGTCGTAACTCACCAGGAGATATCCATGATGGATTTATCGAAGAGGTCATGGATCACCACTAAAGGACGCTTGAGAGACGTCAGCTGGAGACCAGAGTGACAAACATTAACATAATACAACACTTTTTGTTTGCTAAACAGGAACACAAGGGCTTAATTTGGATCTAGAGTTCTGTGCTTATGGTTGGTTTTGGTAAGCCACAAACAACTTATAGAGACCCCCCCCCCCCCCACACACACACACACACACACACACACACACACACACACACTAGCTTAGCTAGCCACACGCTAGTCTACAACCAAACAATCAATAAATTAGAAAGAAATATGTATAGACATAAATCAATGAAGTATATACTGGAATCAACAAGAGGGAAATATCCACATGAAGTGAATTCACGGAAGCAGATTGTGAGGTGCAGTAAAAGTGGGTTCAGTTGATAGTTGGTTTAACCTCAAGCCCTTTGCCAAGTTGGCCGCTGTGTTCTCCAGCACTGCAGGAGAACACAACCAGCTATGGTTCTACGGGGATTTCAATTAACTTTCTCCATAGGACAACAATATGGTGGGTCCCGCAAGGGGTCCAAATGCCTCTCAAGTAAACATGTTAGAGACAATTTGCAGGAATAGACAAATCAGATGAGTACCAAACAACAACCCCTTCTTCCAGCGACCTCATTTCATTACTCTAGACAACGGGAGACACAAAGCCCAGTCACACTTTAATTTCATGTTGTCTCATTCGGTTTACTGTGTTTTTGTGTCACCTAATTGTTCCATATGCTGCTGATCTATGCATTCCTTGTTGCTTCAATAAACAAGGGAAATAAATATGGGACCAGTTGCTTCAATAAGGATTTGTGTTTCCATGACCATTTTATATATTATGTTATAAAGCAGGCACTACTGTTTGGTTCGATGATGCCATATACTGCTGATCTATGCATTCCTTGTTAAACCCATATTTATATGCATATATTTATGTCTGTGTTTGTCTCACCCAGACGGAGAGGGACCGGTCTTTGCTGCCCACGGCACAGCAGCAGTACGGACAGCTGCTGCTCTTCTGCTTCTTCTTAAAGATCTTGGGATTGAACTTCTACTGGGCACAGAGGCAGAGAGAGAAAAATCTACTTGGTTTCCCCCTTGAATTCTGTTCAGGCCTGGTGGAACGCACCGGGAAAAAACCCTTAACGGACGAGGAACGCGGAATGACGTATTGGCACGGTTGCTTCGGTCAAGTTTGTTCACTTGGTATCAAGACTTCTAACAAGTGATCACAAGGAGAGAATGACTTTAATAAAGTTAATCTATTGCATTCAAATAAATAAATCTTTAAACTCATTCAAATTTCATTCCTTGAGTAAGTGAGTGCTTCATGCAGCACTATTGTTCTTCTTAGGCGGTATTCTTTCCTTCTTTATTATTCTCTACGAATTTTGGGACCCAAACGTCTTCCACAATTTTCGACCTATAGAGACTGCATTCGACTTTTAAAATGTTCAGATTAGCTTGGAATCACTTGCTAACACACATTGTTCAAATTTTCTATATATACAGGGGGTCGTGAGGTGGCCTCAACCCCAGGGAGGTAGCCTGTCCCTGACTGGAGTCAGAGCTCAGCTGACTATAAGCTGCGCCTTTTTTCCCATTTTTCGATTCTGCGGTTTATATAACGTTGCGGCTAATCTGTGGATTTTTACAGCTAACGGCCACTAGGGGACCTCCTAAATCTATGGATTTTACAGGTTACAGTCCACAAACTTTAACTCTATGGGCTCTATGACCGGTCCACGCCCCCCCACCTTTAAGTGGCGGGCTCCAGTGCGGCTTATATATGTACACATCATTCAATTTAGCTGCTGCGGCTTATACTCCGGAAAATACGGTAAGCTTTATTTATTCCATTTTTTACAATGGAAGTCAACTTCCATTTTTTACAGTGGAAGTCAAAGGGCGGCCCATTCTTCGACACCTCAACTACTTCAGTCTACGTAACTTGGTCAATTTTTAACCGTTAACCTTCGTTCATTAAATTCATCACTTGAACTATTTGTTTAACTGTAACACTTTATTTGCTTCCAACCATTTGACATTTTTCAAATGATGTGCATGTTGACATTGTTTACTCCATTTAGACTTTTGAACTCACTTGATTTAAGCCATTCAACTTTTCAAAACACACACGCACGCACCACTACGGTGACAGCCTTCCTGTGGCCCACAAAGTCCATGTTGGTCCTCCAGCCGTCACGCTCCACGATCTGCGCTGTGGGTCCAGAGTTGTTCATGGCGTGGGCCGAGACCAGGTACTGACCGTCTGGAGACCAGGACAGACGCAGGACATGGGTGGTCCCCCCGCACTGAGAGGAGGACATAGAGAGACAGAGACAGGACGTCAGACCAGTTCGCAGGCACCACTGGGCACCAAGGTCCAGTATCTGTACAAGGACCACCTGGCACTCATGGAAGCCCCAACAACACTGAGGGGGGTGAATTTTTTTTTAGGATGCTAGTTTTTATTTTATTGGTGGTTAAAATGTATGATTAATTAGGGGCGCGGCCTCTTGAGTGGCAGCTAGCCGCTGACTCTCACAGTCATCACGTCACCTAGATGGGCGTATCTCCCGCCCCCCATCAATGGGGGGCGGGAGATCAATGCCTATTTTTTGGTTAAAGGAAATGAGGCGGAGTCAAACTATGACGAGTCAAACTAAGATGGCGACGCGCATAAACCAAGAGTATTGGAAGCAGTTGGAATAACTGAGGTCTGCCCAGATGCTACATCCATCTTATATACTATCTATGCACTCATGCCCATCAGATATTGTTATCAATACAAATGTTTAACATATTATAAAAGACTGTTGTCAAAATTGACAGCAGCTCCCTGAGTAAAAATGTATATTTTATGTATGAGATGGACAGATCTTTATGTAGATAGGTTGGCTTATGTAGGTCTATCATGTAGGGGGTTGGAGGGCACGATTCACAAGTTAGCCTTGGTGTTCTTGATCTTTGGAGACAGTTTTCAAAACATTTCATTCAGTCCTTCTACTTGCAGAGTTCGCTCGCGCTAGGCTAGCCCAAGGCAATGGGCAATACTAACCTGCTAATAAAACTTCCCAGTCTTACCCACTCCACAGTACACCCGAGGCAAATCAATTATAATGCCAGACTATAGATGTAAATGTCTGTGTTGATAGAATAATGTTAGAAATAAAACTAACCTTGCATCGCATGAATCATCGCATTTGGAGGGACTACTATCTCAGCAGCAGCGGAATTTAACCTAGGTATCAGTCCGCCGCTGCTGTCAAAAAGCCGTAAAACTGCAGCTGAGACGCAGCAAGACCCTCACAATGCAATGCAAGGTTGGTTTTATTTCTAACATTATTCTATCAACACACTAACTTGGGAATCAGGCCCTATGTCCAAAATTCCGAACTAACCCTTTAAACAACTCCTCCAGCAGTAGTCATTCATTTTTACTAATTCTAATAACAAATGTTATTCTGTGCTCACAACCCCATGGGACCCCAAAGAGAAACAGAGAAATGGAGAGAAGAGGCGGCAGTCTGTGTGAGGTGGTAACCCTAGATACCGTGGTAACCGAGCTATGTGCAGCAGGGGGCCTGACCTCGCTGAAGGGTTTGGTGATGTCCGTCTCCATCTGCCAGTCCACCGTCCGCCAGACCTTCAGGCTGTGGTCGTCCGCCTGCGACGCAATGTATTTCCCCACCGGGTCCCAGGTCAGGCCCTTCACCAGCCCAGTGTGGCCCCGCAGGCAGCTCACCATCTCTGGCATTAGGAGAGGTATATGTGAACCCAGGGAGAGTTAGCCAAACCGATATCATCTCATGTCAGTCAGGATACATTCTCTGCTTCTCTCCAGAGAACCAACTGAATATATGACGGTTTATGCTGAATCCAACCACCTTGTTTTTAGGTCTGAACGTACAGGCATCGTGCCGAACTAAGTGATGTGTAGTAGCTTGCTTGTGGCTAAAAAATAAATAAAAGATGTACCATAAGATATATATAGTCAGTTACAAGTCAGCACTCCCCTGAAATGCCGATATGCATATCCCACAAACTTCATTTTTCATATTTATAATTAACAATGTCTTGGTAGCTGTTAAATATGGCATTATAATATAAATACAGGGATATTAATCTCTGGCTTCAACATATAGCTTTAGGCTAATAATCAGTTTATTTTATTGGAAAACAAATACATAGAAAAATTTAACTAACTAACAGACCTCAAGGATGGGAACCACTGAACATTGGCGCTCTGAGGCGTTTGTCTCGATGTGTGTGATTGGTCTTACCTGGGAACTTGCGTGCGTTCCAGATGACGATGGTGTTGTCCACGCTGCAGGACGCCAGCCACACATCATGAGGAGACCAGGCCACATCCATCACATCTGGGAAGAGAACACACAAACACATTGAACTTTAGTTGCAGAAAACACTGCAAAAGGTTAGCTTTATGTGTGAAAGGACCAGTGTGTGTGTGCGTGTGCATGCTTGCGTGTATGCACATGTGTGTGTTTACCTCCAGTATGGTTCCTTAGGATCGTGACACACCTCCATTGCTCCACATTGGCCAACTTACTGCTGGACCCGAACACCGTGCTGGGACCGATTAACCTGGCAAACAATTTTTTTCTAGATATTATAGATATATCTTTTTTTGTTAGATATTAATCATAGAAAAATATCTTGTCCACAAGAACACTTTCTGCCTGTTACCTCATATTAAGATTATCTAGAGCGGCAGCACACATTTAATAGCTGAGAATGTACTAGTGAGTCAATGTAGGGTTCTGTATACACAGATCATGTAGTACTGGTTCTCATTGCTGACTGTTTATTTTAATATGTAAACAATAATTTGTAGGTAGACTAATCGTTACATACGCTGCTCGCTTCCACACCATGACCAGCTTGTCATCTCCCCCAGATGCCAGGTACAGGCCGTTGTTAGACCAGCGCACGCAGTTCACACATGCTGCACACACACACACACACATGATACTTTACCATAACGTGATAACAGTTCTAAAAAGTTAGAAGATAGTCATAAGTCATACTTTATAAAAAGCATGAAGTATAAAAAGCATAAATAGTACAAACAATATATAGGCCTGTTTATATATATTAGAAACACTACGCCTTCATAGAATAAATTGTATAAAGCATGAATATCATATACAAAAGTATAAATTGTATAAGTATAAAAGCATACGGCCTAAAATAGAGATAATATAGAATATTAATAGGATATAGTTTGGTATAATACTGAGCCGCGGTTACCCAGGTGATTGTCCATTTGGCAAAGCATCTTTGGGATGTGTTCTTTCTTCTCATCGTCCTCTCTCAGGACGGGGGCCATGTTCCAGATCATCACCTTTCCAGAATCCTCTCCTGCAAATACGAAGAAAAGTAGGATATACGTAACAGAGTTAGAAATAGTTTTGAATGATTAAGTGTAAAAGTTTATGATTATGTTGATTATGTGTAAAATATGTAAAAGTTAGTTATGCCATCACAGTAATGTTACTACATTCGAAGGTAAATGCATTTTGTTTTGTTTTCATACATGCAGAGCCTGTAAAGATCAACACCACCACGCTTTATGAAGACATGTTGTCTGTTGTTTGTCTTGTATTTCACTTTATATTAATGCTGTTGTTTATTGTTTTATACGATTATTTGTTTTGTAATGTTTAAGAAATAATTCTGTTCTTTAGGTAAATTTTTTTTTGATATAATAGAGCAGTGTTGCCATGAGACAGAGAGCCTGTAAAGTTCAACACCACCACGCTTTATGAAGACATTTTGTCGGTTGTCTTGTTTCCAGGCCTTCTTTAAAAATAAAGAAGAAAAAAAGCACGTTGTTGTCCATCAGTTCTTCACTGAATGACCACCGTTACACTGTTGCCGTGACCCGGATGCTGCGTTGGACATACAGATCAAATGTGGTCAGAGTTGTTTTTGTAAATGGTTGTTCAGTCCTAAGGTTGTTTTTATTTTGTTTGATGTTTCTATTTTATTTTCACATTTGGTAATACACAACGCAAGTACGTGTCATTATGGCCGAGAATCCAGGTTTTAGCAGTGATCATTTCTCTAGTCCGATTTTCTCTAAGGGAAGAGGTGTGTGGAGAGCGGGCCCTAGTTTCACAGACCGTAATGTTGTTGTGGGGGGATTGGACTGTAGGGGGGAGGGACTTTCCCGGTAAAGATCCTGGAAAACACATCGAGTGGGCTAGCATCCAAGGGGATCGGTTGTTTCACCCCCGGTGTGCGAGAGAATGTCTTTGTTTTCCGAGGCTGGTAATTGCCGGTTCTCCAGTCCAGCTGGAATCCCCGGAAGTCATCCTCCTCCTCTCCTTCGGTGTCCAAAAATTCCCACTTCTGTGCCCGATCCAGTGGATCAACCGGCACAAAATCATTCTCGTCCTCATTCTCATACTCAAATCCCTTGAATTCTATGACAATATCACTGCCATCGCTATCAAAATCCTCCATGTTCATTGCTACTTCTCGGTGGCCAGCTAGACGCGTCGCTAAAAACAAACATAGAATATCGCGTGGCTATATGATTGATTGACGTGATTTTCAGCCAACCAAAGTTCGTTTTGGTGGTCTCCTGGGGTCTCATTTATAACCGTTGCGTACGCACAAAACGGGGCTGAAATTGGCGTACGTGACTTTCCACGCCAAGGTTGTGATCTATAAAAAACCAACTTGACGGGAGAATGTGCGCAGCCCTAAGCAAACTCTGACCCATGCGTACGCATGGTTTGGAGGAAAAGGAGAATTTGCGACACAGATGGTGTGGTGGTGAACTGAAGTCAGACCGAAGAATTGTAGAGTGAGAAGAATGATTATGTTTTATCATCGCCCTTCATAAATTTAATTTCAACCCGTATCATGCGTTAAATCTATGTAATCAGAATAATTTAAGTCAACTGCTTTATTTCTCAGTTATAACTCCAGAAAAATCTCCTTAGAATAGAAATAAAAAAAAATCTCTATATTTAATCCCGTCACTCCATACTGTCCACTGACGGCGCGACTGCATGGAATAAAGCATCCGTCCAACATGTGTGAATAACATAATATTTTTATGTGACACTATAAACACATAATCAAATGTCAATTAAATCCCAAGTGTGGAAAACCAAGCCACACTCATCATCATCACAATCGTTGTCCGCTACTCTTGATGCTTTTCATGACAAATCAGCCATTAAAAAGGGGTTATGTTCAAGAACATTTTACGTGGATGATTACAAACTGATTATCCAAGGTGTTCTCGGTCAGTCTTATTACCGTAACCCTATAAATGCAGAGGTGAGCGCCGTGGTTAATGTTGCACCATCTGGCACTTCTGGCGGACCATGCAAATGACAGGATTCGGAGGGAGATGGTCTTTAGGGACCATAACGATTTATTGGTAGGCTACATAAAAATATGTAACTATGTCAGACCACTTCTTTTTTAATTCTGGGATTGTGCGCTACTGCGCTCCTTGCTACTGACAGAGTTCACTGCTGCATCAACATGTTGCCACTCACTCTGCTTTTTGTTGTTGGCGATTCCAATCCCTTGACCGCCGAACAAAATTACCTTTCGGGCCTCCATCTCACCCACAAGTGTCTCCACTTCAACCTCCGTGAAATTTCGCTTTTTGGATTTTCTCAGTATACTTCTGCCATTGTTTCCAACAAGACATAATACCAGCATCTGAGTCTGTTTTATATGCATATCGCATTCATGAGGTCATTTGCATTGACCATTTATGGTTAAAAAGGGGCGTGTAGAGGGCGGAACGTGAAGCTGATTCAGCTGCGCACAATTATAGTCAGTATGTGATTTATAAAGCAAAGATTGCGTACAGGTGTGCGTACGCAGTGTTTTATAAATGCGAATATTTTTTGGCGCACACAAAACTTGGCTTCTGGGCGTACGCACATTTTTAGTAACGATCCCACGCACAGTTTTATAAATGAGACCCCTGATCTTTACCAAAGCCTTAAGACCCACCCCATGTGTATTTTTAACCAACTAGAGTGAGTTATATGCTGCATTCGTCGTGAAAACAGCACGTGTACAAAATGCTGCGCTACGCAGCAACCGGCAGGAAAGCCTATGTTGCGCTATGCAGCAACCGGCAGGAGGGGCTATGCTGCGCTACGCAGCATCCGGCGCCAATGGGTTAACACGGTCACGAGTTGAACTGAAACACTGGGCTTCTCAACGGTAGAGCGGAAGCATATCCTTATCCATATCTATGTGATATGCCACTGCCTGGGTTATGTCTTTGTAGCGTTTGGATGCTTTGTCATAAGGCACTGATGCCGAGTACCTCTCCATGGTGGTCAGCTGCTGCTTTTGCGGCGTTGCATTTGCAGATGTTGGCCGTTTTTTTGATACGGCTGTGCTCCAAAGGGTGAGAAGGTGGTAAAATAAGTTTGTTGTACTCCCAGTCTTGGTGGGGACTATGGTCTTGCATAATTTACAGACAACATTAGTCTGACTACGGTCTGACTTGTAAAATCCAAAGAACTGCCATACTGGCGAGCTGACATTTCCATTTTTATCGACTATTTCCTCGTTCGTTGCGGTACTAATCTTTCACATCCCACAGCACGCTGTTTCTGTGAAGACGAGACAATGAGATGGCGCAACCAAACTTGATACTGTTACATGATTGGCTATTAGCGTGTCACTCCATACGTTGCTGGTGCGTTTTAGTATTCTCTGCGAACTAACTCGGATCTCGGATCTGACGCCATGCCCACACCTCAAGCTTATTATTTCGCTCGGTCGAAGCTGTTGTCGCGGTAGCATTGGCAGAGTACCAGGCGCTCCAAAATAGGTAGGCTATAGGCCATAGGCAGAGATACGGACGCAGTAAGGTATTGCAGTAATACGAGTGATTGAAATGGCCATTTAAACCACCAAAGCGGTCCTAGCACAATGAAAACAGTTCATGCTTCAAGTCACACTGGGCGCAGCCATCTTGAATAGTTCAACCAACGTTGCTTCGCAACCTCAGGTTCAAAGCGGAGCTAGAAGTAGACTTTTTGCTCCGGTTTCTTACAACGAGGAATACAAATAATATCGAAACGTTCTATCGAACACATTTACTATTGATAACGTATCTATCGCGATACATATCGTTATCGTTTTATCGCCCAGCCCTAGTAGGGATACAGGGTTAGGTCAGAACTCAGGTTGTACTCCTGTTGGGCAGTTCATGTGGGAGGGTCCTCACACATCCACACCTGGTTTTGCTGATGATCAGGCTCTTCATCAGCTTTCAGACATTATGGGACAGTTAGATACTCAGATTGGGGAGTCCATTGTTGCCAAGTTAATATCTGCTGGTGTAGTTAACATGGCACCACAACACCACAACGCATCGTCTCCGATACATATGCTTTATCATATCTCCCACTAGCTGACTTTTATGCTACCATGCCCAGACCCAAAGAGAACCCAGTAGACAACTGGTTGAGGATCAACAGAGCTGCCAATCTTGCTGATGAAGGCCTCCGCAGGCAGGGTAGGCAGATGGAGAACACAGCTGAGGAGGTGAAACGCATGTTTGTGAAGCATTGCCCCGACCCTGAACTTGCCTGTATTTTCAAATGTAAGCCTATCCAGGACTGGAGCTCACGAGATGTGCAGCTGAGGATTGATTATTATCAGAGGGAGCTGAAAGCCTCTGGCAGGGCTAACAGAACTGTGCCATTAAAGAGCTAGAACACTGCCTTTCACTCCATGCAGCCCAGCCCAGTGCCTTACAGTCATCCCATGCCTGAGCAGTGTCATACACAGTTCCCCCCCTGTCCCCATTCCAGTTCATAACCCGGTGTGTAACACCATTCCTACCCAGTGGCATGCTCTGTGCCAGTCTCCTTGTCCCCCATCTTCGCACGTTGTAGCTCAAAACACCCAGCAGTCTGAGGAGAGCATTCTCGCTCGCATAATGGGCATGCTAGAGCAAATGATGGGAAATGTACGCGCTCCTCGTGGTGGGAGTCTGTGGTGACAGTAAACACAGCACCATCACACATTGCATGTCAGAGAGACTGTGCTTTGTCTGTATAGCCCAAGGCCATACGAAGATGGAGTGTCGCACCAGGTCTTCGACTGAGCCTCACCCTAAGGGAAACTAGACGGCCTGTATTCAGAGGGAGACAGTATGGGTCTAAATGTAAACTCCCAAAGTGAAAACGACTCTGATGCTGAGACAGTGTATATGGCCCACAAAAGCTCATGCGATGATTCAGAAATCAATGTGAATCAGAATACGCATAGAGTTGGAAGTAGAAGCAGCCTTTTTTTCCCACGCCTGTGAGTTGGGAACGCAGTGACACTAAATGCTATGCTCGACAGTGGGTCTATGGCTTTCAGGATTAATGAGGCAGCAGAGACTAAGCTCAGAGAAGCTGGAGTAGTCACAGCACACAACCAGTTCAGTTCAAACATTGTGCTTGTTGGCTGTGGTGGTCGTCGTGTCAGGCCTATGTCATCAATCGATGTGGAGATGGAGGTGTACGGCTGTAAGATCCTGGTTCCCCACCCTCGTAGTCCAAGGGCAGCATGATGAGTTGATACTTGCCACCAATGTTATCAAGCATATCATCCGCCAGTACAAACTGTGATGGATACTGGAAAGCCGTGTCAACCCCCTATCCTGCTTATGATCCAGAGGCTGAGCAGTATTTGTCTATGCTTGCCGGTCTGCACTGATGGAGTGGTGAAGACGTGCCTGACAAGATAGATACAGTACGATGCAACTCAGCTTTGTGCCTAGAGCCCGGTCATGAGTATTTGATATGGGGGAAGCTACCTCAATCTACCGTTGTGTCTCCTGGCAGTACCGTGATGACAGAGCTAACGTCATGCCGTTCAGCTCCGAGAGGGATTCTAGTGGCGAGTGGTAACGCCTTTGTGGGGTGACAGATGGGTCCCGTTGAAGTTGATCAACACCTCAGACAGACCTGTCTTGGTGAGACGCAACGCCAAACTAGCTGATGTTTTCTCCTGTATGGCGCTCGAGGACATGGATGAGACCAGCTCTGCTGAAGCCCCACTAATCAGCTGTCCTCTAGCAGCCGTGCCCACTGAGAGCCCTCTAACTAAGGGTGACATGCACTCTGCTCACGAGAAGCTTGAGTCAGTTGGGTTGAGTTGGCTTGACATGAACTCTTGCGATGTTTCTGAACAGTGTAAAAGCAAGATGGCTGACCTGATTGTGCGCTACAAGGACATCTTCTCGCACCATCATCTGGATTGTGGAGAGGCGAAGGGCTTCATCATCGCAACATTGCATTCACCTTTCCGATCCAAAGCCATTCCGACTACCGTACAGACGTGTGCCCCCCAGCCAGTATCAGAAGCTGCACCAAGTACTGAGTGAGATGGAAGAGAAGGAGATTATCAGGAAGTCAACCAGTGAATATGCATCTCCCTTGGTTCTTGAGTGGATAAAGAATGGAGATCTCCGTATCTGTACAGACTTTCGCTGGTTGAATAAGAGGATCCTGAGAGATGCTCACCCTCTCCCCCACCAGGCCGACTGCTTGGCTGCGCTCGGAGGAAACTCTGTTTAGTACTATGGACCTGACCTCGGGCTTCTAGAACATGCCGCTGCAAGAAGACGACAGGAAATGCTCTGCCTTCACCACTCCCATGGGCTTGTACGAGTATAACCGCCTACCGCAGGGCCTCTGCAATAGTCCTTGGAGTTTCATGCGCATGATGACTAGCATTTTTGGGGACCAGAACTATCTTAACCAGTTATGCTACCTGGATGATTTGCTGGCTTTTGCGCCTGTTGAGAAGACGGCCCCCCCGAGCGTTTGGAGATTGTGTTTAGCAGACTCCGTGGTCATAACCCAAAGCTGGCCCCCACGAAGTGCTACTTCATTCGGAAATCTGTGAAGTTCCTTGGGCACATTATCGACGAGAATGGTGTGTCGACCGACCCCAGCAAGGTTGAGGGCATCGCAAAGATGACAAGTACTGACCTGATGGAAGCAGATGGCGTGACTCCCTCACAGACACGGATCAGATCTTTCCTTGGGATGATCAATTACTATCAGCACGTTGTGCCCAGCTTTCCTGCCATCGCCAAATCTCTCTTTTCTTTGTTGACTGGCCAGAAACGGAAAGGAAAGCAGATACCTCAGCTTAGACAAAGGTCACAAGGCAGGAAGTTGAGTGCTGCTGATTGGACTCCTGTTATGGAGCAGGCTTTTCAGAAGCTGAAAGTATCGCTGGTTTAGTCATTCTGGCTCACCTCGACCTCACCTGTCCTTTCATGTTGTCAAAGGACGCGTCCCTTGATGGTATCGGTGCTGTTCCATCGCAGATCCAAGAGGGGGAGGCTAGAGCAAGACCCATTGCGTTCGCCAGCAAGTCCCTTTCTCAGTCTCAGAGAAACTACCTGGCTCATCGGTTGGAATTCTTGGCCTTAAAGTGGTCAATCTCTGACAAGTTCAGCCATTGGTTGAAGGGGCATGAGTTCACTGTCTGGACAGACAATAATCGGTTGACTCAAGACGAAGCCCAAGCAGGACTGCTGTGAGCAACGCTGGGTGGCCAAGTTAGCAAGCTACAACTTTGACATCAAGAATGTGCCAGGCCCACAGAACGTAGTCGCTGATGGCCTGAGTTGTGGGCCTTTTGTTAAAGGGGACCTATTATGCTTTTCGACTTTTATGACCTATAAACGTTGTTATAATGATTGATAGTCATGTTTAACCATACACAAAAAACGATGTAGATTTTCGGGAAACTCTTCCTCTGATCTGGGCGCTTTCAGCATTCTCCGTCAACGCTCGGTTTCGACTTTCTCCGCCCCCTCGCGCCAACCCAACTCTGTTGTGATTGGTTACCTTCCTTGAAGCGCGCGTGCGGGCAGATTTGACCAGGGGGCGCGGCAGGAGTGCCTCTACGTAGATGATTTCCCGGAAATGTGAACAAGTGAATCGCAAACGTTGCCCCGAGTGTTTAGCGCTCTACACATCCACCCCAGACTGTCAGCAGGGAATACGTTGAAATGCATGTATGTCATTATTTGACACTTTAGTATGGTTAAACATGGCTATCAATCATTATAACAACGTTTATAGGTCATAAAAGTCGAAAAAGCATAATAGGTCCCCTTTAAAGGACAATTCCGGTATTTTGATAATTGAGCCCCCTTTCTGGTTTGTTTAGGATGAAATAGAGTGGGTGACACCGAAATTTGAACCATTAGTCCTTTCTCGGGTATTTGGCTCATTTTGAATTGCTCCTGCCTGCTTCACACTGGTTGTCTGTGTGCATACACAAACCCGTCAACCCAGCAACCGTAAACGTTCGTTTTCAAAAATGTGCAAGTAACCGAATGATTGGTGGCATTCGTGAAGTTTAAAAATAAAATATCGGCGCAATATATGGTTTCCATCCGTGTTAGTTGCTAATTGGAACTATTTTTTCAGATACCTCACAACCGCATATAAACTTCCGCACAAGGTCCCACTCCGTGCAGCACCTACTTTCGACTTCCGTCGGCATCTGCCTGCACTTCCCACAGGCACTGGCACACCACCAATTTCCCGTGATCCTGGGGACCGCTTCAGCCGGACCGCTCCTCACGTAGCTCCTCTTGGGTGAATTCTGGTTCAAAACGATATCCTCTGCCGTAAAACTCAAAATCGAGTGCATCCTCCAGAAGCCACCTTTCATAATCCATTTTCAGTGATTTTCTATGTAATTTTCCCTAATCCGAGGTGCTCACGGTACATGACTTCAAACCAACGTAAACAGCCCACCTTTCTGGTTTGGCGGAGTAATATCAACGTGCAGTAATGAGTCTTCCAACTGAAACCAACTGGCGATAAATGTGCAATAAAACACGACAGAAACCATATATTGCACCGATATTTTTTTAACTTCACGAATGCCACTAACCACTCGGTTACTGGCACATTTTTGAAAACGAACGTTTAGGGTTGCTGGGTTGACAGGTATGTGTATGCACATAGACAACCATTGTGAAGCAGGCAGGAGCGATTCAAAATGAGCCAAATACCCGAGAAAGGACTAATAGTTCAAATTTCGGTGTCACCCACTCTATTTCATCCTAAACAAACCAGAAAGGGGGCTCAATGATCAAAATACCGGAATTGTCCTTTAAGGAGAGAGTTGGCCACAGACTGCTTCAAGAACCTTACAAGAATCGCCTTACTGATGTCCAAGATGTGTACCTCCATTCAAGATGCCTTCCGGTGGTCCAGTGGTCGTGATGAGACTCCACGTCCAACAGTGAGTCCTACTCACAGTCTATCCACACCTGTGTATGTCCACACTCAGTCCGTGGAGATGGATGCAGTGTCTGCTGTCCTTTAGTCACATGATGACTGGGAGGTTGGAGCAAGAACACTATTTGCCACAGTTGATCCAAGCTGGTCAGGACTCACTCCCTGCTTACACAGAAAAACAGCTCAAGGACAGAAATCTCTCTCGGGTCTTGTGTTATGTGGAGAGCAGACCCTCCAGGAGAGAGCGAGTAAGAGAATCAGTCCCAGTTGTGAGATACCTGAAACACTGGGAGAACCTTGTCGTGAGCAATGGCATACTCTACAGAGTCTCAAGGGAACAGAGTCTCAAGGGATCAAGTCGCTAAGTCCAAACGTCACCAGTACGTAGTACCTGAGACGCTCAAAGCTAAAGTTCTGGGAGGTGTTCATGACCATGCTGGTCATCAGGGCCAGTTCAGGAGTCTCAGTTTGGCCATACAGAGGTTCTTCTGGCTCAACCTTGACAGGGACGCAAGAGACTTTGTCCGCAACTGCCAGCGTTGCATTGTCAGCAAAACTGTTGAACCTGCCGGCAGGGCATCATTGGAGAGTATAACGTCCGCCAGGCCATTCCAGCTGGTTTGCATCGACTTCTGGTCGGCAGAGGACTCAAGGAACAAGTCAGTCGATGTATTGGTAGTTACCGACCACTTCACGAGAATGGCTCAAGCGTTTCCCTGCAAAGATCAGTCGGCCAAACAGGTGGCAAGGGTCCTCTGGGATAAGTACTTCTGCGTATATGGCTTCCCAGAACGTATCCACAGTGACCAAGGAGCTAGCTTTGAGAGTCATCTTATCAGCGAGCTGCTTACGGTCTCTGGTGTGAGGAAGTCACACACAACCCCGTATCATCCGATGGATAATGGCAGTGTGGGATGTTTCAATAGGACCCTTGGCAACATGATCCGAGCACTGGCACCAGACACAAAAGCTAACTAACAATAGCACAGCTCACGAGACAAACGGCTATGCACCCTTTTTCCTGATGTTTGGTAGGGTTCCTCGTCTTCAAGTTGATGTGCTGTTTCGTACTGTTCTGAATGATCCAGCTGTGGTCAGTTATGACTAGGGCTGCAACAAACGATTATTTTAATAATCGATTAATCAGTCGATTATTTTTTCGATTAATCGGATAGAAAAAAATAATATTTATTTTTGGAATTGCCGCATCTTTATTCAAAAACTGAACATTACTTCAAATTCACAGTGCAGACTGAAGTGTAAAAACACCAGGTTATTGCTCCAACGTCCCGGAACTATTAAAAGTAATATTAAATAATAAAAAGATTTAAAAAAACATAACTGGGATAACACAAAAAAAAACATACAATGTATGATATACTTTTATATGTATATAAGGGAGGTCCATGGTTAACCGGTCAAACCTATTGATACCATTTTCGAGACTCCTTGAAATAGAACTTGTAATATTGCAATAATTGCTGATAAGATGATGATAGTTCAAGATAGGACATTAAACAGGTCATAATTCTATCTTTACTATCTATTTTATATTACTGGGATAACAAGTTGTCACCAAAATCTCAATCTTTTTTTTTTTTCTGCTGCATTTGAACGCATCAATCATATTACTGAGCCGACCTGAACACACTGTTTGTGACCATTGGTTAGTTTTTTTTTTTTTAAGCTAACTAGCTCTATATCCTGCCGATTTTAACATGGATTGCATTACTATTTTTAACTGACGGGACTTTCTACACCGTCCGGTTGTGTGATTACTACCGCTGCTTTGAATGACTGTTGCACGCGGTGCCAACTCCGAGCCCGTCTGCACAACGTCTGCAGCTGACAGAGTTTTCGGTTGGACTAGACGGATACTGAGTTGAAGGAGTTTTTTTTAACCCAAAGACAGTGAAGGTACAACACTTTTATGTAGGCCGACAGTCCAGTTTTAAGATATGACCAAAATACAAGCTGTGGTCGCTCACACTAAAGCTCGCTGTGGGCATGCATGAACCGTGAACCAACCTGTCGGCGGCTGGCTGTAAACAGTGCTGCGCCTATGAGTAACTTATTAATCGCGCGACACAACGAATCGATGACCAAATTCGTTGCCAATGCATTTAGTAATCGATTTTTATCGATTTTAGCGATTCATTGTTGCAGCCCTAGTTATGACAAGTATGTGGTGTCTTTCACTAAAGACCTGGAGGAAGCTATGGTAATAGCACAGGAACATGTCACAAAAGAACAGCGCTGGCACACTGAGCTCTACAACAAGAGAGTGAAAGGGCCCGTCATTGATGTGGGTGACCGTATGCTGTTGGCGAACAGAAAAGAAAGAGAAAAGAGAAAGGTCGCAGACCTACTGTCTACACAGTGATGGAAAGAAATTGAGACTCGTACATAGAGGATTCATGACACTCACTGGCCAGGAGAAAGTTGTCCATCATAATCTGTTGGATCTTGCTGCCTGTGGACATCGCAAGTGTGGTCTCTGACCCAGCCTCGTCTTCATCTGTTGTTCAGACTTTAAACTCAAATGATGACGCCGTGTCAGAAGTGGAAAGTGTTTCCTTGCCTGATGAAGTGAGTGGAGAAATGGACAATGGGAAGTCAGTTCATGAGAGAGGGAGAGGTGATTCCTTGTCTGTTCCGGAGTCTGTGGATCCTGGGGGTAGGACCCTAGAGTGGACCACACAGCAACAGTTCACTGGAAACTCACATGCCAATTCCGCTGACACTGAGAGAATGGCTCCGGTCCCTCTTACCACTCGAAGCAAACCAGAGGAGACGACTGAAAAATCGGATGGAAGACCAGTCCAGTCTCTGATTCTAGTCCTGTGACTGACACAGACTGACGACACTAGTGACACACAGTGTACTGTCGCTATGGCTTCGACCACAGTCCGAACCTCCTAGTACACTCACACAGTTCAAGTCTATGTTTGGTCGTCCAGTCAAACCAGTGACCAGATTGATTTGCGAAATGTCAGGACAGAAAGTTATTCATGACATGCGGTCAAATGTTTTTTTTGTTTTTTTTATATGCACCTGATAACATATACAGGTGCTGGTCAAATTATTAGAATATCATGAAAAAGTTGATTTATTTCAGTAATTATATTCAGAACGTGAAACTTACATATTATATCAATTCATTACACACAGAGTGATATATTTGAAATGTTTATTTCTTTTAATTTGGATGATTAGTACTGACAATTACTGAAAATCCCAAATTCAGTATCTCAGAAAATTAGAATATTAGTTACGACTAGTACAAAAAATGATTTTTTAGAAATGTGGGCCAACTGAAAAGTATGAACATGGAAAGTTTCAGCATGTATGGCAATCAATACTTAGTTGCAGCTCCTTTTGCCTGAATTGCTGCAGCAATACGGCGTGGCATGGAGTCGACCAGTCTGTTGCACTCCTCAGGTGTTATGAGAGCCCAGGTTGCTTTAATAGTGGCCTTCAGCTCTTCAGCATTGTTGGGTCTGGCATCTCGCATCTTCCGCTTCACAATACCCCATAGGTTTTCTATGGGGTTAAGGTCAGGTGAGTTTGCAGGCCAATCAAGAAGAGGGATACCATGGTCCTTAAACCAGGTACTGGTAGATTTGGCACTGTGTGCAGGTGCCAAGTCATGTTGGAAAATGAAATCGTCACCTCCATAAAGTTGGTCCGCGGCAGGCAGCATAAAGTGTTCTAAAACTTCCTGGTAGACTGCTGCATTGACCCTGGACCTCAGGAAACACAGTGGACCAACAGCAGCAGATGACATGGCACCCCAGACCATTACTGACTGTGGAAATTTTACACTGGACTTCAGGCAACGTGGATTCTGTGCCTCTCCTGTCTTCCTCCAGACTCTGGGACCTTGATTTCCAAAGGAGATACAAAATTTACTTTCATCTGAAAACATAACTTTGGACCACTCAGCAGCAGTCCAGTCCTTTTTGTCTTGAGCCCAGGCGAGACGCTTTTGACGTTGTCTCTTATTCAAGAGTGGCTTTACACGAGGAATGCGACAGCTGAAGCCCATATCTTGCATACGTCGGTGTGTGGTGCTTCTTGAAGCACTGACTCCAGCTACAGTCCACTCTTTGTGGATCTCCCCCACATTTTTGAATCGGTTTTGTTTGACAATCCTCTCCAGGGCGCGTTTATCCCTCTTGCTTGTACACTCTTTTCTACCACATCTTTTTCTTCCCTTCGCCTCTCTATTAATGTGCTTGGACACAGAGCTCTGGGAACATCCAACCTCTTTGGCAATGACCTTTTGTGTCTTGCCCTCCTTCTTTAAAGTATCAATGGTCATCTTTTGGACAGTTGTCAAGTCAGCAGTCTTCCCCATGATTGTGTGTCATACAGAATCAAAACGAGAGACCATTTAAAGGCTTTTCCAGGTGTTTTGAGTTAGTTAGCTAATTAGAGTGTGGCACCAGGTGTCTTCAATATCTGACCTTTTCACCATATTCTATTTTTCTGAGATGTTGAATTTAGGGTTTTCATTGGTTGTCAGCTATAATCATATTCTTTTTGGCAAAAAACACTTATAATGTATCAGTCTGTTTGGAATGAATGTATACATTCTACAGGTTTGACTTTCTAAATGGAATTAATGAAATAAATCAACTTTTTCATGATATTCTAATAATATGACCAGCACCTGTAGGTCAGGATATGTATGTTTTGTAGGGATGTTAATCTCTTTCTGTAGGCTAATAGTACACAGAGTGAATGGGCCTTCAGGGCTCCAGACTGCGACCAAATGGTCGCATTTTGCGACCAAAATTTGAGAGTGTGCGACCGTATTTCCCATCTGGTTGCGCATGTTCGACCAGTAAATTTGCACCTTTTCTCTTACACGTTAAACGTGGAAGGGGCGCGTCAATGAATCTGAAATCATTAGCAGGCCAATGAGTGTAACAAGGATAGGGAATGACGCTAACGTGTCGAGGGGGAGGGTCCTAGAGATTATCGAGCGCGCGTAAACGTCTGTGCGAAGGAGAAAGATTTCACAACCTGCTATGTGCGTTTACAATGAGCAAGCAAACTATTGACTTGTTCTTCCGACATTCGGCTAGTGTGCCAGTGCAAGTCAGTCCTGCACGGTAGAGATGCGCGGTTGGCGGTTGCAACCGCGGACTCCGCGGTTAAACCGCGGATCGGGCGGGTGACGTGACAAAAAATAATATTTTAATTAAATTCGGGCGGTTGGCGGTTTAACCAACGAAATTCAAAAATATATACACATTGTTAAATGTCGTTACCTACTTCCAAGCACATTTTGAAATAATCCAATTCTCATCAGGCAGTAAATTGGCCTCTCTGTCTCTAACACACACACACACACACACACACACACACACACACACACACACACACACACACACACACACACACACACACACACACACACACACACACACACACACACACACACACACACACACACACACACACACACACACACACGGAAGCAAAAAAGTTTAAATTAAGTGACGATCCGTCCCATGTCGCGTCTCCACAAACCTGCAAGTTATGAGACAGCTGTCAGTATTGGAAGAAGCTTTAACGTCTCGTAGATGAAACTGCCTGGGTTATTTTGTTTCGTATAAGTTATATTTTAAAACAGCCATTGTAGCCTACCAATCGTGGAATATGGAATTTCAAAGAGATGATGGAGGGATTTGACTCGGAAGTGACAACAGGCATTGGCAGCGCGAGATGTGCAGAACAAGTTAAACTTCTAGCTCAGTAACATCAACACCTAAGAAAGAAGGTAAGAAAAATAGTCTGAAAACTTTGATTTGCAAGGCATGCGGCAAGTGTTGGGCTTGTTACAGTAGCCTATATAGCCTTCAATGTGGTGAAATTTCGGAATTAATAGGCTCGAGTCGGCGTTTCCTTAAAAGGCTATCTTTCATTTTGCAAAAAAAACAACACAGTAGGCTATATTACCATATTAAAATGGTGTACCAAATGATAAAAAAGTGTAGGCCTACTAGCCTATGGTAAGGTCAGGTTTGCCGATGTGCTTGGCTATTTTAAAGTTTCTCCCTGTGCATCGATCGGAGACAGACGTCACTTCACTGATAATATTCTGTGGATAGGCTACAACATAGCCAATAGGCTTTCATACTAGGGACTTTATCCTTTAAATATCTTTGCGGCATTGGATCAGTCTCCTTTCAAGAACAGGCAAGAACTTTCTAGCCTCGCGTCAGCAGCGCATATACCTAAAAACAACAGGCGGATGGCGGGCGGGTGCGGTTTTGAAAATTGGTCAAAAAATTTGTTGCGGATGGATGGCGGGCGGATCAAGCGTTTTGTGATGCGGTTGCGGATGAAATAATAGCCCATCCGCGCATCTCTACTGCACGGGTCTTATTTTACAAACCCCGCACCCGCCCATACCCGCAATACTTAGCCCGACCAGACCAGCTATAAATTGATATTGACACCCGACCCGCACCCGATGGAAAATTAGAAACATTAGATGGGAATTACACTATCTGGTGTTTGGCTTGGTGCTTTAGATTGTTGTGCAAAAAAAGCACATCATCCACTGTTTTTGGTTGACTCCTCCGCTCCTGATTAACATATCCAGCACCGTTGAAGTCTCGCTCGCAATCGCAAAACCCGCGCTGTTCAGGCGTCCGACCAGACTTGTTTCATTCAAATTGTGCGGGTCACCCGAACCAGTGCAGGACACTGCTTCAGGTGCCATAAAGGGCTTTTCACACGGGAGGCGTTTGTCAGGCCTGATAATGCATTCTCAATGGAGAGGCGAGCGGGCAGAGAGGAGGCTCAGCGTCCTGACAAGCGGGCGCACTCCCGTGAAACTGTCGCTTCAGTACTTGTCGAACGCATGCATGCGCAAACCTGGAAACCGTTGGGATAGATGAGAATCACAATAAAATGTGACCCTGAATTTGAAGCAGCCGGGAGGCTCGGAGGCTGGACTCAGAGGTTGGAACTGCAGTCATGTTATTGGCTGAAATTGAGGGAGGCATCTGCTTGGCTACAGAGTAGGGATCGACCGATATATCGGTCGGCCGATATTATCGGCCGATATTCGCGTTTTTTACGTGTATCGGTATCGGCCGATACGCGGCTGATTTTCGCCGATATTTTTTCGCTTTTTTTTTTTTTTTTTACTTGTTCTACCTCACCTGTTTTTAATATTTGTTAAATATTGCTCATCTAATTTTTCTTACTTGTTTTACCTCACCTGTTTTTACTATTTGTTAAATATTGTTTTTTATATTGAAGTTCAATAAATGTTCCTTTTTTTAAATTGAGACTTGTAACATTTGTTATCAGTGTAATTTTTATGATTGAGGGAGCAAAAGCAGTATCGGCTCTAAATATCGGTATCGGCGTATCGGAGTATCGGCTAAGGCTGATGAAAAAATATCGGTATCGTATCTGCCCTAAAAAATCTGTATCGGTCGATCCCTACTAGAGTTCCTTGTTGAAAAAAATGCATTTGTGAATCCAGCCACGTCAGGAGAGTCTAAAAAATCCACATATAAATACAGACCAGTTCACACAAAAATGCAAACAAGTTCACTAATGAAAAGCGTCTTGTAAACTCAAGTTTAACAGTTTGTATATAAATGTAACAACATCCAAATACATTTTGATGAAAATTGTAAATATTTTTTTAATTCATATATTTATGGATTTATATTACATTTATTTAAAACAAGGTACATTTGTGTGTGGATCCGAAATGTGTTTGTGAAACCTATTTTTGTGTATAGATAAATTTTACATTTATACATACCGATATCCATTTGTGTGTGCATTGAAATGTATATTTGAGGAGATTAATTTATATATAAATCACAAAATACATTTGTGAATCCTTCTCTGTGCATTCATTATTAATGAGACTGTTCTGACCCCATAGTAATACAGGGAAAATTAGTAGAAATGTGAATATTTGGTTGGCATGTTGATTAACGGTGTGTGCCCCTAAAACTTCTGGTTGCGCCCCTAAAATGTACAGTTAGGGGCCACAGTGCTCCTTGTGAAAAAAATAAGTCTGGAGCCCTGGGGTCTCATTTATAAAACTGTGCGTGGGATCGTTACTAATAGTGTACGTACGCCCAAAAGCCAAGTTTTGCGTGCGCCAAAAAATATTCAGACTTATAAAACCCTGCGTACGCACACCGTACGCAGTCTTTGCTTTCTAAATCACAGAGTGCCTACAAGTGTGCGCAGCTGAATCAGCTTCACGTTCCGCCCTGTACACGCCCCTTTTTAACCATTAATGGTCAATTGCAAATGACCTCATGAATGCGATCTGCATATAAAACAGACTCAGATGCAAGTATTATGTCTTGTCGGAAACAATGGCAGAAGGACTGAGAAAAGCAAAAAAGCGAAATTTCACAGAGGTTAAAGTGGAGACACTTGGGATTGGGATCACCAACCACAAAAAGAAGAGTGAGTGGCAACATGTTGCTGCAGCATTGAACTCTGTCAGTAGCACGGAGCGCACAGTCCCAGAATTAAAAAAGAAGTGGTCTGACATAAAGGTACATATTTTTATGTACCAATAAATCGTTATGGTCCCTAAAGACCCCCCCCCCCGAAACCTGCCATTTGCATGGTCCGCCAGAAGTGCCATATGGTGCAGCATTACCACGGCGCTCACCTCTGTATTTATAGGGTTACGGTAATAAGACCGAGAACACCTTGGATAATCAGTTTGTAATCACCCACGTAAAATGTTCTTGAACATAACCCCTTTTTAATACATCAAGAGTAACGGACAACGATTTTGATGAGTGTGGCTTGGTTTTCCACACTTGAGATTTAATTGACATTTGATTATGTGTTTACAGTGTCACATAAAAATATTATGTTATTGAGACATGTTGGACAGATGGTTTATTCCATGCAGTCGCGCCGTCAGTGGACAGTAGCCTGTGGCGTGACGGGATTAATTATAGAGAATTTCTTTTTATTTATATTCTAAGGAGATGTTCTTGGAGTTATAAATGAGAAATAACGCAGTTGACTTAAATTATTCTGATTACATAGATTTAACGCATGATACGGGTTGAAATTAAATTTATGAAGGGCGATGATAAAACATAATCATTCTTCTCACTCTACAATTTTTCTGTCTGACTTCAGTTCACCACTACACCATCTGTGTCGCCAATTCTCCTTTTCCTCCAAACCATGCGTACGCA
The DNA here is from genome assembly GCF_902167405.1 of Gadus morhua. Classification (NCBI taxonomy): domain Eukaryota; kingdom Metazoa; phylum Chordata; class Actinopteri; order Gadiformes; family Gadidae; genus Gadus; species Gadus morhua. The sequence continues at coordinate 27,190,861 of NC_044055.1, read as the reverse complement.
TGGGTCAGAGTTGGCTTAGGGCTGCGCAGCTTCTCCCGTCAAGTTGATTTTTTATAGATCACAACCTAGCCGTGGAAAGTCACGTACGCCAATTTCAGCCCCGTTTTGTGCGTACGCAACGGTTATAAATGAGACCCCTGGGGCCTCATGTACTAAGACTTGCGTGGATTTCATACTGAAACTTGGCGTACGCCAAAAACCAGAAACTGTCTTACGCACAAATAAATTCAGATGTATCAAAGTGTGCGAACGCATGGATCCAAGCACGTTTCTTTTGTACATCTCAATCAACGTGGAATTGAGCGCACATGCCGAGGTGCCAAACTCCTCCCTGTCCACACCCTCATTTAAATATGCAATTTAATTTAAATAGGCCTCTGGACCTGAGATTCACCTCTTAATCCGATCACCTGGCACCATGAACAGAGGCAAAAAACGAAACTTCACGGAGTCTGAGCTCGAGATTTTGCTCCACGAGGTAGAAATGCGCAAGCATATGCTATTTGGAACCCTGTCAACAGGGATAAATGCAAAACAAAAGAGAAGTGAGTGGGAGCGTGTTTGCGAGGCCGTCAATGCAGTGGGGTCTCAGCAGCGCACACACTCTGAAATTAAAAAAAAGTGGTCAGACCTCAAGGTGGAGGTGAAGCGGAGGGTTTCTGCCCACCGCCGAAGCGTGACCGCAACAGGAGGGGGGACGGGAGTGGGGGAACTCTCCCCCTTCGATTTGAGAGTGGCCGCTTTGATCAGTGACACCAGTGGCGTAGCCAGAAACTAGTGGTGTTCCTGTTTTTTTTTTTCAAATTTATTAACTCCAAAATAATACATTAACCATGTATTTTAACAGAGAACAAATGCAACCGCTGCAAAACATAAAGGGACGCAGTGCCCAGAGATGAAGAACACATAGAACGTGTGCGCATACTCATGGAGCCATACTATTACGCATGGTTAACAAACCCATTTAATCAGTATCTGAACAACACCGCTGCTGGGTTAAGAATGTAACGTATTTGCTGCTATATTTGCGCTGCAACTGAATTCACAGGGCGAGGCGGCGTGGCTCGGCTTTGAATGCATTAATTATCTCATATTAATGCATTAATGCATATGAGGCCGGTCTGGACTCATTAATCTCATATGATGATTCCGTCCCACACAGCTGGCATGGCTCGGCTCAGGGTGGACTGGCACACTCCTGACCGATCGGCCAGCTCCCGCTGGAAGGCCCCTGTTGCCAGGAACCCCAGCGTGGTCAGCACCTGTGTGGGCACGGACAACCCCTGGCTCCTGGCTGTGTGGCGCTCTAGGGCTGGCCGCAGCTCTGCGCACAGCTCCAGTAATACTGGCCTGGGGAAACGAAATCGGCTCATGAGCCAATCATCATCATTTGCGAGTAAGTCCTCGCGTTCCCTAAATATACGTTCCCTTCGGATTTGACCATTTGCGATGTCCTCTAACAACGCTAACGCAGCCATTTTTAAAACAATTTTCTTCATCCATTGCGCATGCTTTTATAGCCACCCATATAATTGCAAGGTGTGTTAATCGTTCATTCGTGTGTCTGTGATGTGCAAATCACTCTGATGAGTCATGGTTTTCACCTTTTTTCCCAGTTTCCCAGCGTCACCTCTAAGTGTCGCCAAAGGAACAATAGCTGTAGAAACGTGCGTACGACAGCTCTGGAGCTGGCGTAGGGACCGCACATTTTTACGTTCATTTCACGTTTTGTACATCTGAACGTGAGCGTGGAAAAGGACGTACGCCACGTTTTTGTGCGTACGCAACCTTAGTACATGAGGCCCCTGGTCTTGTGGGGTGTATGAGGCATCCCACCGCCAGTAGTTGGTTGGAGACATACGTTTCTATTTCTTCATCTACTTCATCCTTATGGGATACTTTTGAGGTTGGCTATCCTGTCATTGGGTGACCCTATATTGAGTTTTTGGATGTAGTGTACTTGTGTGCCTAAGTTTGTGCTGTGCAGTTGCTGCTTATATATGGCAAAATTCAGGGAGGCGGGTGTAACGGAGTTAGAAATAGTTTTGATTATGTGCCAGTTTCGCCAGAGTTAAGCAGCCCAACGCCTGATTTCCACCGGGAACGGCTGCGCCGCTGCTGATCACTGCCACTCTAATCAATGAAACCATTTCCACCAGGCGCGCTGCGGAACGTCTCAGCAGCGTCCCAGGAGCGGTGCGCCGCTCTGCAGCGCTATCATTCCGTAGCACTTCTATTTCTGACGCAAGCCGTTGCTGAACCGCGTAAATTTCAACAGAGCAGATCGAGCCGGGCAGGAAGTGAAAAAGTAAAAGCAATAGAGCATCCGGTCAATTTTCAAAATAAACAATACTCAGTACTCAATACACATTACTCAGCTCATGTAGCCTATCACAACTTCACATCAACATTACGTCATGACCGGTGGAACCAGGTCAGCAGTCAATCAATCAAAGGGTCTCAGATGGTCGGCAACATGGACGATGAGAGACTGATTGTTGAATTGGAGCAACATAAAATAATTTATGAAATAAACCATCCTTTTATAAGGCCAATGTCAGAAAGGACAAAGCCTGGCATTTAATTGCAGTAGTTTTGGGAGTGGAATTTTGTGAGTACATTAGGTTTAGGATAATCGCGTGATCTTGCGTGAATACGGCTGGCTCGCAAGGCAGCACTACGCTGCCGTTACGCGCCTGGTGGAAATGGACTCAGGGCAGAGTTCGCAGCCATTCCGCGGCGCGTACGTCCCCGCTGGAAATCTGGCATTAGATTGTATTATTTCTAATGGAGCCTCTTGTGGACTTATGGTGTACTACAGGTCTGGTGTCTTTTGTCTGTTGCGTGTTGCAACAGACATTTCTCTTTAGAGCAGTGTTCACATGAGACAGAGGTATGTGCATAGTAACAGTTCTCCCTGCATTGTATTTTGTTTAAGGAGAAAGAGATCATTTAGTGTGGCAACCCGGCCATTGCCAATCAAGAAAATGAAGAGCACCTGAGGAACCGGTGGAGAAGGAGCTTAAATAGCCTGCTTCTCCACTCATTCGGGGCTCTCTCAGCCATGTGCCTTGTGCCGGGAGGGAGCCGAGTTGGAGACAGCCGAGTTGGAGAGACGCGGTAGGGGGAGAACGCACCCACCCGTACCAACGCCAATACGCTTCCCCCCAGGACTGAGTGGGAGAAAACGGGAGCGATGAGACGCCGTCCACGCAGCCGGACCAGACCCGGAGACGGCCCATTTTTACCCCATGAGGAAGAACTATTGTTGACTTTTGTTTTAACTTTGTTCCCATGTGAGGCACACAAATAAAAATCGCTGACCCGCAACCCTTGTTTGAGCGTCTCCTTTAGAAAACTCAGCCGCCGACGATCGGGGTTGCCACATTAGGTGGTATATTTTAATGCAGTGTTCGTATTATTTGTTTTAGCATGCAATGTGATGATTTTGGACTAATTTTATTAGCTAATGAAACGTTTATTATTATTTTCATCAGACCATGTGCATGCTAACTAGCTTAAAAGTTTGTTATGCTATCACAGTAATGTTACTACATTGGAAGGTAAATGCATTTTGTTTTGTTTTCATACATGCAGAGCCTGTAAAGATCAACACCACCACGCTTTATGAAGACAAACTGTCTGTTGTATTCTGTTTCCAGGTAAGTGTAATATATAAATAAAAATTTTGTATTTCACTTTATATTAATGCTGTTTATTATTTTATATGATTGCTGTATGTATGTTTTGTAATGTTTAAGAAATAATTGTTCTTTAGGTAAAAAAATATTATTTTGATATAATAAGAGAGCAGTGTTGCCATGAGACAGAGAGCTCGTAAAGATCAACACCACCACGCTTTATGAAGACATTTTGTCGGTTGTCTTCCGTTTCCAGGCCTTCTTTAAAAATAAAGAAAAAAAAAGCACGTCGTTGTCCATCAGTTCTTCACTGAATGACCACCGTTACATATACGTACGACTCAAATCCGCATATATAAAAGTAAACGCACAAGGTGTGTGTGCGAGTGTTCGTGTGCGTACCTTGTCCACCGGTCGCAAACTTTGTTCCATCCGGATGTATGTCGACGGAAAATATTGGTTTTCCTTCACAACACAAAGCACAACTTTTATTACCAGAAAATATTATAATGTGAGATAAGTATGATCAATATAATTGTAAAGTTAGGTGCATGGTGCAGTCTGACCAGTCTGTCAGGCTGCTCACTTTAAGGCTGTGAAGTCTTTAACCCTAACCCTAACGTTACCAATAGTCACAACAAGTACTGATCTGAATTACGTCGCAAATAGTTTAAATATATCGTCTATACAGCTGATTCAATACATGTGCATGCATTGAAAGTAAATTGCGGGATCAAAATATATGAATTAGCTGAAGGGCTCCATAATAAAAGGGTCATTCAGCAGGTAACTTCACGCCAGAGGAACAGAGAAGAGCCAAGGCCAACTGTACAGACCATGCTATCGGTCCACAAATTAACATACATTGCATGGGAATTTCAAGCTTAAAACTTAACATTTTCTACCCTATGAATAAAAACCACAAAATTAATGTTAGTGTAAAGCAGGCGACCGTCAGGTGGCCGTCAACAAAAGCCCAACTTGTGAACAAGGGATTCAAACCCTCACCGTTGTGGCTGACCCAGCTCGGCTTCAGAAGCTTCATCTTGTAGATCCCTTTAATCTTCTTTGTTTGGAGAATGTTTACTAACTAGATATTATTATACAGCCCCCTCCTTTTGTCTCAAACTCCAGCCGTTACTTGTCTTTCTTCATTCAGCATCTCTGCAGCCCGGACCACAGACGCAGTGACACACAGGAAGTGACACACGGGAAGTGTACATTTGGCTTTTGCCGCTAGGAAACCGTCCATGTCGGAAACGGCTCGGCTCAGCCTGACTGGTTAGTTCCGCGGTTGGTTAAAAAATATTATACAACGGGGGGCCTAAATCCAGCGATCTGATTGGTTCCCAACTGTTGTATAATGAGCGTATACATAACTGCTATGACGCCCGATCATTTTGTGAAAGTTTGCATATCACTCCGCGCCTGGAAGTAAAAACAGTTACAAAGTAAAACATATGTTGGATGATGGAGAGGGTGTAAATGTTGTTACTCCGGGAGTGAGCAAGGCGATGGAGAGACTAACGAAAGCTTAGGCACACGGCGAGTGAACTGCTCCATAGGATAAATTGCCGGCGAACCGTTCTATCGGAGCCTTCTCTCGGAGGGACGCTAAAGTGTGTTGCATAGCGACCGTCGATGCATAGCGGCAGCCAGGAGGGACTACTTTTTTGTATTCTTTAAGAAAACGGCTACTTTGACTTTCTTGGTTTCTTTTTAAATGTAGTGTGTCTATGACTTTCGTTTCGCCATAATATTAACCGTTGTATAAAAGCAATAGATCACTTCATTCAGTGGCATGTGCTCATTATACCACTGTGAAGGGGGTCGCCGGCCCTCCGCTGCGCGTCGGGGCCGGACAACGCCCCTTAACAGTGGTATAATGAGCAGCACATACCACAGCCTGGCGTGATCTATTGCTTAATTATACAACGGGGGCCTAAATCCAGCGATCTCATTGGTTCCTAACTGTTGTATAATGAGCATATACATAACTGCTATGACGCCCGATCATTCTGTGAAAGTTTGCATATCACTCCGCGCCTGGAAGTAGAAACAGTTACAAAGTAAAACACAGGGCCGGCCCAAGCCTTTCGGGGGCCCTAAGCAGAATTTGATATTGGGGCCCCCCCTCCCACCTAGCGGAGTCATTTGCGCTCGACGATTATTGACAAAAATGTCACACTACAATGATTTGACAATGAATTAATTGACATTATCAATTGTATTAATACTGAATTACGTAGATGTGATTTCCTGTATTTTTTATATGGCCAGCTGGAGGGAAGGGAAGGGAAATACCTAAATTTAAGCATATTCATAGCATTTTGCTTTTTGACTTATTGAGATGGTGACTTGGGCTTGGGCTTCAGTGCCCCTTGACCTCTTGGGCCTGGAAGGCTCATTCAGTTGCTCTCATGCCAAAAATATTCTAGACTTTTGTCCCTTGATAGACCCCTGTATTATTATAGTCGTTATTTACACCAAAACAGTCACCTTTTAAGCTTAGAGGGCACTTAGATCACAGATTTATTTTAAACTTTCATATTCAAAGTGAAGCATCAAGTGTGGTTTACTGAAGTTAAATTGTAAAATAATTAAAAAAAATAATAATAATTTTTTGATTATAATTTTTATTTTCCGATAGGGGGCCCCCTGGCGGTCAGGAGGCCCCAAGCGCCCGCTTGTATCGCTTATGCCTCGGGCCGGCCCTGGTAAAACATATGTTGGATGAGAGGAGAGGGTGTAAATGTTGTTACTCCGGGAGTGAGCAAGGCGATGGAGATACAAACGAAAGCTTAGGCACACGGCGAGTGAACTGCTCCATAGGATAAATTGCTGGCGAACCGCTCTAGCCGAGCCTTCTCTCGGAGGGACGCTAAAGTGTGTTGCATAGCGACCGTCGTGCATTTTGAAGGCAGCCAGGAGGGACTACTTTTTTGTATTCTTTAATAAAACGGCTACTTTGACTTTCTTGGTTTCTTTTTAAATGTACTGTGTCTATGACTTTCGTTTCGCCATAATAGTAACCGTCGGATAAAAGCAATAGATCACTGCAATAGATCACAATCGATACACTGTTAAGGGACAACGCCCCTTAACAGTGGTATAATGAGCACATACCACAGCCTGTCGTGATCTATTGATTAAATGAAATTTATATGCATCTATAGTTGTATGTGTCACTTTAGAAAAATAGTAACAAAAGTATATACATAATTGCTTAGAGGAATATTGTTCATATTTAAATGGAATTAACTTTGCCCAAAGACAAATAAATATGGCTGTTGAAAAATAGCTCTTATTTTGAAAAAGAACAACTGGAAAAGTAAAATCTATAGTGGCGAAGTCAAGCCTTTTCCGGTAGAGCCAGCGGGACCGATGAGATAGAAAGATATGAATGGGTTTCAATGGAGAGAAAGTAATTATTTTCTGGTCCCAGTCTTTATATGCCCTGGATTACATATATGTTGTTTGTGGATTTAAATTATAATTTTTCATGCAAAGAAAACTAAACATTTTCCTGAAGAAGTTTGATAATGTTAGGTTTTGTGTGAGGCCGCTACAGCTCTTCGCTGCTCTGCGAATGATGTACGTCAGCACCACTGCATGGCGATCTCTCTGCTCCACTTCACCGATTTTTTCAAAGGGGAGGATAACTATGGAGGTAGATTTGTGTCTTTATTATGCAATCAAACAGAATAGGTTTGAGAGCAAAACTTTCCACACTGCAATCAAAAAATAGATGTGAGAGCAAAACTGTCGACACTGCAATCAAAAAATGTTTTATTGCAAGTAAAATAAATGTGATAAAATTTTTTGTTAGTAACGAGAGAGGGAAGTCCATGATGAGACAGAGCGGGACTCTGGAGCTGAGAGGACAGAAAATCAATGCGCAGGTATGTCTTCCGTCATAGTAATGGCAAGAATGTTATGTTTGAACTGGTGCATGTAGATTTTTTTGTTTAATGATCTGTGGATATTGTAATGGTTTAAAAAATTCACAATATTTTGTCAGATCGAGACTGGCCAATAGAGACGTGTCTTACATATTTCGGCGTAGGTCCCGCCCACGAGATTCAGCTCAACAGCAAGCAAAGCTTTTAGATTCGCAAGCAAAGCTTTTGGATTCGCAAGCAAAGCTTTTGGATTCGCAAGCAAAGCTTTTGGATTCGCAAGCAAAACTTTTGGATTCGCAAACTAAACTTTTGGATTTGCAAACAAAACTTTTGGAATTGGAAACAAAGCTTTTGGATTCCCTTTAATAATTTTTTTAATCTACCTCCATAGGGCGGGACCTACGCCTAAAGATGTAAGACACGTCTCTATTGGCCAGTCTCGATCTGACAAAATATTGTGAATTTTTTAAACCACTACAATATCCACAGATCATTAAACAAAAAAATCTACATGCACCAGTTCAAACATAACATTCTTGCTATTACTATGACGGAAGACATACCTGCGCCTTGATTTTCTGTCCTCTCAGCTCCAGAGTCCCGCTCTGTCTCATCATGGACTTCAAAACTCCCTCTCTCGTTACTTATTTTTTTATCACATTTATTTTACTTGCAATAAAACATTTTTTGATTGCAGTGTCGACAGTTTTGCTCTCACATCTATTTTTTGATTGCAGTGTGGAAAGTTTTGCTCTCAAACCTATTCTGTTTGATTGCATAATAAAGACACAAATCTACCTCCATAAGATTGTCGGTCTTGTCCACGCCAGTCGCAGGGAGCGTGACGTCACATACGAGACGTGTAGTCTTTCTCATTGTGTTTTCTCTACAGCCTTTAACCGAACAATTGCACAATAAACGGTCTAAGTCTTAACCTGAAAAAATATAATTTAAATCCACAATCAACATATGTGTAATCTGGGGCATATAATGACTGGGACCAGAAAATAACTACTTTCTCTCCATTGAAACCCATTCATATTTTTCGATCCATAGGTCCCATCGGCTCTAACGGAAAGGGCGTGACTTTGTCCCAAGCTTTGTCTTTAGGTTCACAATTAATTGTCATCAAGACCTTTCGCAAACCGGCTCATATGGAAGCATGATTTTTTTTATGACAGTAACAAGTGTTAGTTGCAGAAATCACCCAGATATGTAGACTAATGCAGCGGCCGGCGTTGCCAGATTGGGCGCTGCAGATTAGGCGAAATCTGGAAAATCTGAAAAACTATCACTACTATACTACTACTATAAATCAGGCCAAAATAATAAGATTTCAGCCTACATCAACATAATTTGTTATATCAAGTACAAAAAGGTTTTAGTTTAGGCATAAGATTCAAAAATTGCAATTTCTATGGCCAACATTTATAAAACAAATCTGTAAATTGTACATTGTAAAAATACATTTTTAATTTGAATACAAACTACATACTACTACAGGTCAGAAATGCTTTGCAAAAAAACTGCAGCAATGTTATTTTAAAAGGCATTGATTATAATTTCTATACAAAACATCTATAAATTAGGTTGAAAAACTAAAAGGGTACCATAGAAGGGTACATTGCGTGTGTAAAGAATCAATGTCCTGTTCATGTCACTGAGCTTCATTCAGTCGCAAAAAAACAAATATTCAACAGGAAATGTCCAATAAAGTGCATTCTGAATCACCTTTTACAAAACCCTCCCAGGTCCCCTGTGTAAATGACTAACTTAAATGTTACACTGAGATATATAGTTATGACATGAAGTACAGTATGTGCAACAGGTAAAGTTGTACTATTAAAAAAAGAAACACCACCAATCCTTTGTTCCTGACAGTCTGAAGTTTTCACCAACTTTATGAATGGAACCTGTACAGAGATAAGGACTTTACTCCCGCAGCAGTAGGAGGAGTCGGAGGAGCATGAAGGAGCAGTGGCTTCATTAAGTAGGTCTTTAGAGGAGAGCATCTCCCGGCTGCTCACTGAGCCGGTGTTCCTCTAAAGTTGTCCTGGATCTGCTCAAGTGTCTTGCCCTTCGTCTCGGGGACGAAGGCAATGGTGAAGACCACATTGATCGCACACATGCTGGAAAAGAGCCAGAAGGTCCCAGCATTGGTGAGTAGGGCCTGAAAGACACCACCGACATCACAATATGACATCAACACCAGAGAGGAACAACATCACAACAGGGACTAACAACATTACCACAAGAGAACGATGACATCGCAACATGACATCAAGACCAGAGACCAACAAAATCGCCACATGAGATCAACACCAGAGACCAATGAAATCACAACAGGGACCAACAACATAACCACAAGAGACCTATGATATCGTAACATGACATTGCCACAAGAGACCTATGACATCCTCACCACAGACCAGGGACATCTCTGCCAGAGATCAGACATCACACAAACTGAAAGTCAGTGTGACGACAAGAAAAATGTAACAATGTTGGATAGATCAGCGACAAAGAGACAAAATTAGAGACAGTGAGCAGAGGGAGGAGGGACAGAGATAAATTGAATGCTAATGTCAAGACTGTCCAGTCATTTTATACAATTTCAACTTCACTTTTACTTATGTTTCAATGTATATGCGTATATATATTTTTTATTGTTCAGTATTGTGTTCTTAACTATTAACATAGTTAAGCATTCTTTGTGCTACATTTTCACATGCTTTGGTTCACATGCTTTGGTTCAGAGAGAGAGAGAGAGAGAGAGAGAGAGAGAGAGAGAGAGAGAGAGCTTACCAGAAGGTCCTGGAAGCATTTGGTGATGATGAAAGCGTTGCCCCAGTTTGTAAGGACACAGACCGCACTGGCGAAGCCTTTCACATTAGAGGGGAAAATCTCGGACATCACGAGCCACGGGATTGGTCCCCAGCCCAGCGCAAATCCTACACAAGAGGTGGCATGTGATTGGGCTGGCTCTGTCACACCAGTCAGTCAGTCAATTAAATTAGGACACAGCAACAACACAGGACAGTTTGTGTACTCTGTTCTGTTCTGTCTGTTGAAGGCGTTAGCGGTTCCTAGAGAGCTTCAGGGAGTGTCACACTGGTTTAACTGGTTAATTCTGCTTCCAGCTATTTTGTCAGAGCTGACAGCTACAGCTTCTTTCATTTCCCTGATTACCTGTGCTAAATCTGGGCTATGTGGCAGAACAATGTTAGCACTGTATGAGTTCTGTGTAAGCAGTGTGTAAGCGCTGCATTCTGTGTAAATGCACGCTGTGTTAGCCCATGCTGTGTTAGCCCATGCTGTGAGTCTCACCTGCGATGAAGATGCCCATGCTAGCCAGCGCTAGCCAGGCCAGGTCCACCTCAGGCCCCGCCCCGAGTGACCCTTCGACCCCTGACGCCATGGCCCTCACAGATGTGTTGTTATGCTGGCCTGTCGTCAGGTGGAAGAACACGCCAAACACAGCAGCGCTGATTGTCATAGCAACCCCTGAAGAACCAATATGGCGAATTACAAACTGGTGAATAACTGAAATGCAATTCAAACTTGATGCGTCTCAAGTATCCCTGTAGCTCTGAACTTGATTTTTGTTTATATTTTTTCCATTGCATCCTATTGCATCCATACTATGTAGTACATATACCTGGTGCACAGAGTACTGTAGTACGATGTAGTACTATGTACCTGGTACACTGAATCCTATAGTAGTACCATATGTAGCTGTAGTATGTTGTGCTATATATATTGCATTCAAACAAAAAGTCACCAATCCTGTTTGTGATATACATGGACAGGATATCGAGGCGTAGTCGTGGTGGGGAGGGGTTGCAGTTCGGTGGTCTGAGGATCTCGTCACTGCTTTTTGCAGATGTGGTCCTCATTGGATCATCGGCCTGTGACCTTCAGCACTCACTGGATCGGCTGGCGGCCGAGTGTGAAGCGGCTGGGATGAGGATCAGCACCGCTAAATCTGAGGCCATGACTCTTAGCAGGAAACCGGTGGATTGCTAACTCCGGGTAGGAAATTAATCCTTAGCCCAAGTGAAGGAGTTCAAGTACCTCGGGGTCTTGTTCGCGAGTGAGGGTACTATGGAGCGTGAGATTGGCCAGAGAATCGGAGCAGCGGGGGCGGTATTGCGTTCGCTTTACCTCACCGTTGTAACGAAAAGAGAGCTGAGCCGCAAGGCAAAGCTCTCGATCTACCGGTCGATCTTCGTTCCTATCCTCACTTATGGTCATGAGGGCTGGGTGATGACCGAAAGGACGAGATTGCGGGTACAAGCGGCCGAGATGAGTTTTCTCAGAAGGGTGGCTGGCGTCTCCCTTAGGGATAGGGTGAGAAGCTCAGCCATCCGTGAGGAACTCGGATTAGAGCCGCTGCTCCTTTACTTAGAAAGGAGTCAGCTGAGGTGGTTCGGGCATCTGGTAAGGATGCCCACTGGGCGCCTTCCTTGGGAGGTGTTTCAGGCACGTCCAGTGGGGAGGAGACCTCGGGGAAGACCCAGGACTAGGTGGAGAGATTATATCTCAACACTGGCCTGGGAACGCCTCGGGTTCCCCCCGTCAGAGCTGGTCAATGTGGCCCGGGAAAGGGAAGTCTGGGGCCCCCTGCTTGAGCTGCTCCCCCCGCGACCCGACCCCGGATAAGCGGACGAAAATGAGATGAGATGAGACATAAAGTCATTCATTCTGCTCTACAAAAGTAGGAAATCCCATGATAAAACATTAAAATGACTCATTAAAAGATAATAAAATAGGAGAAATGTACAATCCAATAAATATCTATATTTTTAATATTAGATGAAGAATACATTTTCCGTATTAAAGCTGTGTTTTGAGCCCTCATATGTTCTGGCAGATTGCTCCAGATCGGTGGTCCTTCAAACTAAAAGATGCCACACCAAGCTTGGTTGGGGAACAATTAACTGACTTTATCGTCACCATGAGGAGCTATTTGAAGGTGGGTGGACAGTCCACCCATGGCAACGGCCTTTAGAGTCCCCGTTTCGCAGTATCATCACCTGCAGCTCTGGCACGGCGGGTCACTGATGACCCAAGAGCTCTCGTGGGCTAAAGCCACAAGCAGATGAGAGATGTATTTTGGTACTAAACCACAAGGCTGTTTTGGTTGTCGTTAACTTGTTAATCCTTGGCGTCCAAGTTAGAGCACTGCATGTGTCATGAATAGCCCTGGAACTATAATAAAGGCATAGTTATTCATCTATTTTCAACACTGAAACGATTAACATAAAAAATGGCACGTATATATTCATCTGTCATTTCGATCAGGCATTAAAGCTCTTGATAATAAAATATTTTTCAAAAACTTGCGTGGGTGTGCAGAGAATTGAATATTATGAATGTTTTTTAAAAATTTTCCATAAATACATGGAAAAATGTATTCTCCCTAGACTACTCTGTGTCTCCCTACACTACTGTAGATGTCAATAAATGTTTAAATGATAAATGTTTAGACTCAATTTTCTAAGATTAAGAGAAGTATTTTGAATGCAAATAAGGTGTTAAAGTGCATTAAAAGGCACTAAATATTGCTTCTTTATAAAATAAATCACCAGGGTAGTGATCAGCTCTCTCAGTTTTATTTCAACTCTATTAGCAGCATTCTGGATAGGTTGGAGCGGTCTGAGAATGTCTTTCTTAGAGAGTCCTGTAGAAGTGCCTTACAGTAGTCATACCTAAAAATGTGAGCATGGATGAGGTCTTGTTTCGACATCAATTTAATTCTTGCCATGTTTTTTAAGGTGAAATGGTAAACTATTGTTGGCTGCCAGAGATGTGTTAAGGTGTAGGAAACGCTTTTAGCTTTTTGAGCATCAACCCTCTTCAAGGGTTTCATGGTCAATTGGATTTAATTTAATCCAGCCAGAATTATTATTATTATTTTAAAGTTTAAACTATCCACGAGATCATTGACCGAAGTCAAAGTGGATGCATGCAGCATACAGAATGCCTCTTGCTTTGAGATTACATCTTCCCGGGTATTCATGGCAGAACAATATCAGTTATCACAGACTTAGAATTATTAAGGCTGTTAAACATAATTGATACATGCCGGTGATGCAAATCAGTCGGGGAAGGGAGAGGAAAATAACCATTCGAGTGATCATATCAAAAGTCAAGTCACTGTACTACTATTTAGTAATGATACAGTAACATTAATTAGTTTGCGTTGTACAATGTAGTATTACGTACCTGGCATACTGAGTTCTGCATTACTATGTAGTGTACTACGTAACAGGTATACTGAGTACTCTATACCTGGCTGGTATAGTTCTGTAGTACTATATACCTGGTATAGAACTGTAGTAATATGAACCCGGTATACTGAGTAGTACTTTATACCTGGTATAGTACTGTAGTACAATATACCTGGTATACTGAGTAGTAATTTATACCTGGTATAGTACTGTAGTACTATATACCTGGTATACTGAGTAGTACTCTATATCTGGTTTAGTTGGGTAGTACCATATACCTGGTATATTGAGTAGTATATGCCTGTTACAGAACTATGGTAATATGTACTTGGTATACTGAGTAGGACTTTATACCTGTTATAGTACTGTAGTAGTAGTATATGCCTGGAATACTGAGTAGTACTTTATACCTGCTATAGTACTATATACCTGGTATACTGAGTAGTATTCTGTAACTGGTTTAGTTGGATAGTACTATATACCTGGTATACTGAGTAGCACTCTATACCTAGTTTGGTTCGGTAGTACTATATACCTGGGATAGTACTATAGTACTATTTACTGAGTAGTACTATATACCTGGTATAGTACTGCAGGGCTGGGCGATTTATCAAATTTTGATCACGATTTCGATTTGAGCGTCAAACGATCACAAATAATAATAATATGACGTTTTTTTGAAAGTGCAGTACTGAGTCGTACTCTACACCTGGTTTAGAACCATAATACTATATACCTGGTATACTGAGTAGTACTCTATACCTGGGATAGTACGGTAGTACTCTATACCTGGTATAGTACGGCAGTACTATGTACCTGCTATAGTACACTGTACCTGAGATACAGAGCAGGACCTTGCGTCCGGCCCGGTCCATGATGAGGGCTGCGATCCCCGTGAAGAAGACCTGTGTCAGGCCCACGATCACCGTCCCCAGCGCCCGGTTCTGGACGACAGATAACACAGTGACTCCAGGCACTCACTCATACATGCACACACATATTCACACAAGCACCGAGACTATGCACACACGCCATGGAAACTCACTACAGAAGCGCTGTAGACAGACACACGGAAGGACGTTGTGATATTAATCGTGACCTGGACCAAATCGGACATCACAATAGATGTAGATTAAGACCTTGATATGTACTAATACAACTGCAGTGAAAATAACCCCATTTACTTTGCAATTGGTTGATTGAGTGATTGAATGATTGATTGATTACACGGTCCAGCCCTCCATCCTCCTCCAGCTCACGTCAAAGTGTGCGTCCTCGAAGATGTTCTCTGCGTAGAACATGATGGCGTTGATGCCCGTGGCCTGCTGGAAGAACATGAGCAGCACGCCGATGGCCAGCGGCTTGTAGACGCAGGGCTCCAGCAGGTCAGACACCTTGAAACCTGCTCCCTTGGGGTCAGAGGTCAAAGGTTACCAGGACAGATCAGATCGTTCTGAGCTATTCTGAAATACCTTCTTCTCATTATACTTTCTTCGGATCCTAAATATCCTGCTCTGGGTTAATAATGGGGTCAAAATTAACCTGGCTTGCCTAAAACACACCTACCAAGTTCCAAAACACAGCAGATGAAGGACTTGCAGGGAGACGCTGCAGGGGGGGGGGTTTGTGACCTCACCTGATGGTCGCAGGCCTCTTCGATACGGGCGCACTCCCACTGCACCGGGGCGTCGGGGCCTCGCAGGAAGCGCAGGGCCTCCTCGGCCTCGCGCCGCTTGCCCTGTGACAGGAGGTACCGCGGCGTCTCGGGCATGAAGCACATCCCCACGATCAGCAGGGTGGGGGGCAGCGAGCAGCACAACGCAAGCCAGCGCCATCCAAGGTACGTTCCTGTACTCGGGCAACCAGAGACAGACATAGGTGGACCATGAGTCAGGCAGGGGACAGCATTGTCTAGAAGTGAATCAACCAATCCATGATGAAATACACTAAGTGCTGTCAGATAGCTCTATGTTGCCCCTTGTGTTAAACCTGGACTAGGGCCAAGCGCCGACCTAAAAACAGGGTCAAACTGCATCCCAGGTTGCTGCACCTCACTCGGCGAGTGTCTCTTAACTCTGGCAGGATCTTGACCTCAAGTTAATTACTTAATATATTACTAGATTCAAACCCAAAGCGTGTACCGATCCCTGCTGCATACTGGTCAACACAAACACGCCTACTGTTTCACGTGACTGAGATAACTTTAAACCAACAAATGTGTGCATCAAATCAAAGGTCCTCTGTCATAAAGAGATGAGTGATGGTGAGTGATGGTCACAGAGATCCCTGGCTACAGCCTGCAGCTTGGACATGGCAGCTAAGAGCTAACAGCATGAGGCAGAAGCTAAGAAAAGCAGCTGGGAGAGGGTCAGATGTTTAAACTGACTGCATTTATACAGCGCTGGTGGTGCCTGTGGCTGCTAAAAACGCATGAGGTAGTGCACCTACCGGCCACGTACGCCCCACAGATGCCCGTCACGACCATGAGCTGCACGCACGAGCCCATGGTGCCACGCACGCGCTCGTGGGCAATCTCAGAGATGTAGACCTGAGGCAGGTAGGAGACAGCGGATCAGGGGGATTGCATTAAATATCCACATCCTCACACATAGAACTTGAGCAACAGCACAATATAACTGCTTCAAGAACCACCTACTAGGTCTTCATTGACATGCAAGCACGACACCCATCATGAATTGTACAATAGTAACTACTCTGCAGTCTGAATCAACCCATGGCTACAAATATAAGAATAGACTTAGAGCACCTGTGTCACGCCGGTCTAGCTACGTTTACATGTCTGTGAGTGATGATGAAATGTGTCTTGAAGATGGTGCACAGAGGCACAGAGAGAGGTGAAGGAGGGAGGTCAGAGAGAAGGAGGGAAGAGAGAGAGAAGGAGGGAGGTCAGAAAGGAGGGAGGTCAGATGGAAGGAGAGAGAGAAGGAAGGAGAAGAGAGAGGTGGAGGGAGGAGAGAGAAGGAGGGAGGTCCGAAAGAAGGGAGGTCAGAGAGGAAGGAGGAGAGAGAGAAGGAGGCGCGGAAGGCCAGAGAGGTGCAGGCAGGGGGAGAGGAAAGAGAGGATTAGTAGGAGGAGTGGAACATACAGGGACGACCAGGGAGGTGACTCCGCTGGCGAGGCCTGTGAGCGCACGGCCAACGTAGAGCATCCAGAGGTTCTGTGCTGCGGTGATGATGGCGAAGCCGAAGACGAAGGGCAACGAGCAGAACATCAGACTGAGCTTCCTGCCAATCCTCTCCACCAACCAACCGCCGAGAAGACCCCCCACCGCGGCACCCAGCGTTACTATGGACTGAAACACAGACAGGACACACAGTAGGACAGATAGACAGTAGAAACAATACTATAAGATGACACTTTATTAATCCACCGAAGGGGAATTCCTTGGTTACAACAGCAGCAGTGGAAAACACAGGATGCAATACAATAAAAATACAAAGCAAAATAAATAAATGTATTAATTAATAGACGCTAAAGTAAAGACAAACAGAACAAACAGGGCAAATAAACAAATGGTATTAACAATATAAATTATCTAAATTATAAAGTGGCCCAGTACCAGTACTTCACAGTATATTAAAGTATAGATATAATGAAATGTAAACAAAGGGAAAGAGATCGGTGAGGGAGATAAGGGAGTTAGTGTGTGTGTGGGGATGAGGAGAAAGGTCATATGTGTGACAGGAAGCCACATACCCCAAACCAGGAGGCCTGGTCGTCGTTGAGCCGCACGCGGTCGTCATTGGTCGTGATCAGGTCCGGGATGGCGGGGGAGCTGTAGCCCAGCACAAAGCCGAAGCTCAGGGGACCCAGCACCGACACGAACACAGCAAGGTACAGCTTCCCGTTCTGCACTTTGCTGCTCAGATGAACAGCAGGAGAGTAGGCATTACTAACTGACACATTGCATTACACTTGTGGATGAGTGTTAAAACAGAATTAGATTCAAGTGATAGACAACAGGATCTAAAACGAACAGATAACCATGAGATATCACAGAGGGATGTATCTACTACACCCCAACCAAATGTTATATCAGGAAAAGGTCAAAAAGTATAATCCTCTCAAAATGGGAACCTCCGGCCCCTGCCGGTGTTTTGTAAGAATGTACTTCCTCAAGTAAGACAAGCCTTATTCAGCTGCACTGTTTCTGTAGTTTGAGGGTCTGGGAATTGGTCAATGCCTTGGCAACGTGAGACTACGGTCATTGGTCACATACATGGATACGTAGTCAGGAGGGAAAATAGACTTCACCCATTAAATCAGCTTGAAGGAACAGAAGAAAATCGACACACTGAAATCACGTGAGATTGATGCTTAATGTAGTGGATTGATCAACACTTTGACAAACAACTCTTGTCGTAACTTAGTCAGCCTTGTCAGGTACGGTACATCCTTAGTCTAAATACAGATCATATATAAACTGGTTCACTAGACCAGGTTGACCAACTCGAGATACAGCTCCTTTATAACCTGGTTCACTACACCTGGTTGACCAACTCTAGATACCGCTCCTATATACCCTGGTTCACTACACCTGGTGGACCAACTCTAGATACAACTCCTTTATAACCTGGAACGCTACACCTGGTTAACCAACTCTAGATACAGCTCCTTTATAACCTGTACACTACACCTGGTTGATTAACTCTAGATACAGCTCACTTATAACCTGGAACGCTACACCTGGTTGACCAACTCTAGATACAGCTCCTTTATAACCTGTACACTACACCTGGTTGATTAACTCTAGATACAGCTCCCTTATAACCTGGAACGCTACACCTGGTTGACCAACTCTAGATACAGCTCCTTTATAACCTGTACACTACACCTGGTTGATTAACTATAGATACAGCTCCCTTATAACCTGGAACGCTACACCTGGTTGACCAACACTAGATACAGCTCCTTTATAACCTGGTACACTACATCTGGTTGATTAACTCTAGATACAGTTCCTTTATAACCTGGTACACTACACCTCGATTGCTTACTCTATTTACAGCTCCTTTATAAACTGATACACTATACCTGGAGTACTACTCTAGATACAGCTCCTTTATAACCTGGTACACTACACCTGGAGGACTTACTCAAGGTAGATATCTTGCTCGGAGCGTACGCCGGTGACCGTTTCGTACTCATCGGTCCCTTCGGCATCAAGCAGCCGTCTCCTCTCATCCTGGATGTCCATGGTGCTGGTCCTGGTCCGTCTGGACCTCAGGTCGATCCGGTCGATCTGCAACAACCAGCGACTCAAGCAAACACAAGCAGACCACTAAATATTGACCGCATCGACCGAACACTGCGGACTGCAACGTTCTTTAAATGTTCGTTCTTTAAATGTTAAAGTTATGAACATCGGAGGCGAAAGCAATGTGGTGGAGGTTGCATTGTCAACATTATGATCAGCTGATTCTCTTCATGGTAGCAATTTCCTGCTTCCTCGTTCATTTCAAAGTAAAAGCCCCTAACCGACTTGATGTCTTGAGGACCGTGGTTCCATGGTTACGGCGTCAATACCAGCCAGAAGCGGTCAGCAGTCACAAGTCAAAACAGAATAAAGAAATAAAGCAAAGTAAAAAGAGAAAAAGGGCTCTGCGACAGGAGGAGATCAAAACCAGGTCAGGGGTTTCTTAGTTATATTTCTTTCTTTATTTCCGTCTCTGAATTTTTGGAAAAGTATATTGCAAAATCACACAATCTCAAGTGAGAAATAACAATGAGGTCACTTTATATATGATACTTAAGAGTTAAACGTTAAAGAATATACAATCCAAATATAAATGGTGCTGTCTGTGAGTAGGCTACTGTGAGTCAATGTGCTTCAAATCTAATGTGCACAATGAATGTGATATAATGATGAATCGCTGTCGTTCCCAGAGGTTTTATCTTGTGAAATACTGAATTTCTTTCTTTGTTCCTTTAGATTTCTAACGTGTCAATGGTAAAACAACGATGGGCAGTTTTGTTTTATGAAATAAGGGTGTTTTTCCCCACTGCCTTGACAGAGGAGGACCCGAGAGAGGAAACGCGCAGAATGCGCACAGATACCTGCTTGGCTCCAGTCAGCTCTACCTGAACCCCGTAGAGACACCCCTTGAGAGACCAGAGCTCCGAGCAGACCTTATCATCCAGAACAAGGTGTACGACATTTATGTACAGTGCTTATATAACGTCTGTGAGTGAGTGAGTGAGTGAGTGAGTGAGTGAGTGCGCTTTGGATTCTGAAGTAAATTTTGAAGGGGGTCCTGTCGGAATGGGATTGGTACACAGGACCTGGCGCAGCAACTAAAACGATGTCTCTCTGACCATTTCACGTAATGGGGAAGTCTGCTCTGGGTCATGTAGGTGTGCTGCAATGGAGGCAAACTGGGGGATACATTTCTAGTTATTGCAAAACAAACTATGCACGTTTTCACCTGTTTCTTTGTCGTGGGACGGGTCAGGCTGCGATGCGTTCCACTTTGCTCTTTTGTGGTTTCACTTTCCCTCTCCTGATGACGTATCCAAGATATTCTGTCTCTTCGACCCCTGTTGCATTTATTCGGATCGGCAGTCGATCCCACTCTCCGTAGGGCCCCAGCGACCGCCTCTATCCAAACCAGATGAGAGGCCCAGTCCGAACTATGGATAACCATGTCATCCAGCCAGGCTGCAGCGTACTCCTGACAGGGTTGCAGGAGTAAATCCATCATCCGATGAAATTTTGTGTGGGCGCCATGTAGTCCAAAGGGCAAGACTTTGTAGTGGTAAAGGCCATTTGGTGTTGAAAATGCAGTCTTGGCCACTTTTGTAAGGGGGACCTGCCAATACCCTTTGGTCAGGTCCAACATGAAAAAATCAGTTCATCAACCTGGGGCATCAGGTTGGCATCAAACCTTGATATCTCATTAAGCTTCCGGAAGTCATTAAAAAACCTTATGGTACAACAGGTTTTGGGACGATGACAATGGATCACGCATCTGAGATTCCTCCTTCACCCCGAGTTCCAGTGTCATCTTCACCTCCTCCCTGATTGAACTGTGACAAGACTACACTATTCAATGTCCGAACAGTAATGGACAGGGCAGGCAACTGGGGAAGCACAAGTTCCAGACATTTCTTTAACAGGTTTATAAAGCTTGAAGGGGTGAATCCTGTGGAACTCTGGGGAACCCAGATGGAAAAAAGGACAGTGGGAAGAAGCTGGTCAAAGTTGTTCCCATCTACAACTATCATCTTTCCCAACATCTGTTTCAATGTTATGTTGCTTTAATTGTTCGACCAGGCCGTTGGTCTTGGGATGGTAAATGGAAGTTTGGATTTGTCTCACCTCGAGAAGTTTGCATATTTCAGCCATAACTTAAGACATGAAGCAGGTTTCCTATTTCTTCAAAATTTCCTCTGCCATCCATTCTTTACTTCCTTATTCTTCTTTACTAAAGAGCATGAATAGCTCTATGGCTACTGCTTTGGCCGTGGTGGAGCGGCCTGGTTTCCGGGTAGCGGGTTGCATAATCAGGACAACTATGAACTGATGTCCCCGATCGCAGGGGTACCACCACATACATCAATATCCTGCTGAAGTGAGTCTCGATGATGGGGATTGGGATGAGAGGGTGGTGGTAGGATGCCTTTGGGGCAGTTCTCTGGTAGTTGCAAAGTTGCGACAGTGGTCTCGGACCGCCTGTCCGGAAGAACCGAGCCAGGACCCTCTCACAACAAGTATTTTCGGCTGATAGATGGGTCCCCAGTTGGTGGGTACATGCCATGAATAACACTCTGGAGGCAAAGGGTTTTGTTAGCAGTTACTGTTCCACACAATCCCCTCCACCTGTTTTAAAAACCTGAAACAGCATTGCATTTTTGACCAAAAAAATTGGTTATGGGACCTATATCACCCGTCCTTGTAGTTCTCCTTGAAGTACTTCTGCATGCCGCCAGGACTGGTCCAGGTTGTCATTGTGTTGGGCAGTAAAGAATTGCCCTTGGCTGGGACGCCCCACCCCCTCCGCCTCTGGAAGGTGGGAGAACAGGTCACTGGAGCTAGAGCCTGGTTGGGTGTTTGCTTGGTTCTCAGTTGCCGTATCTGTATTTTCCTGACTCCTACCAGGTGGTTCGTCCTCTCCGGGACTCGGGTCTTCAGTCCCCAAGTGGGAGAGGCTTCTACGCAGCACACGGGGGCAGAGTGGGAGAGGCTCTACGCAGCCTCTTCCCACCTGTTGCCCTCCGGGTTCTCACCTTCTGGACTCCCAAGGAACGTCCAAATAGTGGGCAATCTCTTCCTACCAGTAGAGGTACTACACCAGCAGTCAGGGTGGCCTGGCCCCTTGGGGTCTGGATCTGGATGAGGCCCATGGACGTGTCTCCATGGACACAGGAAACCAAGATCTGTTGGATTAACAGAACTCTTGGCTGGAAGAGACTAACTGCACTACCAGAGTCAAGCAGCGCTACTGTATCTACCTGTTATGATAAACGATGCTGAACCCAAGAGCAAACGGAGACGATGTTGATTTGATGAAAAAGGGTTTATTGAACGAGGCGGGGGAGCAGGTAGTGGATGAGGTAGCCGGGTGGAGAGCGAGGCAGGCGAGCTGGAGCAAGGGATCCGAATAACTGCTGGCAGAGGAAAACAGAGTTGGGTTTTGGTCGAAAACAACAAGAGACGAGAGAGCGAGAGCGAGGTAACAAGAATTACTGGAGCCAGGCATGTATCATTACCACTGTAGTACGTAGTACGATCTGGCACCGACAGCAGGGAATCCAAGGGTTTATGATGGGGAGTTGATTGGAGATGAAGACCAGGTGAGCATGATTGCAGATGAGGGCCAGGTGTGAAATGAGAGAGACAGGAGGAGTAGCAGACCCAGGAGGAGGAAAACACAGCAGACTGCTGTGACCACAACACTACCTCTACCTTCACTACCTATCTTACCTTCAAAGTATTTGGGCTGGTCTGGGCAGCATACTGTTTAGTATTTGGGGGGAAATACTCAAATGCAACAATCCATCAATCGATCTCTGTTGATGATGGGTGGACCGTTACCCCCTGTGAGCCAATTCTGGGTTAGTTAAGCAAGGTTCACTATCTTGGCCTGTGTAGGCTGAGTGGGATCGTATTTCCATTCATGGAATCACAGGTTGTGAGGAAAGTATCAGGGGGGGTATTCAAAATAGTGAGGGCAAGGGGGAGGGAGAGGGGAAAAATACAATGTAAAGTCTCCCCGGATGGCATGGGTTTCCTTTGAGGGCTTCAGGGTGAACTGGAGGCATAATTTGGGAAGTTGCTATAACCCTTCTTTGGAGGGGTTCTCTATGCCTTTGACGCTGGCCAACTCTCTTGTAGCCTCATGGCCAGCATGTGTTCTCAAATGGCAATAATGCAGCAAGTGTACTGGATAATACTGATGGCCAATGACTTCTCCCAGTGTTCGTCTTTTAGGGAAGCTGTTGTCCATGGGTCTGATCTACTTTCCTCCTTGTAGAGGGTCTTCGGCATTTAGGCCCTCCACAATAGTATCTCTGGTTCTGTAGTTAACATGGTATCTCTGGTTCTGTAGTTAATATAGTAACTCTGGTTCTGTAGTTCATATAGTATCTCTGGTTCTGTAGTTAACATAGTATCTCTGAAATTGTAGTTAACATAGTATCTCTGGTTCTGTAATAACCATAGAAACTCTGGTTCAGTAGTTAACATAGAAACTCTGGTTCAGTAGTTAAAATAGTGTCTCTGGTTCTGTTATTATTATTATTATTATTATTATTATTATTATTATTATTATTATTATTATTATTATTATTATCTCTAGTTCTGTAATTAACATAGTGTGTCTGATTCTGTAGTTATTATTATCTCTGGTTCGGTAGTTAACATAGTATCTCTGGTTCTGCGTTAACAAAGTGTGTCTGGTTCCGTAGTTATTATTATCTCTGGTTTGGTAGTTAACATAGTATCTCTGGTTCTGTAGTTAACACAGTATCTCTGGTTCTGTAGTTAACATAGAAACTCTGGTTCTGTTGTTAACACAGTATCTCTGGTTCTGTAGTTAACATCTAGTTCGGTAGTTAACATAGGGTCTCGGTCTCTGGTTATGTTATTATTATTATCTCTGGTTCTGTAATTAACATAGTGTGTCTGGTTCTGTAGTTATTATCTCTGGTTCAGTAGTAGTATCTCTGGTTCTTTAGCTAATATAATGTCTCTTGTTATGTAGTTATTACAACCTTCAAGTCACAACTCAAAACTCACCTGTTCAAACTCGCACACAACGTCTAACTGATCACTGTTTTGATTGTTTTTTTGTTTTGTTTTGTCTTGTTTTTGTTTTATTTATTTCTTATTGCTTATGTTTATTTATTTTTACACAATATCTTGTTTTTTTTAAAAATGTATGACGACTATATGCTCTGTAAGGTGACCTTGGGTGTCTTGAAAGGCGCCTCTAAATTAAATGTATTATTATTATCTCTGGTTCTGTAGTAGTTAATATAGTATCTCTGGTTTATGTTTTTATTGTGAACGAGAGGAGATGGTGGAACAGGCTCAGTATGAGAAGGCTGTCAGATGTTCCTCAAAATATATCATTCTCCAGCCCAATCAGGTAAGAAACATGGCTACGCCCCTCCCAACCATGTTACACACCAACCTGTTAGTTTTGTAATGTATAGTTTTGTGTGCTGATATAGAGTATAACAGTGCTGGGACTTTTAACTATACTTGTATCACTCCGCTTTGCAGGTGTTCTAATAACGTTAATGTTATTAACAGCCTTTATGTAGCTCAGATAGCTAATGTGTTTACGCGTTGCTTGGCAACAGTTCAGGGCCTCGTTTCCCGATAACGATGGATCTTTGCTCGTATGATCATTCTCACGATGGATCTTGCGAACCATCGTGAATTTCTTTGAAGCGTTTCCCGAAACTCCTCTTAACATGAACGCGCGTTTGCCAGTGTTTCCGCTAGAAGAAATTGGTGCCGGTCATGTGACCGGGAAGGTTTCATTTTACCGGTCAAATTGGAAAAAAAACGGTCGGATATTGTCCGTGTTTATTGCACTTAAAAAAAATGATAGGCAGGCTATATAAAGAAGAAGTGTGTGATCATATTTTGATTCGCCATTGTTGTTAAATACCGGTACTCCGCAAAGCTTGCCGCCGGCTTTCGCTAGCTTGCCGCCGTTTAGTTCATAAACCTACGGTAGTCTATAGGGGAGCGTGTCTATGTTCCCCGAGTCCTATGTTCCCCTCTTTGTATGAGACTGGGGAACATAGGACCCTTTTTTTCAAAAAGGGTCCTATGTTCCCTGCTTTTCCCAAGAAAGGGTCCTATGTTCCCCGATATGTATGTGACCGGGGAACATAGGACCCTTTTTTTAAAAAGGGGTTCTATGTTCCCCGGTCTGTTACTTTTTCCACCATTACTGCCAAATTCCGGCCGAGATAACTACCATTGCATGTCTTTACCTTTTGTGGAAGAGGGAGAGACGTCGGAGAACCTGACGCAGTATATTCATACGCCGGTAAACAAACCCCGAGAAGCCCAATCCCCACGAGAGCTTCCCGCGTTACGGCCATCCGGAGGCGCACAGAGCTTTTGGCCGTGATATTATTATACAATTATATTATATACTATTATATAAAGAGCTCCGGGAGTCGCAAACGGCAACAATCACTTTCTCCTCCATGCTGCAGTTCACCCCGGACTGCACTGCACTGAGTTGGCCGGTTGAACGCTGATTGGCTGTTACGTTAGACATGTCACTCTGTTGAACGCCGATTGGCTTTCATTACGCGAATGCCGCTTCAAAGTTTAAATATTTTTAAAGATTGATAGATTGCGGGGAACATAGGACCCTTTTCTGGGAAAAGGGTCCTATGTTCCCCGGTATGTATGGCTACAGGGGAACATAGGACCCTTTTTGGGGAAAACCGGGAACATAGGACCTGCTCAATTTTGTTCTGCTCAATGGTTGAATCTCCTCGTGACTGAATGTTTGTATACAGCGCGCATGCTGTATGAGCGCAGGGTTGATGCGCTCCACTTTTTTCTGTGGAGAACCAGCACCTTAAACATTAAGCATAAAACGAAACCGGATCGTTTTCGCCCGTTTCGGCTCCGTGTGGACGGGGCCTTATTTCCAATTGGTCATTCTGACCGGAGACATGTAGGATTTTCGGTCCTCCTCATTTTTTTCCGGTCAAAGACCGGTAATTACCGGACAACGGGAACTCTGGCGTATGCACTCACGACGTTTGTACACTGTAAAAAATAAAAAGTTGAGCAAATTCAAAATTGCAAGGCAACTTACTGCAATCAATTTTTGAGTTTTGAGCCCATCAAAAAGGTCATTTTCTTCTTTAGACAAACTTGATGGTAGAGATAAGGTACCAACTAAGATTTTTTTTATTTTACAAACTTAAAAAAAAAAGTCAGGGGTGTTAACTTAATATTTCAAATTAAGGTTAATATTATTATTAAAAAAAAAAACATTTCAAAGAATGCAAAACAAGTTTTAAGTTCACTTTATTAAAATTAATAATTTGAAACTTCCATTTTACATTTCTGAATGCCAGACAGCAATAGAACAAGCAACATGTAGCTAGTTCAGCAGCAGAGAATCGCTGTCTAAATGCAGCAAACCAAAGTGCAGAACAAGTTTGACATTATGGTCAAACTTGTTCTGCACGAGACGGGAGCCCAGGTTAAACGGTGACGCAACTCTCGTGCCTCATACACCGCAAGATCCCGAGAGCTGCCTTTATTTAACACCCACCCGCAACACACAGCGCACCGCACAGCCAACCAATGGACATGCAAGTCTCGGTAACGGTGGCGGCAACACTACGCACAATAAACAACACACAAAAAATAAAGACCCCAAACCCGTTAACCCAACTTAACCTAACAGAAACAAATTGACAAAAGGCAATAAACCCCTTTTTCCCAACCGGCATCACGAATACCCAGACTCCCCGGGGGGTAGTGTCGAAATGCGCATGTGCACCGTAGTTGGCCCAGCCTCAGACAGTCTGACCAGAGCCCGTCTACGAAGAGCCTGGGCACTTCCTATACGCCCCATTGTACCGATCTTGGTTGTAGTTCCATGAGACATCCACTGGGGGTGATCGCGGGCGAGTCCAGATTGAATGGGAGTCTATGGGGCTAGACGGCTAATTATGCCTCTTTCACCTGCTTGTCGTTGAAATATCGCAAATTTTATTGTAGATTCCGCAAGTTCAATATAGATTATGGTTCAAAAGTCGAATGAGTGAGTACTTATGTCCTTTCGATTTCTTACAGTTTGGGCCGTTGTTGGCCATACACGCTAGCATTCTGCTAATGAATGCTGATTGGTCAGGGACGGACTTGCGACTGATTACGACCAGAGACCCCTCTTGACGGCATCTGAAGCTGAAGCGCAATCAGAAACGTGTTGACTTCGACTTTCCATCGAACTCAATTTTTGCGGACTGTATTTATATTTTCCTGCAGGCCCTTTTATTTTTTAGATAGTATGTATGGTGAAAGTACATGGGCATAAATGGAATTTCTTCCATTTCTTGTGTTCAATGTTCAATGTGTTATATACATGGTAGGTACTAGCCTGGCTCCGCCCGCCTAAGTACTTCCGCTCAATTTGAATTTCCCTTCAGTACTAGGTCTGGACCTGCTGTATGTAATTTGGTTTTCTGGTGCTGCCACAGCGGCCACCAATCAGCGAACAGAGGGCGTGTCTGAGAACAATGACGATAAAGTCGTACGCCAGTTGGAGTTGTTGTTGTAGGTCGGTAGTTGATTTACAATGTGCAATTTTTCCCTGATAAATTAAATTCGACGAACAAAACCTGCAGCTGTCGTTGACGGACATTTTTGTGCAGACGCGCAAGGTGTTTGGTTTGTGTACAACCTGCGCGTGATTCCCGGCGCATTACATACGTCACAACCAAACGTTAGCGATTGGTTATGGCAGATCCAGAGTGGCACTGGGCAGATCCAATCATTTTAAACTTCAACAGACACCCGCCTTCAAGTGAGTTAACGTTTGTCAATTGATTAGGTCCAGACTCTCTGTACAAATGAAATGAAATGAAGTGAAGTACGAGAGTCTGGTAGAACCAGGCTAGGTAGGTACGGTATGACCACCTTAAATAATACAGTCAATGTCCCGCTCAATATCATTTTTATCTGTCATTGTCTATTTTTCGAAAATAAAGATAGTTTAAAAAAGAAATGCCTCGTAAATGTGCAATGATAAACTGCAACAGTGGAGACGGATTGTCCGTCTTTTCGTTTCACAATGACAGAAAAAGGTAACGTTCTTGCTTGCACCTGGTAAGGAAAGTTGCGCTGGAGCCCGGGTAATATCGCACATGGCTTATTAAAGTTGCGCGCTAGACATTCTCTAAAGTGTCGATACTCAAGCACTTAACTTACCTTAACCGATTGTTCCATACAAATGGTTCGTTAACGATTTAACAACTTCAACATCTGCTATTACAGTCGTTATTTCTTTGTAGGACTTGGGCTAATGACCTTGCACAGAGGAAAAACCATCTACACCACTTGTCATTGATTTCTATGCATTCACTGATCTTTACAGATGGGTTTGTTTTAAGCCATTGAATATAATTGCTCTGCCCTGCAACACATTATAAGCTACACATGTTAGTTAAATGAGAAATATGGTCTGGGTCACATTGAAACAGTAACAGTTGTATAACAGTAATTATACAAACATTATATCAACATTGCAACAGGCAAGTTTATTCAAACATCACACTAACAAGAACACAATAAGAACAGTAACTAATAAAAAAAAAAGAGAAATGATTTAACAACACTGAACATACTGAACAGAGGCAGGGGAAAATGACAGAGGAAGAAGACTTGTCCGTTGTCACAGCATCAAAGTCCAACTGTAGAGATCAAGAAAGGAAGAGGCATGAGGAGGAGTACAACAGAACACTGCTCTCTAGCAGATTGTTTACTGATGTCAACTAAATTGATGCAGTCTTAAAATTATGATTCTAATCCAGGTTTCTATTTTAGGAGAAAGAAATGGCTCATAATCGTTACTTTAAAGAGCCCATGCCATTAAAATCACATTTTTCCTATTGTTTGTTAAATAACATAGGTCTGAATAAGTTTGTGAGCTGTGGTAAGTTTGAAATCTATGTAGTTTGTCTGCTGTATGCAATAGGCAATGAAAGGAAAAAGGCAGAAGAAATGAGCCGATCTGGATAAGGTGACACTGTGACGTAGCGTTGTCAAATTATTATTCATGGCCCTGCCCACTTGGTTGGTTCGTAACCACCCACAAGAATGCTGAAGGAGTCGTGATTGAGCTAGAGCTAAATGCTAATACGTGTACGGTAGTTGCTAGGTTCGTAGTAACAGGCTAGTTACAGAATTTTGAATGCAATGGCAGAACGACATCGAAGTACATGAACTGCGACATGCTGCCTGCTGCCGGTTGCCGCGAGGCACCACCGCCGCGAAGCACCACTGCCCGGCAGCGGGCAGCCGGGCGGTGGTGCCTCGCACCGGCAGCAGGCAGCAGGCAGCGCGCGGTTCAGTCTACTACAGATTGATGTGGAAGTGGAAGAACCAGAGACGTCGTAGAACCCGACGAAGTCCTTTGTGATTCATTATATCGTTTATAATATGTATTATTTGATATAGATATCTATGTATTATATGATATCGGCTTCAGGAGGCGGTGATTAGCGCTGACCGCTGCCGAGGCGGCGGGAAGCAGGGCTCAAGCGGGATACATTCGCGGCCAACAATCCTTTTCTCCTCCACGTCGTGGTTCATGTTCTTGAGGGAGTCAAAGCCAAAGTTCCTTCCCCCCAATTCATTCTCAACCATGGCTGAGACAACTACGAGTCTCGTTGTAGAAATACCAGAGACGAGAGTCCGACGTGTTATGCGCCATAACACCAAAAGCAGAACGGTTATCCAAATAACAAGGAAGTGTACAACACTTGCGTTACAGTCCTGGGGCCCTACATCTAAATAATATCATATAATACATAGACATCTATATCAAATAATACATATTATCACGGCCAAAAGCTGTGTGCACCTCCAGACGATATAATGAATCACAAAGGACTTCGTCGGGTTCTCCGACGTCTCTGGTTCTTCCCCTCCTCATCAATCTGAAGAAGACGCGGTCGTTTGAGATTTATAATAGCCTACCGTCTGGAGGCTCACACAGCTTTTGGCCGTGATAATATATATTATATGATATAGATATCTATGTATAATATGGGTTTCTAAGAGCCATTGCGATACATCCACCGTAAACAGAGCGCATGGTACTGTGGCTACAAGCTGCTCAGGGCCACCCCCCCACCCCCCTCCTTGACCTGCCTTGACACGCCCACCGAAACAGCGCGTTTGGGGGAAGCTCAATGTGCGACTGGTTCGGAGTGGCTGTAACTCTGCACCACGGCTGAATTTCGGGGACGTCTTTGAATACTGTGTTTGTGGCCCACTAATACCTATATTAAAGCATCCATAAAATAGCATGGCATGGGATCTTTAAAAAAAAGCTTTATCATCGGCACAAGTGAGGATTAGAAAAAACACTCTCTGACTGTAAGTAACATACATATGTAAAACATTCGCGCATTTCTTTTTTTTACATTAGCTCACTAAAACTCTGTAACTAGGGTATTAAGCAAAAAAAAGCCTTACCTCCAACAGCTGGTGTTATCCTTGCGGGAAAAGGGAAGTGCTTTAGAAACTGCCGTAAAGCAGTACCTCTGTATGACAATGTGTGACGTCATCGCATGTTTTTAACGCCTTTTTAGAACAGATACGTGACCTTAAAAAATGCAATATTCAGCTGAGTTTATTATCTTAGCCCCACCTTTTGATAGCAACTTTCAAATTACTTGACAAAAAATTACATTGTGAGAAAAGTGGATTCTGAGGATAAAACCCCGTTGGCTCCCATTCATTCTGGACTCGCCTACGAGCGCCCCGTGTGGTCAGAGATTATTAGTGCAACCAGTCCAGAAAACCGGAACTAACCCGCGAGTGCCCATTCTCCTCATATTAGACATTCTCTGGTCTGACTTAAACCCGTGTGTCTTGCTAACAAAGAGACTACAGTGAGCCCAACTCTTGACCCAAAACTCAACATTGTTGGTTGGACTAAATTGCATTGCACAGTTGACATGAATACTTCATGTTTTATATTCATTTTACTCAGAAATCATAATGAGACCAACAATTTTAAGTTTTCGTTTTTACAGTGTAGGATTTTAACTGTCCACTGACACGGTGCTGAAACAGGCTAGGAGGGAAGACGCAGGACTGTCGCAGGAAAATGGGGTTAAAAAGGGTTAAAATATCCCCCCATCAAGGTCAACAGCAGAGTAGCCTACGAAAAGAATAGACTGCAATAATATAAATGCTGAAGATATTAAAACACAATTGATTAGGCCTAGGCCGACATATGCTATATCAGTCCTAATCCTGTATAATGTATGCACGCACTGTGCATACATTATTTCACGGCATTTCCCCCCCTGAAATAATTCCATATTACAAAAATCCAAAATAGCTTGTGTGACAACTACATTTATCTTAATGTGCTGATTTCTGAATTGTAGTGCGCAGCAAAGAGAGCCGACTTTATCTGATTCCCTATAAGGTTTCATTGATTGGCGCACACCCTCTAGTCCAGAATACTTGTAGACATTAAAAATGCAACGTTCCTGTCAGTGGCGTGCACAGACATTTTGGGGGGCAGGTGCTCAGGGAAAAATAAGGGCACATTAAAGTGTCATTTCAAAGTGAAGAGTGATCATTACCACTTTTCTAAAGCAGCATCCTCCTCAGTGCCATGTCTTGATGTTGATGACCTCACTATGATTGATCTTGATATATTTTTCTATAGCAAGCAGGAGAAGGTCAGAGAGCCGTTCTTCTCCACACAGACTTCTTAGTTTAGTTTTGATAATTTTCAGCTTTGAAAATTATCTCTCCACAGAAGCAGTTGTCACTGGCAATGTTTCATCAATTTCTATCATCTTCACAAAGGCAGGAAAGATGAGCCGGCCACTGTTTTCCCTCAGTATGGCAAAGATTTCTTTGAGGTCTTTTGCAGGAAAGCTGGAGTGGAACACCTTTAGTTCTGTCTTCAGCTGGTCCTCGTCTTCTCCATAGAAATCAGGATGTGGACGGCTTCCTTGGCTTCTGCGTTTGGCGTGCTTACCCAGTTGGCATGTACCGTGAAGGGGTGGAAGGACTGAATGATTCTAGCAGTGGGACTTCAGCTCCCAGAAAGGAGGCTTAGGGGGCAAACAATACACTCTAGACTCAATTCATTTATGTGTTACATCGCCGGTTGGGCAGGGCAGGGGAGAAGGTGTGTGTGGGCAGCAGCTGTGAATTACAGCTGCAACGCGCCTCCGTTTGTGTCCGCTCTGCTCGTTCACGTTGACAAAGGAAGAGAGTTGTGTGCGAGGAAGAGGGGGGGGGCATATATATTGGGCCATTATTATCACACGTTTTTAATTGTCGAGCCTTTATAGATGATAATGTCGGCATGGGCCACATACACTGTTTAAAAAAAAAAAAAAAAAAAAAAAAAAAAAAAAATGCAATTATTTTATTTTTTTCAAAAGGGCACTTGATTGGGTCAGGGGACAAAGGGCAGGTGCTATAGCACCACCTTGGGTCTGCCTGTGCACGCCACTGGTTCCTGTTGATATGTATGATATATGTATGATTGCATGTAACTGTAGTTACCCGTTCAGAACCAAAAGGAGGCGCTGTTGCGCCATGTCTGTGACCAAATAAGGGAATGTCACAGACATTTCCCTCTCTCTGCACTTGGCTCTAGGAGAGCGTGCGTCTGTTCGCGGTTCACAAATAAACTACGCCAGTACGGCTGAAGAGAGAAATGTATTAGAATCATTATTCTGCCATGAGAGTGTGACTTTGCTTACAGTTCCATTCATTCATTATCATTCAAACGCAGAGGCTAGGCATTGACACATATTGCTGACCCGATTAGGAGTGCTTGAGATCCTGCCCATATTGTTGGGCAGGATGAAGTAGGCTATAGGTCTTTTTACACTGCCGAGCCGGTTCGGTCGCAGCTTGGCATGCCCGGCGATTTCACCTTCTTATCTCAAGTTTCCTGTGTAAAACTGAGGGGTTAAAATCCCCCGTTCGTCACGGCGCGGGCTTTCTTGGTTCACTGGGGAAGGCTATGGAGGTAGATTTGTGTCTTTATTATGCAATCAAACAGAATAGGTTACCCTGCGTTCACACCAAAAGATGCATTTGCTGCCCGAACGCGTTGACGCCTGAGTTTTGCGGCGCGTCAAATCAAGTTTTGCGGCGCGTCAAAGGTTTTGCGGCGCGTCAAAAGTTGAAATATTTCAACTCGAGCAGCATTTGACGCGCCGCAAAATACGTGAACGCGCCCTTCGCCCGTGCCCGGCAGCGGGCACGGTCATGCCGCGCCGCAAATCAGATTTTGACGCGCCGCAAATCAAGTTTTGCTGCCCGTTTTCTCGGCAGCAAATGCTGCGGCAGCAAAGCAGCAACGCGTCTCTACATTCACTTTGAATGGGATCACGACGCGCGTCAACTTTTTGCATCTTTTGGTGTGAACGCAGGGTGAGCAAAACTTTCCACACTGCAATCAAAAAATGTATTTGAGAGCAAAACTATCGACACTGCAATCAAAAAATGTTTTATTGCAAGTAAAATAAATGTGATAAAAAAATTATTGATGGGAATCCAAAAGTTTTGTTTGCAAATCCAAAAGTTTTGTTTGCGAATCCAAAAGTTTTGCTTGCGAATCCAAACGTTTTGCTTGCGAATCCAAAAGCTTTGCTTGCTGTTGAGCTGAATCTCGTCGGCGGGACCTACACCGAAAGATGTAAGACACGTCTCTATTGACCAGTGTCGATCGGAGTGACAGCTTGGCACAACGTCATGCAGGCGAATAGTCAGCCTGGGCACGTAACGTACCTATGACTAGGTAATTGAGCTAAGCTAGCAGCTAGTAGCTACAGGCTGATAAAATAATGTGTATTTTTTAATCCATTACAACATCCACAGATCGTTAAACAAAAGCAATCTACATGCACCAGTTCAAACATAACATTCTTGCCATTACTATGACGGAAGACATACCTGCGCACAGTGGTGTAGTGGTCCCTGGAGAAGTGGGTATACTCTAAATGTTTGAGCAAGGTACGTTTTATTACTCTGTTTTCTGGGAATAATTGACGCAAGCAGAAACCAGAAAACAAGCCGTTTTTTCGTTTTTTCGTTTTGACAAGAAAACGAAAATCTAAATTTCAGTTTGTTTATTCGTTTTTTGGTTCTTACTGAGTGAAACGAATTTACCACTCAATATCTGGTTTCCGCCGGTGGGCGGGTCCTCTTATTGGCTAGCGTGCTTTATTGCCCTGTGCTCTTCATAATAAAAGTTCTTCCGTTTGATAATGTCGACAAAAATATTACTGTATTATAGACACTAGCAGACACAGAGGACCACACCACCCACAGTCAAGACTGACACGGCTTCAAATAACAATAATAGTATTCATAATCATTTGAAAATGAGAATTTATGAAGTTATGATGACTTCAGTGCAGTTGATATTTAGCCACAGTTAATACATGCAGAGCAGACCTGCGATCGCTGGCTGCTGATTTCCTCACAGCCTGAGAGTTATGAGGAATACAAGTGATCACAACACATTTCTGACAGCTGAAAATTGCGCATTTGTTGACCTTTATCCATTTAAAGTAAACAAGTTATTTTTTCTTGTTGAAAGATATTTTATATTGTTTTCATATTATTATTTACTGATGGTGTTTACAGAATGCGAGTGCGTGTTATATTGAAAGCGAGGCTGGGTGTGCCTATGAATAAAGGCTACAGTGAGTTTTTTAAGGTGCTGTACAAGCAAATCATATTGTCTACTCTGTACAGTGACAGGGAGTGTAAAGTAACCTACTTCATTCAATATCGAATAGGCTACTGTAGCCTACACTATGTACAAATGGTTTTGCTCATGGCAGTTGTGACAGTCATTTTAACGTGTCAGCAGGCAAGCTTCACTCATTCCAGGATGCATTATGCGTTGTCCTATAGCCTACTTGGAACATGTTTTGGAATGGATCTATAGTAGCTTATAGAAATTTGCTCATAACAGGCCAGCTGGAATACAAAGCAAATTCTTTGTATTCCAGCTGTTTTTTTGTGATGTTTTATGATGTTTCAATGTTGCGTTGGTAATGTGTTAGACAGCTTAGATGTTCTTAGATGTTTTGTTAACCTGATTCCTATCCCACTCTGTTTAAGTAAAAGCGTGCTACTGCTGCAAAATCTCTTTGCTTTTGTTTTTTTCTTTTCTTTAATGTGTTTGGAAATGACTTTCAATGAGCTTAACTAGATCTCATAACTGGCCTAAACACATACAAATTTGTATGTACCCTACCGTTTGACTATAAGACCTCTATAAGAATCTCTATTCATGTAGTCAGTCAATGATCAAACTAGTAGCATGAATATGAATTACAGTCCAAGCGGGTTAGGCAAGGCAAGGCAATTTTATTTTTATAGCCCGTTTTTACAAACAGTTTGTCTCAAAGGGCTTTACATAGCATGAGCTTCATAACAACATCCTCTTCCCTTAAACCCTCACATCGACTGAGTAAAAACTCCCAGGAAAACCAAGGGGAAAAATTGCAGTTGGTTCAGACTGGGGGTGGAGCTGTGGAGAATATATGGAAACACAGAGAGACTGCGAGACGCCAAGGCCAAACTACAAGGTGCGAAAGGTGAGGGGGGGGGGGGGGGTCTGCCTCTCTGACCCATGGGGAGAGCTAAAGGAGCCCAGTAACTGAATGCTCTACTTCCCAGTCTGTTTTTAGAGATACTGGGAGTCACTAACAGACCTGCATTCTGGGAGCCAATACAAATCTTTGATAAGTCATAATAAAAATAATGACTCATTATTGTGCATTTAAAGATGTATATTATTACATTGCAGCATTATTTGGGGATGACAATACAAGACTTCCATGAATGTGCATTTGAAGGAGAGTTTGCTTTGTATTCCAGCTGGCAAATTTCTATAGGCTACTATAGATCCATTTCAAAACACGTTCCAAGTAGGCTATATGACAAAGCATAATACATCCTGGAATGAGTGAAGCTTGCCTGCTGACATGTTAAAATGACTGCCACAACTGCCATGAGCAAAGAGCAAAACCATTTGTACATAGTGTAGGCTACAGTAGCCTATTCAATATTGAATGAAGTAGGTTACTGTACACTCTGTCACTGTACAGAGTAGTCAATATGATTTGCTTGTACAGCACCTTAAAAAACTCACTGTAGCCTATATTCATAGGCACACCCAGCCTCGCTTTCAATATAACACACACTCGCATTCTGTAATCACTGTCAGTAAATAATAATATGAAAACAATATAAAATATCTTCCAGCAAGAAAAAATGATCTGTTTACTGTAAATGGATAAAGGTCAACAGATGCGCAATGCAGGGCTCTCCATTTTTGAACTGAGTTCAGAGTGAGATTTTGTGAGCGGGGGGGATATATTAATATGTGACTGCATACAAATTTGTCCACAGACATGGTGACTAATGTATGATAGTAGGCATTATTGGCCCTTAAAACTAATATTCAGAAACAACACTGCCCCACACCAGTAGAGGCATATACTTTTCCCTGAACTTTTAAACGTTGCAAACGTGCAAAACATACATTATATTTATGTGGCATTCAGTCCAATGCTTAAAAATATATCTGTGGCATTCAGTAGGCCAATGCTGTGGTAAAGTGTGCAAAGTATGAGTATGAATATTTGATGGAGTATGAGTAAGTGTTTCCTTCTGTTACATAGATAGAACTTTATCAATCCCCTGCAGGAGAATGGAGAAATGTGTTAATGTTTGTCCCTATAAAACAATAATGGTAAAAAAATAACACAAAACATGACGGTAACTCTAAAGTCAAACCGTCCAATCTGAAGCCTATACTTAAACACTCCCCCTACTCACTTCCACCAATGCAAAGCGAACAGAACTGAGTAGGGGAGTTTGTGACAGACCCAGAAGTTTGTGACAGACCCAGAGGAACGCAACGCAAATTAAATGTGAACATGTATTGAGGCTTTAATAAAATCCCGGACGATTTTGAAATTTCACCCGGACGCATTTGATTCCTACCCTTCCACTGTTAAATAGCGGCGCAAGTTGTGTGGCGTGTGAATGGGTTGAACTGCGTGCGTCTCACAGAGAGCCCTGCGCAATGTTCAGCTGTCAGAAATGTGTTGTAATCACTTGTATTCCTCATAGCTCTCAGGCTGTGAGGAAATCAGCAGCCCGCGATCGCAGCTCCATTGATGTGAACGCGCACAGAGCGCATAGTTCAGAGCCGGACAATGATGTCGAAGTAAAGCCCTCCTGCTACTCTGCATGTATTAACTGTGGCTAAGAGCAAAACCATTTGTTTATAGTGTAGGCTACAGTACCCTATTCAATATTGAATGAAGTAGGTTACTGTACACTCTGTCACTGTACAGAGTAGACGATATGATTTGCTTGTACAGCACCTTAAAAAACTCACTGTAGCCTATATTCATAGGCACACACCCAGCCTCGCTTTCAATATAACACACACTTGCATTCTGTAAACACCATCAGTAAATAATAATATGAAAACAATATAAAATATCTTTCAACAAGAAAGAATAATTTGTTTACTGTAAATGGATAAAGGTCAACAGATGGGCAATTTTCAGCTGTCAGAAATGTGTTGTGATCACTTGTATTCTTCATAGCTATCGGCTGTGGGGAAATCAGCAGCCCGCGATCGCAGCTCCTTTGATGTGAACGCGCACAGAGCGCATAGTTCAGAGCCGGACAATGATGTCGTAGTAAAGCCCTCAGGTCTACTCTGCATGTATTAACTGTGGCTGAACATCAACAGCACTGAAGTCATCATAACTTCAGAAGTTCTCATTTTCAAATGATTTTGAATACTATTATTGTTATTTGAAGCCGTGTCAGTCTTGAATGTGGGTGGTGTGACCCTCTGTGTCTGCTAGTGTCTATAATACAGTAATATTTTTGTCGACATTATCAAACAGAATAACTTTTATTTTGAAGAGCACAGGGCAACGAAGCACACTAGCCAATAAGAGGACCCGCCCACCGGCGGAAACCAGATATTGAGTGGTAAATTCGTTTTGTTAAGAACCAAAAAACGAATAAACGAACTGAAATTTAGATTTTCGTTTTTTTTGACGAAACGAAAAAACGGCTGGTTTTTGGTTTCTGCTTATGTCAATTATTCCCAGAAAACTGAGAAATAGTAGAGTAATAAAACGTACCTTGCTCATGTGAGACTACTCTATTTAGTTTACCCATAAATCCTTCCGTAGTATTTGCTCATTGTCACATAATTTCTGCTGCTTAATCTCAAGGAGGAAGTATTATGAAATCACTAAACCAATACTCGCCCACAGACTAGTGACAGACAACTATGCATTTGGAGTGAACTATTCCTTATTCCTGGAATGACACCTATTCTCTCACTTGGCAGGTCAGTAATTTATTTTGTAAACTGTGTCTTTGAACAGCTGATTTGCAACACATAGCATGGGCCAGAGTGGGCCACTGTTATAAAATTAACATGACTTGATAAGGAGCAGTTTGTAGGTATTACTGGTCACACAGGCAGAATGTAAAATATAGATGAGGCAAACATGGTGTTTCAGTAATTTTTTGAAAATGTATTTAAATAAAATACTTCAGATCTGAATTTGACAATGCATCCTTATTCATATTTCACCTTAGATTAGAAAAAACGCACATCATTCTCTTCCACATCAATCATCTCGTTAGATATATATAATATCAATATATATATAAATGTCATATGATGATTGAACATCATCATTCAAATTATTCAACAATCGAATCAGTAAAGGCAGCGAGTATTAGCCAATAAGAGGCAGAGTAGCGTGGGTCATGGCTCACAGAGCTTTTGGCCGTGATATTATATTTAGAATTATATACTATTATATATAGAGCTCCGGGAGTCGCAAACGACAACAATCACTTTCTCCTCCATGCTGCAGTTCACCCCGGGCTGCACTGCACTGAGTTTGACGGTTGAACGCTGATTGGCTGTTACGTTACATATGTCACTCAGTGGCCACGCTGTTGAATGCTGATTGGCTGTCATCGCGGGAAATTCACGTCAAAGTTGAAATATTTCAACTCGAGCGAATTTGTCGCTGCACAAATCCTCGTGAACGCGCTCACCTGTGCACGGCGAAAGTGTGGCGCGACAAATCAAAACTTGTCGCCGGTTTTCTCTCGCAAAAAAATCGCCCGATACGCGTCCCTACGTTCACTTGTATGGGATCTTGTCGCCCCGTCGCGTTTGGTGTGAACGCAAAAAAGTGGGCAATTTGGCTTGCAGAATGCAGATACTACTGAATGGTGCGCATCTTGGGGGATTTAGAAGTGGGTATGAGCAATGATGACTGAAAAATAAGTGGGTATACGCCGTATACCCGTGTATACCCTGGACTACACCAGTGCCTGCCCATTGATTTTCTGGCCTCTCAGCTCCCGAGTCCCGCTGTCTCATCATGGTCTTCAAAACTCCCTCTCTCGTTACTAACTGTGGATGTTGCCAAGCTGTCACTCCGATCGAGACTGGCCAATAGAGACGTGTCTTACATCTTTCGGCGTTGGTCCCGCCCACGAGATTCAGCTCAACAGCAAGCAAAGCTTTTGGATTCGCAAGCAAAGCTTTTGGATTCGCAAGCAAAACTTTTGGATTCGCAAACAAAACTTTTGGATTCGCAAACAAAACTTTTGGATTTGCAAACAAAACTTTTGGATTCCCATTAATATTTTTTTATTTTACTTGCAATAAAACATTTTTTGATGCAGTGTCGATAGTTTTGCTCTCAAATCTATTTTTTGATTGCAGTGTGGAAGGTTTTGCTCTCAAACCTATTCTGTTTGATTGCATAATAAAGACACAAATCTACCTCCATAGAAGGCGGGGCTGCGCACGGAGTCTCTGACCTCTTTAGAATAATTTGCATTGTTGCACTCCCGAATTTTTTAATTTTTTTATGAATGAAGACACCCAGGCCACATGCAATAATGAGTTCACGTATGATGACAGATTACGATTGTCCGACTTTTTTAGTGCTACACAGAACGAAATGTAAACCAATGCATTCTGAATTGGAGCGTTCTCCGACAATTGACGTGCTCCAAAAAACGAAACGAGAGAGAGAAAGAGAGAAAGGGAGGGACAGAGAGAGAGAGCGAGAGAGAGAAGCTTCAGAAGGGGTGAGCGCAGATAGTACAGTGCACCCTCTAGTTATATATCTGTATATATTATTATCTAGTTATATATATGTCAACATTTCTGATTTGTAAGCAGACCTTCTCAAAAACGACGTT
Source organism: Gadus morhua (assembly GCF_902167405.1). Taxonomy (NCBI): domain Eukaryota; kingdom Metazoa; phylum Chordata; class Actinopteri; order Gadiformes; family Gadidae; genus Gadus; species Gadus morhua. The sequence continues at coordinate 27,150,567 of NC_044055.1, read as the reverse complement.
AATTGTCTGAGAACGCTCCCATTCAGAATGCATTGGTTTACATTTCGTTCTGTGCAGCACTAAAAAAGTCGGACAATCGTGATCTGGGACGCGATGCGCACAGATTAACGTTTGTGCGCATGAGCACGAAATCGAGTGATACCGGGTTGCACCGAAGCGCCTACAGTGCTGGTCTCAGCATGATGCATGTCTACAGTAGCCTATGTCATCTGTCATTGATCAATATGAGGAAATTTTAACCTCGAAAGCGACCTCCCACACAAGAGCAATGGAATCATTTGATTTGAATTTTTAACTGTACGATGCTCGTACGACGCACTTCACGATCCACTTAGACCAACGATGCTTTCGGGAAGCGGGGCCCAGTCCCAGTCCAGTTGCGGTTCTATTTGTGTTGGGTGGAGCCAAATAAATCATTAAATGAACAGACATATCATAATCCCGGTGTTGCTTATTACTGTTGTCTAATAAACAACCTGGTCTCACAGGAATCCGTGAAATGACTACGGACGAATAACTCGAAATCCGTGGACACATCACGGAAACACGCCGATTTCCGTGATGTGGCCACGGAATTCGCTCCAATGCAAGTTAATGACGCTGATGTTCCGTGGCTCACACACAGATCCCCGTTTCAACGAGCGAGTCGACCACGGGGTCTTAACTCAAAACCCGGGGTGGTCTCACTGAAACACACAAATTGTCCTTGTGTCCACGGAAGTTGCTAGGGAATAATGTCAGAAAATGAGGAATAATGCAAGTAAATCACAATGATATTCCGTGGCACACAAACAGATTCCCGTTTCAATCTGTGTGTGTGCTCCCGTTTCAATCTGTGTGTGCCACATGTGACCACAGCGGGGGCTTAACTCAAAATCCGTGGTGGTCTGACGGAATCACTTCAATTGTCCGTGATGTGGCCACGGAATTTGCTCCAATGCAAGTAAATGACACTGTTATTCCGTGGCTCACACACGGATATCGGCGTGTTTCCGTGATGTGGCCACGGATTTCGAGTTAAGCGTCCGACCGTAGTCATTTCACGGATTCCTGTGAGACCAGGTTGGATATTGCTTTTATACAACAGATCTACAAGCACCATTTATTAGCAACCCAACATCACCCTCGAGTTCATGCTGTTGTAGGCCTACTGAATATCAGCACGGCTGTGATTATCTTCGGCACCCGGCCTATGGCCTCGTAGCTAATGGCCTCGACCGAATCACAGCCGCGCTGTTATTATAGACGATGCTGAACCCAAGAGCAGAGAGAGACGATGTTGAAGGGATAAAAAGGGGTTTACTGAAGTGGGAAGCAGGTAGTGGATGAGGGAGCCGGGGGAAGAGCGAGGTGGGCGAGCTGGAGTGAGTGATCCGGGTAACTGCAGGCAGAGGAACAAAAGTTAGATGTGGTCCAAAAACAAGAGACTTGAGAAAGAGAGCAAGGTAGCAAGTTACACTAGAGCCAGGCACGTATAGTTACCACGGTAGTGCGTAGTACGATCTGGCGCCGACAGCAGGGAATCCAAGGGTTTATGAAGGGGGTTGATTGGGGATGAAGACCAGGTGAGCATGATTGTAGATGAGGGCCAGGTGTGAGGTGAGACAGACAGGAGGAGTGGCAGACCAGGCGGAGGAAAACACAGCAGACTGCTGACACCACAACATGTGCTGATATTCAGTACAACAGTAATCCCTTTTGTGTGATATTGCTTAATTATATTGTGTTGTGTTGTGCGATAATATAACAAAAATACAATATAACTCAACAGGTAGCCCTCTCCCTGGCTCCCATACACACTATATCATACATCTTGGTATGTGTTTTGTTGTGTTTTATCGTGTTATATTGTTTGATATAATGTTTTAGGCCCAGCTGTATGGGAGCCAGGGTGAGGCCTACCTGTGTCTGGGTGACTTCCAGTCGGCTGCAGGGTGCTACCAGCAGGCAAGTCGTCTAGAGCCTCCTGGAGGGAGCTTCTACCATACCCGCCTGGCTCTCATTTACCATCTACAGGTAGTACACACACACACAAACACACACACACACACACGCACACACACACACACACACACACCTGAAAAAACACCATGAAACAACACATATTGTGTGAATCATATCATTGAACACAGTGTATTGTTCTGACCTGTTATCACAAAACGACAGGACTCTTCCCTGAACGTTCGCTTTAGTCCCTTAACTCTGCCTTAATTTTCCTTCGACTCCTATAGGGCCAGTGTCTTTTCGACGGGGGCCAGTATCTGGATGCCCTTGAGTCCTTTAGCAAGGCAGCAGAGTGGAACCCTCAGCGCAGACCATTGAGAAGGTCCTCAACCAACTCTGCACGGTTGTGTACAGTTCTGTATCTTCACAGCATGGTGTATGAATGTGCAACAACATCTGAATAGACCCTTTTCACGGAGACATAGGGGATGCTCATAATGTCCTAATAAGTGTTAGCAGAGACAGTTTTGTCTGCTATGACGCCTCTGTAAAAGGGTCTCTGGTCTTGTGAGTGTTCAGTTCTACCTCTGCATGAGTAGAACTGTAGTAATAATAATAATAATAATAATAATAATACATTTAATTTAGAGGCGCCTTTCAAGACACCCAAGGTCACCTTACAGAGCATATAGTCATCATACATTTTTTAAAAAGCAAGACATTGTGGAAAAAATAAAATAAATAAATAAATAAATAAACATAAGCAATAAGAAATAAATAAAACAAAAACAAGACAAAAAAAAAAAGAAAAAAAAAAGAAAAAAAAAGAAAGAAAATATAATATAAAATAAAAATAAAAATATGTAGACTGTACATAACCTGTTGTTTAAACATTGATGCTAGGGGTGACTAAATGCAACGATCACAATACTGCATCACTATGAAGATGCATGCATACAGAGTACGAGAGAGGGAGAAGAAGAGATAAGGGAGGCCAGTGAGAAGGAGAAAGAGGGAGATTAATGGAGGGAGGAAGTAAGGGGTGGAGAGAGAGGGAGAAATTGCAGATGATGACAGGCGAGAGACTCTAGATGTGCGTCGTTGTAGCTTGGCTTTTATGTGGTTTGTGTTGTAGTGTTGCTATTATCTACATCATTGCTGGTGTCTGTTATTGCTGTTGTTGTATGATTGCTGTTATTGCAGTTGTGTTATTGATGTTGTCGTGTGAGTACTGTTGTCATTTTATTGCTGTTGTCATGTTATTTGCTGTTGCTTGTGCATTTTTTTCTCTTATTGTTTGTGCCGTTGCATGGGTTCTCAGTTTTTTGTGTTGCAATCTTAAAGTGTTGTTGTTTATGTTGTTTTTTGTGTTCTAGCGTGGCATGTCTGTCGGCTTTGGGATGCTACACAGAGTGTCTCCGGCTAGTGTCTGGTTGGCTGGCTGACCGCCCCTCCTCTGACCTGTACGTCCTCCGAGCCCGACTCTACTGGCAACTGGACCAGCCGGCAGCGTGTTACCATGACAACCATGCAGCGCTGCTCCTGGAGCCGTTGTCTGCCCCGGCGACCACTCTGCTCTCCCAGCTGGAGGCAGGAAGTGACCTCGCCAGACAGAAAGCCGTGGAGCACATTCTGGGGGGACGGCTGACCATCGCACTCGCCAAGATAACCTCCGCCCTCGACCTCCACCCACGGGAGCCACGCCACTACCTCCTCAGGTACGCTTGACCCTGCTGCCATCTGGCTGTCCCCTGGCTGTAACTTAGCAACAGCGACAACAACAACACAAGTTAATCATTATTTATACCTTGAGTAGAAATACTGCTAATCCTATTAGCATGTCAGAATGTTAGTTGACTTTGCAGGTTAATTGTACTTCCCAAAGATATTTAACATTTAAGTTAAGCATGTAAGATTCCTTAGCATGTTAACGATACTGCTATAGAGGTGATATTATGCTTTTACAACGAGTATTCAAGCCCATCCAGAACGCCGTTCAAAAAGTGTGTGAAACTATGGAGCCCGGAGGTGACACAGAGTCGTTTTTATAAAGCATGCATGCGATTTATAAGTCGCACGCACACTTTAGTATCGGTAAGTCGCACGCACGCTTTAATAAGTCGCACATGTGCTTAACTAAAGCGTGTGTGCTTTAGTTAAGCACACACGCTTAACTAAGCGTGTGTGCTTAGTTAAGCACACACGCTTTCCCTACACCCCCCCTGCCCTACACTCTTTCATTAATCAGACAGCCCCATGGATTGAAGCGTAATGCATTCACTTTAGAAAATAAATTCAGCTGTTTTTCTGAATCTCAGTTATCTATCTATTTACCTAGCCTGTGGATTTATTGTTATTAGCATGATAGTTTACATAGCATCTTAGGTTTTCTAGCATGTTATGGTAATTGGGATGTTAATGGTACGAAGCATGCGATGACTAGTCATGTTAAGGTAATGAGCAACGGTAGCTGAGGCTGGCTGCTCTCTACAGGGGGATTCTGTACCGGAGGATGAAGGACTTCACCGCCTCCATAGAAGACCTGGTGCGGGCCGTTGAGCTGGGGTCAGAGGAGGAGTCCGCAGGAGGAGCAGGGGCTGAGGAGGAAGAGGGGGTGTCTGTTGTAGAGGAGGCGCTGGGTCAGCTGGTCCTCACCTACAACGACTTTGGGGTGCATTGCTCCAGCCGCGGCCTGCAGGCCGAGGCCACGCTGCTCTTGGACCGGGCCATTCAAGAGGAGACCGGAGACAGCCGGCTGTACCTCAACAGAGCAGGTAGTGGAGAGGAGCTAGGCCGCACTGAAGGAGACGCACTCTGTGACTCACTGAAGAAAAAACTGGAGCTATTTTGAAACACAAATTTCTGTGTGTGTGTGTGTGTGTGTGTGTGTGTGTGTGTGTGTGTGTGTGTGTGTGTGTGTGTGTGTGTGTGTGTGTGTGTGTAGCCTGTCTGGTCCTACAGGGGCACTGGAGTTCTGCCCTCTCTGACTACCAGCAGGCTCAGGCCCTGAACCCCGGAGACCAGAACACCAGAATCCGGCTGGCCTCCCTGCACCACATCCTCGGAGTACACCACCACCAGCACAGGTTCCACACACGCGCGCACACACTACTTTAATGCAGCACTTTTTAGGACGCTCAAAGTGCTTTACGAGAACTGCCTCACATTCATCCATTTATGGCACTTTTACACTGGCGGATATGCTTCGGCCCAGCACGCCTCAGCCCAGTGGTGAGAGTGAGGTATAGCCAAGCTCAGTTACGGCTCGCCTATCCACCGCAGATAGTACCCTTATGGTAGGGCGGGGTTTAAGCCGCATGTCAATAGCTGCGGGAGCTACATAAGCATCGTGACCTCATTGCAGCCCGACACAGTGTAGCCTGCTATTAAATCCAAGGAAAAAGAAGAACGTAACGCAATAAAAGGGCAAAAATGTCAAAGAAGGTCGTCAAACTTTGGCGCAACATTTTCTTCAATAAACGAGTCTTTCGCCGTTGTACAGAAATACCTTGCGGGTACTGCGTTTGTTTATTGTTATCCTCCTGTCGCACGGAATTGATGATTCTGTCGACCAATCAACGGATGGCGTGTGTAGCTCGAACTTTCCGGCACCCTTTCAGGCGTCTCAGTACCCCAACGGAGGAGTACTGCGAGATGAGTACGGTGCAATATGACTTAGTCTGGATCACGCCCACTTTTGGCGGTGGAAACGCGAAAGCCAGCTCATTGGGAGCAGTGTAGGTTTGTTGCCTTGCTCGGAGACTTCACACTTAAATAGGAGGAGCCGGCGATCAAACCAGCAACCTACCGGGATCCATACAACAAAGTGAGCTCAAATGTGGATGTATCTAGTTGTCAAGGGCGTAGGAACCGGGGGGGACGGAGGGGACGTGTCCCCTCCAATTTTCGAGACAGGCGCATTTGTCCCCCCCAAAAATTATACCGCAAAATATATATATATATTTTTTATATTTTACTCGCTTTTATTTTGAAAGCGCAACACAGCGTCTTGTCACCTGCCCCATGTATGGCAGCGCGTAGGGTTGGGGGCGGTTGGAAGTTATAAGGACTTCAGGCTGGAAACGCCTTCGAATCGCTGCCTAGAAGAATAGTTGCCTGCTTTCCATCGGGGACGTAAGCGCCGCTGTCACCGCTGCTGATCGCTGCCAGCCTGCAACTCTAATCGCTTGAATACGGCTGTCTCGCAAGACAGCCATAAGCTGCCGCATCCCATCAACGGCTCAGACTGTTTGAGATGCGGGTGTCTGCAGCTAACGCAACAGGTTAGAGCTGTTAAAATGAAAAGACGGCAGTAGAATAGCAGAGAAGTTTTAGTGTCCTCCGCAGGCTCAAAACCTGGCTCCGGTCCACAATGTCTCAAAACAGACTCAACCATGTTGCTGTCTGTCATGTCCATCAGGATAGACTTGACTTACTGACAAGAAGTCAATTTGCAAGCATTTCGTGGCTGCAAATGACAGGAGAAGAAAACATTTTGGCTCTTTTGCCTAGGCCATAGTTTTTCAACCTTTTGTGTGTCACGGCACGTTTGACACTGTTGGATAACACTACAGTGCTATCTAGCTTTTATTTGTATCAGTTCTACACACTAATTTATATTTATCAGTTCATTACATCCATTCTAATGTCGTTTTCGTTTGCCTTCACACACCAATCAGTTAGTGGAAATGTTCGAATAATATCACATAGGCCTACTCGAGATTAAAAACAAGTTACATTTACGTTTACATTTAGGGCATTTAGCAGACGCTTTTATCCAAAGCTACTTACAATAAGTACATTTGTCATAAGAAGTGCATCAATATATCGCTGTCGGTACAGAAAGGATGTTGATAGAACCGTTGGTGTATATGTTAAAATTCTTGATGCTGTTTTTCCCTTTAACCTTAACCTTTGCCTGTGTGTTCATTGAGGCATAAGATAGGCTACAACTAAGAAAAGAAAAGGTATTCAGAAAATACGAATTCAAATTTAGATCAATATTTTTCACATGTTATTTATCAGTCTACAAAACTGTATGATAAGGCCTGCAATTAAATAATTGATTTGATATGTATCAGTTCAATACTGCCATTCAAAATGTGTTTTCCTTTACAAATGTATATTTTTAGAATAATAAAATACATTTGGGAATGTTTTGCAGTGTAGTTCATTTATGACATATTTCTCTTCGAACCATCAATGAATCTGTCAGGTTTCCGATATGTGTCCCCTCCAATGTTAAACACGTTCCTACGCCCCTGCTAGTTGTGTTTGTGTATTTGCATGCGTCTGAATGTGTTTGTGTGACTGTGTGTGTGTGTTTCTGTGTGTGTGTGTTTGTGGGTTTCCTCAATAGGCGGTACCAGGAGGCTCTACAGAGCTTCAGCCAGGCGGTGTTATTAGACCCCAGCAGAGCGACCTTCTACGAGAACCGCTCCAGAACCTCCCAAGTCCTCCAGGACCCGGACCTTAATCAGCTGAGCCTGGATGACGCTCTGAGGACCCTGGTCCTAGACCCAGAGAACCAGCAGGTACCACACACACACACACACACACACACACACACACACACACACACACACACACACACACACACACACACACACACACATACACAAATATACACACGCACGCTTGCACGCACGCACTCACATACGCTCGATCGCTAAAGAGGCGGTGTGTGTTTGTGTGTGTGAGGTGCTGCCCCTGGTCCGAGCTCGCTACCCAGGATGCAGTGTGGTGGAGGTGATGTCCGGTCCGGATGGGGTGGCAGTTCGATCCCAGCTGCTGCAGATGATTCAATCGCACCCCTGTGCCTCTGAGCAACAAGGGTTAGAACTAGCAACCCTCCTTACTTAGCAGCATACAGACTTATAATAGAAGATATATATATATATAACATCAAATTAACATAAAGAAATATCGGCCTGAACTCCAAAACAACAAAAACTGATAGTGATATGATAAATCACATTCATTGATCACTATTAATAGTCAAATGAAATGAGACATCACCAAAGGTATTATGTTTGCGCGTCAAAATGGATCCACCAAAACAAAGCATCACATTGGGCTTCACCCCTTAGTCTGCTGGGGGAAATAGTAAAAAATAGTCGAACACGCCCCTGAATACACCCTGCCAACGGTCAACACTACGTGAATGATTAAGTCACAATCTCTGATATCAAACTATTCTGTATTTGGTAAGAAATGTTGACTATTTTGTCCTGCTCTCTTATGTGTCCAGACTTCAACCTTGTGAAACCGAGGAAGAGCAGAAGTCACTTTCTGGCCAATCAGACCTTCAGGAGCTGGTGACCCGCCATGTGCAGGTATGAGAGCTCTGACCAGTCCTGACCACAGCAAACGTTATGGTGTGTTCCTGAATCCTCGAACGCCAGACTTCCGAGTCGAAAGTCGAAGATCTCCCAGCTTTCTTGCGACATTGTCCTCATCTTTCGAAAATCTGAGAGTAGACCGAGAGCAGTGATGACGCCCTCAACAAAATGGCTGCGCTCGTGAAGAGATCTTTTTTTTGTATTTTTACCACGTAGGTCATTTTAATGTTGATTTTAAATGCTCTTACACACTTGATTAAATTGCTACTTTATTACGGTCTCCAATTTATACATTGCATGGTCTTGCTGTGCATGCAATACAATGTAAAGTTGTGTTGTTTGTTTTCAGGCTGGTTTGCTAAAGACGCTAATGTAGCTAACAATAAACAAAGACTAAGCCAATTTCATGCCACAATGACAAAGACGAACAGGAACGCTATTAATGCTCCGAGACTGGAAGTGACGTCAAACGTGCAACTCGGAAGGCTGGCGTCCGAGGATTCAGGAACACACCATAAGATCATTAGAATGACCAGACGAAAGCAAACGTTAGATCATTAGAATGATCAGACCAAAGCAAATGTTGGATCATTCGAATGACCAGTCCTTTGGTAGCCCTATGCAAGATTGAGTTTTGCGCCCCCCGAACCATAAAGGTAAGGCCACACTGCACGCGCGTTGGCTTTGAGAATCGGCATTTTTGCATAGGGAACCATTGGTGTAGACGCGTTAAAGCAGCGCGTTAGTTGCGTTAGACGCGGCATTCTCACGTAATGACGCACGTAAACGCACCAACGCGCCATCGCACCAATGCGCAAAGTTAAAAAAATTGAACTTTTGACGCACCCCTACGGGGCCTGCCCGTAATTCCGACACCTCATTGTTCCGACTTCTCAATGGTCCGAAATATTTCCCATTAGATCGACATGCCACTATTCCGACGGTTCAATGTTCCGAAAACGGAACCCATTGGTCCGAAGGTCAGTTTGTCCGACTTTTCAAAAAGGAGGCGCATTAGGCCGACGGTTCAATATGCCGAATAGGCCTACATATAAAGAGTTTTATACCTCGCTCGCGCTCTCGCTCTCTCTCGCTCTCTCTCGCTCTCTCTCGCTCTCCCTCACTCTCTCTCCAAAATACAACATAGGCCTACTACATATCACGTTCACGATGAATATTGGAGAGCAAAGTGACAATGATTCACTTCATTTCGACACGGTGTTTCAGCCCCATGGACAGAGAGCGTAGGTCTAATTCTCAACACGGGCACGAACACACACACACACACACACACACACACACACACACACACACACACACACACACTTGACTAAGTACACGGTATGAGGTATAAGTTTGACTAAATCAATACCAGCGAAATTATTTAGGCTAAAACACACTGTAAACAGTAAACAACACATAGGCCCACACACAGCTACTAAAGATAAAAAATGTATTTGTTTTTCACTCACCGTTTGACTTCTTTACGGGAAAAGTATTAGTCCTTGTATAACGTGCTCTTCATAAATTCACCTCTTCTGACCGTTCAAGCCCACAGCAACAGTCTGGCTTGGTGAAGTGCACTGCTGGAACTTAGCCTACATTGTCTTTTATTTTTGGTTTCATAATCACACATGTGGAATTGCGCCTTGGCCTATTCGGCATATTGAACCGTCGGCCTAATGCGCCTCCTTTTTGAAAAGTCGGACAAACGGACCTTCGGACCAACGGGTTCCGTTTTCGGAACATAGAACCGTCGGAATAGTGGCATGTCGATCTAATGGGAAATATTTCGGACCATTGAGACGTCGGAACAATGAGGCATCGGAATTACGGCATGGCACCGATGCTACGCGTGACGCTTAGCCGCGATAGCCAATCAGCGTGGAGCTTGACCCGACGTCACGGGCAGAGACGCTTGCACAGAAGCATATGGCGGACATCTTTCTATATTCTGGTTGGGAATAGTAACATAGTTACGCTATTAAAAGCGTTTATGTTAACATTTTTAGTGATAAATGTGCATTTTACTTTCACAAAGTTCGCTCGGTGAATGTGAAGGATGTTTGGTTTGATAGTTATGACGAAGAGGGAACGCTCCATTCACTTGCATGGACAGCGTCTTTGGTTGCTAAGCAACCTCAACGTCTTTGGCGGACTATTTCTCTGCTAATCAACACTACGAATGCTGGAAACACACCAAACACACCATGTGAAGTTATTTAACCCGATTATTGTTATTTATATCCAAGATTATTGAATCTAACCCGATCTAAGCTCTATCATGCACCCAAACACGGCAGCGTTTGGGTTTCCTACCTAAATCCAGCCCAGCCACAGGCACGTTAGGCGCGTTGAACCATTTTTGTGACACACAATGATCAAGCGTCAAGATAGGCGCGTTATGCGCGATTTTTAACCCGAGTAAAGGCCGATTTAGGGTCGTTTTAGACGCAGAGACGTAAGCACGTAATTTACACAAGGGACTTGTTTTAGACAAGTTTTGATTTACGGTTCCTTTAAGGTTCCTTAAGAATTGCGCGTGTTGCAAGGGGATTCTCCGCCAGAACAGTAGGGGGAGCAACGAACGAATCTGTGGGCGTGGAAGGGGAAATCGCTGGCTTGTTTATATTTATAATTATCATAATTCGTTCTTGTGTTTTCTTCTTCTCCTTCTTCAAAATTCTTCATTCGCTTCTGTCACGGCCTTTTAAAAATGGCGCTATTATGCTGTAAAACCGGAAATGTGAGACTCCTGAAAGGATGTGGTTAGCTGGCCAATCACAGTCTTTGCGAGCTGCGTAGGGCCGTAGTGTTTTAGTCGCATAGTCAGGAATTTTGGCCGACGCACTTAAGCACGTAAGGGGGGATATTTTACCGCACAAGGGGGGGTTATGTATCTTACGTGCTTACGCGTTACGTCTAAAGGCGGCTGCATGCTTCAGCGTTGGTGTTACGTTGTTGCGCAAAATTTACTCAAAGCAATTCATGCTCCCTTTTAGGTTGCGCGTGTTGCGCATGTTGCCAAGCAATTTACCGCCAGAACAGTAGGTGGAGTAATATGTGGAGTAAAGTTTTTCGTTGAAGACGACCTCGAGAATGACGTCTTTGTCTGTGGGAGTCGTTGGTTTGTTTATGTGCCAAAGTTTGATGATCTCCTTTCGCGAGTCATCCGATATCTTCCCGACTCTCACCAAAACCGGCCCTTGTCAGGGAGCAGCTGGCAGATTATGTTTTGTCAGATGCTGGCGTGTTTCCCCACCAGTACAATGTGCTACGATTGGGTATGCGCACTGACCAATAAATATGTTCTGTGTTTCACACAGAACGTGTTCATGTTCATGTTCTGTGTTTCACACAGAACATGAACACATATGTTTCACATAGAACGTGAACACAAAACATTACGTAATTAATTCAAATAGGCTAACACTAAAATAAATAAGGCTAGTAGCCCTAATAGAACGAATATCGGGTGACAAGATCATTAAAATGGCTCACAATCCCGCATCAGCTGTTTGATGTCGCGCATCAAAATAGCACTTTGCCCCTGTGGAAGGGTTCGCATGTGCCAGATCGTGTGGTAGGTGGCGGTATGAAAACAGGAAATGTGATACTCCAGACAGGAGGTAGTAACCAGACGAGCAGACCAATCACAGCCTTGCAGGCTGAGCGGCTCGCGTAAAAGCTAACGTAAAAAATGACGCAAGTCTAGAAAAATCGCCCGACGCACGCAAGACGTGAGAAGTCGCGCAAGGGGTGCGCAAGGGCGCGCAAGGGCCTCTTGCGCTTGCGCTTACGCTTACGTAACTGAGCATAAATCGGCCTTTACGGTACGGCCACACCAAACGCGTTACTCGCGTTAGGGGCGTCAAAATTCGGCATTTTTGCATAGGGAACCATTGGTATAGGCGCGTAGACGCGTTACATGCGATGAAGCGTCGCGTTAGGGGCGTTACGCGCGTCAGACGCACGTAATTACGCACGTAAACGCAGTAACGCGCCCAACGCGCCAACGCCCGGAGTTCAGAAATCTGAACTTTCAACGCTACAACGCGTGACGCTTGGCCGCGATAGCCAATCAGCGTTGAGCTTGACCCGACGTCACTGGCAGAGAGTAGTGAGCTTGGACAGAAGCATACGGCCGACATCTTTCTTTATTCTGGGTGGAAATAGTAACATAGTTACGCTATTAAATGCGTTTATGGAAACATTTTTAGCGAGAAATGTGCATTTTACTTTCATAATGTTCGCTCGGTGAATGTGAAGGATGTTTGGTTTGATAGTTATGACGGAGAGGGAACGCTCCGTTCACTTGCATGGACAGAGTCTCTGGTTACTAAGCAACCTCAACATCTTGGCGGACTATATCTCTGCTGATCAACACTGCGAATGCTGGAAACACACCAGACACACCATGTGAAGTTATTCAACCCGATTATTGTTATTTATATCAGAGATTATTTAATCTAACCCGATCTAAACTCTATCACCCAAACACGGCGGCGTTTGTGTTTCCTACCTCGGACTCCAGCGCAGCCACGGCCGACAACTATCTTTATTCTGGGTGGAAATAGTAACATAGTTACGCCATTAAATGCGTTTATGGAAACATTTTTAGTGAGAAATGTGCATTTTACTTTCATAATGTTCGCTCGGTGAATGTGAAGGATGTTTGGTTTGATAGTTATGACGGAGAGGGAACGCTCCGTTCACTTGCATGGACAGAGTCTCTGGATGCTAAGCAACCTCAACGTCTTGGCGGACTATTTCTCTCCTGATCAACACTACGAATGCTGGAAACACACCAGACACACCATGTGAAGTTATTCAACCCGATTATTGTTATTTATATCAGAGATTATTTAATCTAACCCGATCTAAGCTCTATCACCCAAACACGGCGGCGTTTGTGTTTCCTACCTCGGACTCCAGCGCAGCCACGGCCGACAACTATCTTTATTCTGGGTGGAAATAGTAACATAGTTACGCCATTAAATGCGTTTATGGAAACATTTTTAGCGAGAAATGTGCATTTTACTTTCATAATGTTCGCTCGGTGAATGTGAAGGATGTTTGGTTTGATAGTTATGACGGAGAGGGAACGCTCCGTTCACTTGCATGGACAGAGTCTCTGGATGCTAAGCAACCTCAACGTCTTGGCGGACAATTTCCCTCCTGATCAACACTACGAATGCTGGAAACACACCAGACACACCATGTGAAGTTATTTAACCCGATTATTGTTATTTATATCAGAGATTATTTAATCTAACCCGATCTAAACTCTATCACCCAAACACGGCGGCGATTGGGTTTCCTACCTCGGACTCCAGCGCAGCCACGGCCGACAACTATCTTTATTCTGGGTGGAAATAGTAACATAGTTACGCCATTAAATGCGTTTATGGAAACATTTTTAGCGAGAAATGTGCATTTTACTTTCATAATGTTCGCTCGGTGAATGTGAAGGATGTTTGGTTTGATAGTTATGACGAAGAGGGAACGCTCCGTTCACTTGCATGGACATGGACTCATCTAGCTGCGTTGGCGCGTTGACGCGTTGGAAGCGTTGAACCGAGTAACCACCACACAATGATCAAGCGTCAGGTTAGGCGCGTTACTCGCGTTATCCAACGCGAGTAACGCGTTTGGTGTGGCCGCACCGTAAAACAGAGCATATATCGGCCTTAACGCGTGCAGTGTGGCCTTAGCTTAAGATTCACAACTACGTTGAAGCGACTGCGTGGTCATTTTGTTGCGCTAACATAGCACCTTAATCAGCCCTTTACGTAACGGTTTGGTCAACGTAACGTACCGTCTTGGAAAATGATTGACAAAAATCATCAATTAAATCTAATAATAATCTGACAAGTAAACGTGTGGCTGAAGGGGCGCCCTAGGAGGATCACATGTTTTATTTCGCTTGTTGTTTTAATTCTATGATTAGTGGGAATTTTGTTGCGCTGTTGTATTGTCCCCCTGCACGTTAGCATGAATAACAATTAAATAATAATAATTAAGGGCGCCACTAGAGGGCGCCTTCAACACCTTTGTCGCCCTAGGGCCTAGAAGAAGCCTAGTTTGCCTATAGCAATCGCCGGCCCAGACAACGACCAGACTAAAGCAAACGTTAGATCATTAGAATGACCAGACCAAAGCAAACTTTAGATCATTAGAATGACCAGACCAAAGCAAATGATAGATCATTAGAATGACCAGACCAAAGCAAACATTAGATCATTAGAATGACCAGAACAAAGCAAACATTAGATCAGTAGAATAACCTGAATAAAGCAAACATTAGATCATTAATTTGACCAAACCAAAGCAAACATTAGATCATTGGAATGACCAGACCAAAGCAAACGAGAGCTACTTGGAGTTACCAGACAAAACCAGAGCTCCATAGAGTTACCAGACCAAATGAAAGTACCTTAGACCAAATCAATGAAAATCTAGATTGTTAGAAAGACAAAACCAAACGAATTTCATTAGAAATGTTGTGATAGACATTACAATTGTCTAGATATATGCTTGTATTTAATATATCTAAGGTGTTTACTGAGAAGGTCTCAGCACTTGTGTTTCCCTTGGCAGATGAAGCAGAAAGTGCAATCCTTCCTGCACCATCGCCCTCCTCTCCACCAGCCTTGGTCAACCCTATATCCCCTCTAAACTTCCCCCTGACCCTCCTTTCTCCAAACTGAATGTCCTCCCTGCCCCACTCCCCCTCCTCCCCCTAATCCTCCTTTCTACCCCAAAACCTTCATTCAGCCTCCTAAACATCCCCCACTCCCCGGCCTCTCTGCCCCTGGTCTTCCACTAGGCGGCAGCAGAGGCCTGCCTGTACCTTTATGAGCAGGAGGCCACCACTACTAGAAGAACATCTAGTGGCTCACTGGAGGAGATCCATTCTAAAGCCCATAGAACAACACCCTAATACAGAACTATGCCCTCTAGAACTACACCCTATAGAACTACACCATAATGCATAACTAGACCCATATATAAAACTACTTCCTCAAGAAATACACCCCATAAAACTTGGTCCTAATGCAGAAACACATAAACCCACCTTACATAACTACACACTAATACAGATCTACACTCTATATTAATACACCCTAATATAGAACCTCATCCTTGTCCAGAACAACACCCTAACCCAGAACTACACCCTAATACAGAATTACACCCTTATGCAGAACTTCAACCTTAGGTATAACCTCAACCTGTATAACTACACCCTAATACAGAAATACATGAATAACCACACCCTGCAGAATTAAACCTTATACAATGACGTCATTCAGAACTATTACCTATAGGATCACATCCTTATACAGTACCAAATATACAGTTAACAGTTGTCATGGAAATATTAGTACTGTTTTCAAGGTGATTATGAAAGGATGTTATCAACATCAAAGCTAGAGCTCAAGCCAAACTGCAAAGGCAGGAAAGTTTAAAGTATAATATATAGTAAGATATTAAAATAGATAATGAATAACTGATCAAATGTTTATGTGTTTCCTGACTACTAGCCCAGCGTCAATCTTATATCTTTCCTATGTGAGCTCCCGGAGAACCACAACAAACGTATAAGTCCAGTCCTCTCATACCACTGACTGAATACTCACAGTCTTTCATCTGTTTGATTTTCAATGCTTCATTTAGTATAAGTTTTTTAACTGGACATGAGGAATGCTGCTGTAGGAACCAGAAAGAGAAGACCAGTAAAGGTTTGGGTATGGGTAGATCATCTACATCCTCTCCGCTCTTGTGATTGAACTAAGAACAAATAAAGGTGCAGATCAATACATATATTGATTCTTAGCATTAAAAAAATAAGCTGCTCTGTTCTGGGCTCATGAATACAGCAGACATTTAAGGTTGGGAGCACAAACATGACTTCTCTCCAAGTGAATATCTGTTGAAAAGGTCTGATTCCTGAGATGGTTCTCAGAAGAGGGGAACCAGGCTTGGGTGATTTGTGAGTCGAACATGAATGGAAAGAATCGCCCTGGTGAGGAGAGGAAGCAGCCTAGTAAACATGATCTGTGGTCTGGTGGTCCCAGCCTATCAACTGCCCAGCTGTCCCAACAGCTGAGAGAGAGACTTAGACATCGTATAGCTGACAAAAAGAGAGAGAGAGAGAGACTACATACTCCATCTATAGCTGACAGAGAGAGAGGCCTAGACCACACATAGCTGAGAGCGAGGGAGAGAGACAGGGAGAGAAAAAGAGAAAGAGAGAGAGAACCGGCATACCAAACATACCAGAGTCTGGGCCTTAATGTGAATGAGAGTGGACTAAAGGACTGTCAGTGTGTCTGTGTGTGTATGTGTGGTCGTAATGTTGGGTAGAGATAGAGCCTGAACGTTTCCCGGTTAGTTCTGCTAATTTCCGGAAGTCTAGGGGCCCTCGTGGCTCCCTTCCCAGACATACAAAACATGTGGGCACAGACCTGGTAGTTTGGCTCTCACTCAAGAACCTCTCCCTGGCCAGAGTGGTTTCTCCATGTTTGATCTGCTGGGTTATGGCTTGACTAGGGTCAGAGTTGAGCTGGTGGGTAAGATTAGGGTTAGGGTTGAGTTTGTTGGTTAGATTAGGGTTAGGGCTGAGTTGCTGGGTGAGATTAGGGTTAGGGTTGAGCTGGTGGGTTAGATTAGGGTCGGGTTGATCTGGTGGATTGTATTAGGGTGAGGGTTGAGCTGGTGAGTTAGGGCTTGATTAGGGTCATGGTTGAACTGGTGGGTTACATTAGGGTTAGGTTTAGATAAGGATAAGGGTTAGGGATAGGTTTAGATAAGGGTAAGGGTTAGATCTCCTCCTTCTCTGAGTTAAAGTGCCAACACAGCTGAATATGATAAGATAATATTCACTTTATTATTCCCAGATTGGAAATTGGGGTGTAACAGTGATAAAACTGCAATAGGAATTAAAAAGAGATGCACACATTTCTTTTTTAAGAAGAAAAAAACGAAACAACATAAAGAAAAGATATCCATATACACAGTATAAGTAATAGCAATGAAAATCCCAAAAAATATAATACCAGAGATATACAACTACATTCATACAGCCATGTAATACTACAGTAACGTAATACTGCACAGTAATGTAGTACTCATGTATTACCACAGTCAGTCTGAATCTAAACCGAAGAGTTCGAAAGAGACAAGATAGAGGAGAGAAAGAGATGGAGAGAGGATAGAGAGGGAAGATAAGAGAGAGATGGAAGGAAGGAGAGAAGCAGAGAGTCAGACGGCCAGAGAGAGGAAAAGGAAAGAGGGAGCGATAGAGGGAAAGAGAGAGTCAGACAGAGAGAGGGAGGAAGAGAATGATGGACAGAGAGAAGGAGGGAGAGGAAGAGGATGCAGAGGAAAAGGAGTCCAGACGAAGAGTGTCTCCCGGGAAACATTTCAAAAGACAATTTATATATTTTGGAGAGGTAAACCAGCTGCTGCTCACTAATGTTCCACTGGGTTTTTACAGCTCCGTCTGCCTCTCCGTCGCTAGCGATCTGCCGTGCTGTGTCCATGCATGGGCGGGCTACCATGACACCTCTTCTTGAGGGTAAAGCCCCCGTCTGCCTGCTAACCCCCTAGAACAAAAGCAGGGCGCTCGCTGGACAAGGTGTGTCACTAGAGGATTCTACTGCAGTTTAGCAGTCAGCATTTAGCTGTTTAGCAGATACATACATGTCATTAAAAATGTCATAGCGGGGTTTGCTGGGTATGCTTAGCTAAGGAGGTATAGTAGGTTGGCTTGTAACTGGAAGGCTTGTAACCGGCAGGTTGCTAGTTAGATCCCTGGCACCTCCTTGCAGAGTGTCGCGGTGTCGCTGAGTAAGGCGCCTCACCCTGACTTCTCCTGACGTGCTGGCTGTCGCCTCGTGTGGTTGACTTCACCATCAGAACCGTTGAAAGTCACTTTGGATAAAAGCGTCTGCTAAATGTCCTAAACCTAAACCTAAATCATAGCTAGGGTTGAGGGGTTGCCTTGAACAAGGATGCCTACAGGTAGACTGCAGTCTACGGGGATCGTACCTAGTTAGAACCTTATCGCCTGGAGACAAACACCTTACTACTAGACTATCCTCCTCAAAGTTTCTAGTGCAGATAGATTGGTCCGTAACCACTGAGAGACATCCGTTCTGACCGCTCTGTCCTCCATCTGAGTTCTGGCCCGACTGTGGGCTCCTGGGGTTCACCCTGGTAACCACACCCTGGAGGTCACTTCCAGCCGTTCATCTCCTTGAGCTTAGAGATGTTATTGCCCTTAAGGGGGTTGGAGGGCAGTTGGAGGAGTGTGGAGGAGGGGAGGAGAGTCTTGGAGGGGTTATGGAAGAGGGGCAGGATGTGGGTCTTGCAGGGCTGGCCCCACAGCTTCTCCGTGGGGATGGTCCATATGCTCCTTTCTTTCTTCTCCTTTTTCTCCTTCTCTGTCTTTTCCGTCTTGGTCGTCTTCTCCTCCTTCTTCAGTGGGTCCTTCTTGTTCTTCTTGTCCTTGGTGGACCCGGGGGAGATAGTCTGCAAAATGACCAAACTAATTAACCACATGAATGACAAACTGTTTATTGGTTTATCTATGCTAATGATGCTACTCTGACTTATTATGCTTATAACGGCAAACATGTATATCCTGACAATCATCCTGTTTACCACATAAAGCATACGTTGTGTGTGTCTCAGAAGCAGAGAGACACTCCGTCTCTTTGCTTCTGATGGCCCAGAAGACCCGAGTTACACAGTTATCTAGTATTGATTAGGAAAGATGATTCAAGCAAACTGTGTTTGAAGCCAAACAGAAACAGAGATAAGGAGATACGTCTGGATGGGCATATCTTCAAAAGGTTTTGCCAGCAAGGTACTGTTTATTGACAGTAATATTATTTTAAATAAACAGTACCTTGCTGGCGAAACTGCTGCCAGTACAGTAAAACTTTAAGAGTGAATCTAACACCCATCATCAGGTAGCCTTCAAAGACGATTCTACTTTACTGGGTCAGAGCAGCCTTTTGAAGGTATGCCCATCCGGGCGTATCTACTTATACTCAGGTTGTCTGGGCCATCAGAAGAAGAGAGACGGAGTGTGGGGTCACAACTTATGCTTTGTGTGGTAAACAGGATGATTGGCGAGATGGACATGTTTGCTGTCTCAACATACAGCACATCGCTTTAATATTACAGTAATCTACTGGCGGCAAAATGATACGGCTTGTACCGTTGGACTCCTTGGAGCTATCTACCCAGTTATTTTGTGTAGATAGCTTGATATGAGAAGATGGTTTTCAAGCATATTAGCATTAAGCATCTACCGGAAGTAAACAAGATATCAAGGAAGCAGCTAGCCTCCAGCCATATAAACGCGGGTCCCCACTAACAAACGCCAGATATAGACCAATGAAATATCAATCAATTTATAATATTAATCGATTTGCGCTCGCGTGCCCCTAGCACTGCTCGACTACGAGAGCAGCCTTTTATTTCATCACCCACCTAACAAACAACCAACACAGGGGTTATCCCCAGCTTTAGGACCTTGGTGGCGGTGCCCTCCAACTCCAACAAGGGAAACGTTATTTTCCCAAGATTCTTTGCTATTTGCAGCATATGTCTGTAAATGTACACATTGACTGATGAAATGCTTGAACGACCATTGAGACTCCACAATATACTGTCCTTCACAGCATTGCACTGTAAAACCTAGAGTAGATTAACTCTTAGAATTTCGCTGTCAATTTACATCAAAGTCTTACAGAGTAGGGCTAAAACTATCTCCACCATATCCTCATCTGCCTTCACACCTTGTCTAGCAAGCTAGCAGGTCAGGCTTTTTAGCCTGCGTAGCATAAGTCTAGCATGTCTGGAGGGCCTAGCATGATGGCATGTGTCTGATAGCATGCTGGAGTGTGCCAAGCTGAAGGCTGACTCACGCAGCAGCAGAGGGTGAGGCACCCAAGCTTAGCGGCGCCGCGGCCTGTCCCTGCGTAGCGGTTCTTCTTAGGCAGGAGCAGGACAAGAGACACGGCCAGAGATAGATGATAGAAACTGTGGACGTACGAGTAGTCCCACTCCTAACAGAAACACAAATTATGAGACACATTAATAAACTCTCTCACACACACACACACACACACACATACATTACAATAAACTACACACACCACAACAACAGTAATGAACAATAATAATAATAACCATAACAGCACAAAACACAAACTACACAAATACACAAATACAGACCAACCAGTAAAGGTTTGTGGGGAGGGAGCTGACCTGAAAGTAGAAGCGGAGCATGAGGGCAAGCGCGCCGAAGCAGCACCCAGGGCCCACCTGCTGGGTGTACACCCTCTTGTCCGGGTACACCCCTCGGATCTCCTTCATCTTCTGCAGCTGGAACAAACAACAGCAACACAACTTTATTCATAAGACGTCGCTCACAACATCACAACATTTCAGCCACAGCATCCCAAAGGAAGAGATGATACCATGGTAACCATCTCAACACCAACATGGTCAACTGTCCTCCTCACCCATGTCACAGTGATGATGAAGACAGCAGATCCTATTGGTCCAGAGTAGACCCCGTAACCATAGCGATCCTGGTAGGTTCTCACAGCGATTGTCAACACTCCAAACATGGTGATGCTGGAACGCCGCGGCTCGTCAAAGTCTCCTAGAGCTAGGAGACAGGAGAAAAGGAGGCATGAGAGAGGAGGATCAGAGAGATGTGTATGTGTGTTTGTGTGTGTGTATGTGTGTGTGTGAGCCTGTTAACTGACATGTAGCACACATCTATGTAGCTTTAATAGTTAAAGGGCCATGAACACAAGCTCCTCTGACAAATGCGCTCCACACGCAAACAGCTGCTTGGCTAAGCCCCAACACAGCTGAACCAGTCCAAATGTTACACACTGATACTGGCTGATACTCAAACTAATATCAGTGTAATTCTCAGAACACATACTTATATTAAGATTTTACACATAGCAATCAAACTAATATCAATATGTTACACATAAAACACTTGGTGATATAAATATATTGGGGGGGGGGGGGGGGGGGGGGGCTAGACTGTTGTAGAGGGGAAGGTCGTAGAAAGCAGAAATGACGCTAAGAGCCCCTCAGAGAGAGAAACAGAGGAGGTCGGAGATCACACACACAACACCCACTTTAGCATGGTTTCCTTCTTCCGTCTTTCTCAGAGATATACACATACGGGCCAGATATGCTCAATGCATTATAGAGTGTAGATATTAACTGAAATCTTTAAAACATATCAAGTCATGTTAGGAAAAGTCATATTATTGAGTGATGATGACTTACCGATGAGTGTGACCCACATGGACAGAGCGGTGCCGTAGGTGGTGAAGTACTCCAGAACCTCATGTCTCATGAAACACAGGATGGACAGACCCGGACCCTCACACACATGCAGGATCTGTTAACAGTATAGAACCTGTTATTATAGATGATGGGTGGGACACTAGAGAGAGGGGTTTGACAGTAGAGAGTGGGGTGTGACTGTAGTGACCGGGGTGTGACAGCAGGGGGCCTCACCATGGTGAAGAACATGGTGAAGAAGTAGACCAGGGCTTCTGAGTGGAAGCCCCTCTTGGTGGCCACACTGGCCACGGGGAGCAGCACCAGACTGCTGACCGTGGGCAACAGGAGCTTCGCCACGAACGCTCCCATCGCGCCTCCAACACACCACGGCTGCTGGGACTAAGACTGCTTTCAAAAAGAAAGGAGCACAAATGGATGAGGGCCTGAAAACACTGTGGTCACATCCCTACAGCTCATACTGGGGCGTGCAAGAAGGTCATTCTATGTTTTAACCCTTCAGCTACTGGACCTTATTACTCTTAGTGGATTGAAATATGTTGACAACAAACTATTGGAAATGGCAGATGTTTAAACTGATATCTATGCAATTATTTTTGCTGTGTTGCGTGATTTATGTTGTAGCTTCATGTTCTGCTGCCAACCTTGGCATGGTTTCTTTTACTGAAGAGATATTGAATCTCAAAGGTAGAACCTGTTAAATAATGGCTAGTAAATGTTCAACATTTTAAAAAATATACAATACAACACAAATTACCCATTGCACAGCCATGATGCAATGCTGCGCAACAAATCACAACTGGACACAAAGACAAAACAAGACACTATGCAGAGCTACACGCAAGGACAACACAACTGCATACAATGCAACACCAGCAAGCCAACGATGCACAACAACTACATACAATGACATCAACACAAAACACAAAAAATAATAACAACACCCATGACTACTACACACGTCTAGACCAAAAACTATCCAAAGAAGTACCTTAGTGGAGATGAGGGTCCAGAAACAAAAAGAGGGACCCGAACAAGAGGAGGTCCAGAGGAGACCAGAACCAGGGGAGACCAGAGGAGGTCCAGAGGAGACCAGCCCAGAGGAGGTCCAGAGGTGACCAGCCCAGAGGAGACCAGACGAGGTTCAGAAGAGACCAGTCCAGAGGAGACCAGAGGAGGTCCAGAGGAGACCAGTCCAGAGGAAACCAGAGGAGGTCCAGAGGTGACCAGAACCTGAACACTGGAGGAGAAGAGTTCTACAGTCTGTGGACTTTCTCCTGAATGAATGAGTTTCTCGGAGAGAAGCATATACAGTACACACACACACACACACACACACACACACACACACACACACACAGACACACAAACACACAACACACGTGTGTCCAGCTGTCCCCTTCAACATTTAAAGTCCCCATGCAGCAGGCCTCAGTCAGGGGGGTGGGGGCAGCTGCCTGCATACCAGTGGGGCGGGGCAGCAGGGAGAGTGTAGCATTCCAGTAGGTCCTGCGGGTCAAACTGGAGTCACACCAGAGTCACAGCATGTCCACAAAGCTCTGGAGATACTGATGTCAGTTTTAGTTGCTGGGGGGAGTAAAGTGAAATCAAAGCAGATTGTTGATTTTCTTTGTAGGTAGGTACTACTTGGCGTTGGCGACTTTGGGCTTTACGCCCAAAGTTGGGATGCATTTGGCCTGGAACATGGAGGGCTATTTAAGGGGATGTGTGTTGTGGTGATGAAAAGGTTTTCCTAGACCAATCACAGAGCAGCCAAGTGCCAGTAAATGTTTGTGGCGTGGAGCGTTAACGCTGTGATGTTTTATGAACCCAAACACGTGATGAAAAACAACTGACCGCACTAGGAGTCATGATTCATGATGGTACAAGAGGCCACGGAGTGTTAACTGAGCTGATACACACTAATGCACTAATGTGTGTTTTCAGGAATCAGTTTCTTATGTTATTAATGTTCACATGAACTACTAACTTAACACTAAACACTCAACTACTCTCTGTGCCTATTGCTCTCTCTCAATGCAACAGACAGACAGAATGACAGACGTCTTTTGCCTCTCTTGGAAAGGCTGAAGGAAGGACAAGTCTCAGAGACACGAAAACAAATTCCCTCTCTCTCTCTCTCTCTCTCTCTCTCTCTCTCTCTCTCTCTCTCTCTCTCTCTCTCTCTCTCTCTCAGCTGTTCCTCCTGCCCATGAGCTAAAGGCCCAAGCACAAAGGGTGCACTGTGTGTGTGTGTGTGTGTGTGTGTGTGTGTGTGTGTTAGTGTGTATGTATGTATGTGTGTGTGTGAGTGTGTGTTTGTTTGTGTGTGTGTGTGTGTTTGCGTGTGTAAGTGTCAGTGGTGTGTGTGTGTGTGTGTGTGTGTGTGTGTGTGTGTGTGTGTGTGTGTGTGTGTGTGTGTAACCTGACCAGGCGAAAGAGAGTCCGGCGTGCAGCTTTCAAGCTCATCAGGCCACGCCCTTTCTCCACCAGCTCCTCCCCCTACTCCTCATGGTTAATGAACGTATACGTTTAGGGATGGATAGTTTAGATATGAGGGCAGTGATGGTTAAGTTTAGGTATAAGGTTAGAGAAGGTTAAGTTAAGGTATTAGTTTAGAGATGGTTAAGTTTTGGGTATTAGGTTAGAGAAGGTCAAGTTAAGGTATTAGGTTAAAGATGCTCAAGTTAAGGTATTAGTTTAGAGTTGATTAAGTTTAAGTATTAAAGTTAAAGATTAAAGTTGGTTAAGGTATTAGGTTAGAGAGGGTTAAGTGTATGCATTTGAAGACGATTACGTTTGTTAGAAAGTAAGGATCTGCGAGGCAGCAATTCATGATGGGAATAACTTTGCTCTGTCAATGTCGATATGAAGAGTTTGAAAGAAACAAGCTGGTTGACCCCAGCATGACCCCAAGGTTGAGAGGTCAGAGGTGAGCTCAGAATTACAACAAACTAAGGGAACGGAGGGAAGGGTTAATTATAAGGTACTTGCATACTCCCTCAACCCCTAAGAATCCTACATTGGGCCCATGTTGGTGGTTGTGGGTGATCATGTAAACTTGGCGTTGGCCAGCTTTGGTCAACCTCCTATAGCTGGGTGTTGGTGTTGGTTGGGGCAGGGTCCACAACCTTAACAGAGAAGGGTTCTGTGTCAGAAGGATCCTGAACTAAAACTAAGCTGTTTAGTCTCTTGAGTCTTGACTCATAAATGTTGTGATTTTGTTTCCATATGAAGATGTGATTGTGATGTGATTGGCAGATGTGGCATGTTTTGTAGTTTCAGTCACTAAAACATGAGGCAGGTGTTTCTCATTGTAAACCATTAGCTGAAGATGATAAATGCCTTTCACCCATATTTCAGCGCATACATTACTGCAGCTGTGCTACATAGCGTCACACATTGGTATAGTGATGCAAAATGAATTGTAGATGGATTATTTGATTGAAAGGAAGGTCCAGGTTAAAGCAGTATTTGAGTAAAAGTACTTCAACCTTTAAACCTATAATAAACCTACCTAATAATCCTGACCTCCTGTCATTCAGGGAATATGAAGTTTAACTACCTCCAAAGGTTTACTTCCTAAAAGAGCTTTACAACATCTGCTATAAAATCAATGTCCCAGTGAACATATTCACATCCCAGCACACTAAGGGATGAGTGAGTACGCTTAGAGGTTTAGGGGTTCACTGGGTGTTTAGTAGAGGTTCACTGGGGGTTTAGTAGTGGTTCACTAGGTGTTTATTGGTGGTTCACTTAGGGTTTAGTAACAGTTTATAGGGTGTTTAATGGGAGTTCACTAAGTCCTCAGTATTAGTTCAGTGACTAGTGGAAGTTCACCAGATGTTTAGACGTTGTTCACTCTGTGAAATAGGTTTGGTTGAGGTTCAGATGGTGATAAGTGATCACTTAGTGTTTAGTAGTAGTTCACTAAGTGTTTAGGAGTTCCCTAAGTGTTTGTTAGTAGTTCATCACCAAGTGGATAACAGTAGTTCACAGAGCTTTTTGTAGTAGTTCCTCAGTAGTTGTTCATTACAACACTTTGTAATATACTACAACTGAACACAGAGTGAATTACTACTTACCACTGTGTGTGGAGTGGTAGTAGTAGTTCCATCACTAACTGTTTAGTAATAGTTCACAAACACTTAATAAGTGATTTAATTTAGTGTTTAGCGGTAGTTTATCA
The DNA here is from genome assembly GCF_902167405.1 of Gadus morhua. Classification (NCBI taxonomy): domain Eukaryota; kingdom Metazoa; phylum Chordata; class Actinopteri; order Gadiformes; family Gadidae; genus Gadus; species Gadus morhua. The sequence goes on along the minus strand of NC_044055.1, from coordinate 27,124,737 downwards.
GTAAGTGTTAAGTAGTAGTTCATAAAGTGTTTAGTATTAGTTAATCACCAGGTGTTAAGTAGTAGTTCACAAAGTGATTTGTAGTAGTGGGGTCCCGAATCACCGCTCTAAGAGTGTATGGTGCATTCAGCTGGGGGGTAGGGGTGGGGGGGCTTGCTGTATGACTTTGTGTCTGCTGGCGGGGCGGTCTGGACCGGGCTGTTTTCTTACCGTCTGGCTCTACCAGCCTGAATACATCTGGGCAGCTGGCCAAGAGTATGTCAGCTTACCTCGATCTCCCCTTCCTTCCCTCTCTCGCTCTCCCTCACCACTATTTCTCTTCCTCCTCACTTTTTCTCTCGCCATACATCTCTCTCATCTCTCTCAGCCCCCCAACCCCCAGTATCTCTATTTCATTCTCTCTTACTATTCCACTCTCTCTCTCTCTCTCTCGCTCTCGCTCTCTCTCGCTCTCTCTCGCTCTCTCTCTCTCTCTCTCTCTCTCTCTCTCTCTCTCTCTCTCTCTCTCTCTCTCTCTCTCTCTCTCTCTCTCTCTCTCTTTCACTCTCTTTCCGTCTGACCTCGGTTGACCCTCTCTCCCCTGCCCCCCCTCTCTCCCCCCCTGTCTCTGGGTGTTGGTGTTCAGCTGAGATCGTTTCACACGCTTCATTGTGAGAGAAATGAGTAACCTTTTTCTGTGGTTTTGTTTACAACGTAGCTGCTCGCCGTCTGCACACGCCAAGCCTGATGGCTCTCTCTCACACGCACAGGCACAGGCTAAGGCACACACACGCAACCACAAACACACAGACACACACACACACACACACACACACACACACACACACACACACACACACACACACACACACACACACACACACACACACACACACACACAGACACACACACACACACGTACAGACATGAACACACAACAATATAGACATGTTCAGCTTAATATTCATTAGTTTAACAATATAAGGTTAATGGTATTGACGAGTTAGTGAGGAATGAGTAGGGAGGAGGAGGAGAAGGAGGAAGAGGAGGAGGGCTAGAACACGCTGGAGATCTCAAAGAGGTAGAGAGAAAAGGCATTTCAGAGTGAAGACAGACCAGATTAAAGACAAGGATGAGGAGGGAGAGAAGAAGAGAGGATGAAGAGGTAAAGAGGAAGAGAGGATGAGGAGGTAGAGAGGAAGAGAGGATGAGGTGGTATTGAGGAAGAGGAGGTAGATAGGAAGAGAGGATGAGGCGGTAGAGAGGAAGAGAGAAAGAGGGGGTCGAATGGAAGAGAGGATGAGGAGGTAGAGAGGAACAGAGGATGTAGAGGAGGTATAGAGGAAGAGGAGGTAGAGATGATGAGGAGGTAGAGAGGAAGAGGAGGTAGAGATGATGAGGAGGTAGAGAAGAGGAGGGGGTAGAGAGGAAGAGGAGGTAGAGAGGAAGAGGAGGTAGAGATGATGAGGAGGTAGAGAGGAAGAGGAGGCAGAGAGGAAGTGGAGGTAGAGATGATGAGGAGGTAGAGAGGAAGAGGAGGTAGAGATGATGAGGAGGTAGAGAGGAGGAGGGGGTAGAGAGGAAGAGGAGGTAGAGAGGAAGAGGAGGTAGAGATGATGAGGAGGTAGAGAGGAAGAGGAGGTAGAGATGATGAGGAGGTAGAGAGGAGGAGGGGGTAGAGAGGAAGAGGAGGTAGAGAGGAAGAGGAGGTAGAGATGATGAGGAGGTAGAGAGGAAGAGGAGGCAGAGAGGAAGAGGAGGTAGAGATGATGAGGAGGTAGAGAGGAAGAGGAGGTAGAGATGATGAGGAGGTAGAGAGGAGGAGGGGGTAGAGAGGAAGAGGAGGTAGAGAGGAAGAGGAGGTAGAGATGATGAGGAGGTAGAGAGGAAGAGGAGGTAGAGATGATGAGGAGGTAGAGAGGAAGAGGAGGCAGAGAGGAAGAGGAGGTAGAGAGGAAGAGGAGGAGATGATGAGGTCGTATGAAATCCAGCATATTCATCTAAATTACTCTCACAACACTACGGCCAGACAGGTACGTAGGTAGACAGGAAAAAGACAGACTGACAGGCAGACTGACAGACTCTCTCTCTCTCTGACTCTCTATCTCTGTCTGTCTGTCTCTCTCTCTCTTTCTCTCTCTCTCTCTCTCCCTCTTTCTCTCTCTCCCTCTTTCTCTCTCTCTTTCTCTCTGTCTCTCATTGGATCCAGGGGAGGAGAGAGATGCTTGCGCACACCTCTCTCTCTTTCTCTCTCTCTCTCTCTCTCTCTCTCTCTCTCTCTCTCTCTCTCTCTCTCTCTCTCTCTCTCTTTCTCTCTCTCTCTCTCTCTCTCTCTCTCTCTCTCTCTCTCTCTCTCTCTCTCTCTCTCTCTCTCTCTCTCTCTCTCTCTCTCTTTCTCTCTGTCTCTCATTGGGTCCAGGGGAGGAGAGAGATGCTTGCACACACCTTACCTCTCTCCCTCCCTCCCTCTCCCTTCTCTCCCTTTTTCTCTTTCTCCTTTTCTCTTTTTCTCTCACTCGATACACTCACACATCTCAGCACACAGCACAACCAAGCCACCAGGTTTCCCCTGGTGCACACACACATACACCTACACCTACACACACACACACACACACACACACACACACACACACACACACACACACACACACACACACACACACACACACAAAACAAACACTGTCTGCGACATCCTCGGACGACAGCAACTAAAACTGGCCCAAGAAGCCCTTGGACTGCCACCCAGGTGAGAGCCCACTGTGTGCGTGTGTATGTGTGTGTGTGTGTATGTTTGTTTGTGTGCGTGTGCATTCATGTTTGTGTTGGTATGTTCAAATTATGTGCAAGTAACATTAGTATCAATGTGTTTTGTGCAAGCCAAAACAATTATGCACAATTACCATAACTTTCGACCAGATGTGTGTGTGCGGGTGGGCGGGATGTAGGTCTGAGTGTGTCTGTGTGTGTGTGTGCTAGTACTTCTTGGTGTTTCTTAGTCTGCGATAACCAAATCCTTTTTTTGAGGTGAAAACAGGAGAAATGTGCTGTTTGGATAAACACAGTCTATACATATGAGATGTGTTAACATCAGATAATTTGATAAATGTATTTAGACTTATTGGATGCAAATGGAACGCCCATCCCTGGCAACAGGAGTCTAGTTACTGTAGCGGTTCCAGAATGGTCTAAACATGACCAGCCTTAAAGGCAGACCAACGCCAGGCTCCCTCTAAAGACCAGATTATACTTTGACTAGGGGGTCGAAGAGCCGCTGTCAGTAGTGGGTGGGTCAATACGCCGTGGTTCCCCACTTTATTGTTCTAGGTCGATATTTATAAGGTAAAGATGAAAAGCTTTACAAGTCCTAATTCCCAGGCTTCTAGCTAGAAGTAATAGTAAAAGTAAAGTAAAAATAATCTCAAATGCATGTTTTGCAAATCCTTTTAAGACAGAGATGCCCACAACCTCTGGACTCTGTGGGTAACGCCGCTGACAGAGAGATCCACAGGGTTCCTATGGTCCAGGTGCCTATGCATGTGTATCAATTTGGTTTTAAGAAACTACAACCCATATGACCAGCACAGACAAACAGGCAAGCAGGCACTGGGAACATCTCTGGTGGAAATCCCAAGAAAACTCTCCCCTCTTGTCCTCACCTCTCCTCTCTCCCCTCCTGTCCTCACCTCTCCTCTCTCCCCTCCTGTCCTCAGCTCTCCTCTCTCCCCTCCTGTCCTCAGCTCTCCTCTCTCCCCTCTTGTCCTCACCTCTCCTCTCTCCCCTCCTGTCCTCACCTCTCCTCTCTCCCCTCCTGTCCTCACCTCTCCTCTCTCCCCTCCTGTCCTCACCTCTCTCCCCTCCTGTCCTCAGCCCTCCTCTCTCCCCTCCTGTCCTCACCTCTCCTCTCTCCCCTCCTGTCCTCACCTCTCCTCTCTCCCCTCCTGTCCTCAGCTCTCCTCTCTCCCCTCCTGTCCTCAGCTCTCCTCTCTCCCCTCTTGTCCTCAGCTCTCCTCTCTCCCCTCCTGTCCTCAGCTCTCCTCTCTCCCCTCTTGTCCTAAACTCTCCTCTCTCCCCTCCTGTCCTCAGCTCTCCTCTCTCCCCTCCTGTCCTCACCTCTCCTCTCTCCCCTCCTGTCCTCACCTCTCTGCCTCTCCTCTTCTCTCCTCTCTGTCCTCTCCCCCCTCCTGTCCTCACCTCTACACCTCTCCTCTCATCCACAAAATGATTGAATATAGGCGGTGTGAATGTGCATGCTCCTGCATGTGAGTGTCTATGTGTCTGTGTGTGTGTGTGTGTGTGTGCATGCGTACGTGCTTATGTCGGTGTACGTGTGTGTGTGTGTGTGTGTGTGTGTCTGGCGGATGTCCAGGGGTGTGTATGTTAATGATCACCAGGTGTGGCTGCTTCGAAACACCTGTCACCAATATTTAGTGGCAGTGCGGCCCAGAAAGAGAGCCAGACAGAGAGCCAGACGCCTGGCAGGTCCAGTCTGGCCACTGTTTGCTTATTTTAAGAAGCTGCTCAGCTGGACGGGAGCGTAGACACCACCCAGCACCTCCTCTTTCCTAGAAATCCAGCCCCGCGTCTGCTCCTCCTCCCCTCCATCTCCTCCTCCACCTCCTCCTCCCCTCCATCTCCCCAACCTCCCTCCCCCCCACCTCATCCCCCTCCTCCCTATCCACTCCTTTTTCTCATCCCCTCTTCCTCTCCTCCTCTTTTCCTCCTCCCTCCCTTCCTCCTCTCCCCCCCCCTCCTCTCCTCCTCTTCCCCCCCTCTCCAGGGCTGAATGAATGTGCTGTCATATGTGTAGTGTAGTACTACGTGCTTTTTCAGCTGCCCAGTTCAACCACAGTCTTCTACTCTTGGACGCTGGGAGATGCCCCAGTGCAACAACCTTCTTCTAGTGGTGGACACTGGGTGCGGGTCAATACAGCCAGAGTGTTCTTCTGGTGGAAACTGTGTGTGTGTGTGTGTGTGTGTGTGTGCGTGTGCGTGTGCATGTGTGTCTGTGTGTGTGTGTGTGTGTGTGTGTGTGTGTGTGTGTGTGTGTGTGTGTGTGTGTGTGTGTGTGTGCATAACAAAGATGTACCTGTACGACGATGGCAGAAGCGTCCAAGGGGCTGGTGGTTTAATCCTCCACTCAAAACCTGTCCACGGATAGAGAAACTACTCATGTTCTTTAGGAAAATAAGTGTTAAGTATAAAATAAGATTCCAAGTAGAAGTTACTCATTTAACATTATTGTTTAATGGATTATTGTTTATTACCTGATGATACATGATCAACCAAGAAAATGCATTGGGATATCTAGTTACACATACTAATACTACTTGTCGATCTAAATTGTAACTGGTTAGATAAAACTAATAGGAAACCCCTTAAACAGATTATAGATAGTCTGGATTTTACACAATTGTTGGAAGGTCCAACTAGAATAACTGCATCTTCCCAGACTCAAATATAATTAATATTTGGTAACAAGCCTGAAAGAGTTGTTAAGACATTTAATTGTATTACTGGACTGTCCGACCATAATCTGACATTAATGTCCAGAAAACGAACAAAGAAACGTTTTCATCATTCTAATAAACCTAAAGAGCCACTCAGGATTCCAAAAAATTAAATGGCTAATTTCCAAAGAGCAGTGCAGCAGACTGATTGGAAACATTTACTTCCTGGAAGCAATACAGAAGCAGAAAGCAAATTGTTATCTGCCAAGTTACATAGTCTAGTTAAGGAGTTTACTAAAAAGGTCAAAGAAAAGAAAAAAATCAATGGCTCAATACTGAAATATTCACCCTGATGAAGGAAAGAGAGTCTGCATGGAAAAGATCATTGAAGACCGAATTAAATATTGACAGACATAGGTTCACTTCACTGCGTAATAAAGTAAACAAATTCATCAGAAAGGCCAAAGCAATTATCAATGAGGCAAGAGTAACACAAAGCTGATCTGGGAACAGATTAAAAATGTAATGGGAATTAGTCACAGGCCCAGGAGGCAGTTAGAGCTGAATCTGAATGGTAAATCAATGCAAGATCCAGCACAACTAGCTGTAGCTTTTAATGAATATTTTATAAATTCTGTGGCTGAAATTGCACAGAATTTTCCCTAAACAACTGCAAGAATTCTAGAAGTAGATGAAAACAAGCCTTCTTTCAGCATTCAACCTATTTCTGAACTTAAAACTCAAGCAATAATTAATTCTCTTAAGATCTTAGCAGCAAAGGATATTTATGGTATGGATTCTAAAATGCTTAAATCTCTGCAAGTCACCTAGCCTACCCCATCACACAAACTATCAACCAGTCAGTACGACAGGGGATATTACCAACAACCTGGAAGACAGCAATTGTTACTCCTGTATTCAAGTCAGACGACCCTCAGAACATATGTAACTACCGCCCAATCAGTATTTTACCTATAATTTCCAAGGTTGCTGAGAAATGTGTATCAGAGCAGCTTGTTTCTTTTTTAAATAATGGTCCATTTACTCTTCATCCCATGCAGTTTGGCTTCAGGACCCACCACTCTGTGGAAACAGCTAAGTGTTTCGTCTTAGAGGAGGTCCGAGCAAAGGTCGACAAGGAAAGTGATGTTGGGGCTGTGTTTTTAGACCTTCGTAAAGCTTTCGACACAGTCAACCATCAGGCCCTTATTGCCAAACTATCTGCTTTTAACTTCTCACCTTTAACACTCAAATGGATTGAGTCATATTTAACTGGTAGAAGTCAACATGTTTTTGTGAACAATCAACGTTCACCAGTTCTTAACTTATGCAATGGGGTACCACAAGGATCGATACTTGGCCCGCTTTTGTTTAGTCTGTATATTAATGATCTGCCGTTGGTTTGTCCTGATATCAAAATACAAATGTATGCAGATGACACTGTAGTACATGTGCATGCCAAAACAAAAGATCTGGCTGCTGCTAAACTCACTACAGCTATGGACCAGATCACTAATTGACCAAACCATTCCTGCCTGCAACTTAATGTTAATAAAACCGTAGGAATGTTTTTTACCAAAAGACAATGTAACATCATGTCGAACATAACAATATTAGGTCAAAACATAAGTGCCACAATTTAAGTATCTGGGCTTTATCATTGATTCTACTCTTTCTTTTAAATCACACATTAAGAAAGTGTGCAACAGGGTCAAGTTTTGCCTAGCCAATTTTAAATATATTAAATTCCCTAACTTTTAATGTTGCCAAACTTGGCATGGATGCCATGATTAAGTCACATCTTACATAGGCCTACTGTATGACAAGCTGGGGGCAAACTAACAGTTTGTCATTGAAGCCATTAGCAACTCTTTACAAGAGAACACTCAAAGTGTTGGACCAGCCTAAAGCCCAGTTCAGACCAAAGATTCACCTTGCAACGACTTGCAACTCGCAACTCCTTGCGACGCCTTGCGACGAGAAGGGCTGCGACGTTCTAAAACTGGGCAGTTCACAGTAGCCGCGTTTACATGGCACATCTGATCCGCATAGATTTCTATGCGGCATAGATCTGTTCCTAAAATGTGTTCCGAATGTACTGTATTCTGTATACATGGCAGTAACAAAAGTGTCCGTTCTGTCTCTCGCGCACACCTGACACATCTCTGGACCGGCGGCGACATAATGGATGTCTTATCACTATCGGGGATTTTAAATTTGATTTTAATGAAAGCACAGCAGGAGAGAGCTTTTCTCTGCCTGCTCCTTCAATTAAGAAGGAGGACGACAGCGCAGCAACGTCAATTTCTCGTCAGATCTTTATATTTACCCTAAGCTCCGCCGCAAACAGGGGAATTTGGATGCGAGTCCGCAGCCAAGACTGGTGGGAGAGAGTGGTCTTACGGGAATTTAGTGACCAGGAATCCTCGAAGGTCCAATTGCGAACTACTGCAGCTGCCATCTCTCTAAGTTAAGAAGTATTTTAACGTTCAGCCTGCAAAAGTACTAGTAGTAGCCTACTCATTTACAGTTATCTCGGACGAGCGCGGACACTACGATACGCGAACACGTCATTAATAACACCCATGTGTCCCGTCACTTAGCAACCGGACACGCTTACCGGACTACTTTTACTGAGTGATAACAAAGACATGAATCAGGCAATAAATCCACTTTCCTTGACAGCGGTGAAGTTCGGTGTGCTTAAAAGTACCGACGGAGCTCAGTGGACCAATTGCGAACTACTGCGGCTGCAGTAAGTTAAACCCCAATCTATGCGGAATAAGTGTAGGCCTATACATGGCGATTTAAAACGGACTACACCACCTCTTCTATTCGGCATAGAATCTATGCCGAACAGATAATTGTATTCCGAATGAGGCGTATACATGACCATTTTCTATGCCGCATAGAAATCTATGCGGCATAGATGTGTCCATGTAAACGCGGCTACTGGCTGCAATGCGCTGCAACGGTAGGTGGTTTCCCTAGCAACTGTGAACGCAAGTTCACAAGTTGATCTGGCTGCCTTTCGTGTTTTCACGAAGAATTTATAATTTTTTTTTGCGGAGATTTTCTATGTGGGTCCACGGTACAATGGAATGAAATCCAACCCTATCAGGCAATAAATCCACTTTCCTTGACAGCGGTGAAGTTCGGTGTGCTTAAAAGTACCGACGGAGCTCAGTGGACCAATTGCGAACTACTGCGGCTGCAGTAAGTTAAACCCCAATCTATGCGGAATAAGTGTAGGCCTATACATGGCGATTTAAAACGGACTACACCACCTCTTCTATTCGGCATAGAATCTATGCCGAACAGATAATTGTATTCCGAATGAGGCGTATACATGACCATTTTCTATGCCGCATAGAAATCTATGCGGCATAGATGTGTCCATGTAAACGCGGCTACTGGCTGCAACGCGCTGCAACGGTAGGTGGTTTCCCTAGCAACTGTGAACGCAAGTTCACAAGTTGATCTGGCTGCCTTTCGTGTTTTCACGAAGAATTTATAATTTTTTTTGCGGAGCTTTTCTATGTGGGTCCACGGTACAATGGAATGAAATCCGACCTTTTTAATATCCCCCCCCACGATAGTATGAGTTCGAATCCCGTAATGTATCGTATTTTAAGCATTCGTTTTTCATTTATTTCTGCTTAAAACGGTTCTACGTGACAAGTTTCTTCCAATTACACTCCAAATACGAATGAGATGGGAATGTTTTTGACATTTTATTGAAAGACAAATCAAAGAGGCATTCGCAAGGACAGCTACGTGTCTGGCCCGATTTCCAACAGCTGGCGTAGCCACGTCAACAAAAGACGCATTCGGCTAATGGTCACCAGTTAACACGGTCACGAGTTGAACTTAATAATAATAATAAATGAAATGTATATAGCGCTTAATATGGTACTCTAAGACACTTTAGAACACCACACCAAGTGCCACTGCAATGTCGCCACATGCTTTCTTCTTGCTGCCCCTGTTGCTATACCCCTTAAGGTGCGGCCACACCAGACGCGTATCTCGCGTAATTTTTACGCGAGATACGCGCGTAAAATGTTGCTTGACCATTTTGTGTCAAAAATGGTCGCATACGCGCCATACGCGCCTACGTCACTCGCCTAGATGAGTCCATGTCCATGCAAGTGAACGGAGCGTTCCCTCTTCGTCATAACTATCAAACCAAACATCCTTCACATTCACAGAGCGAACATTACGATTGTAAAATGCACATTTCTCGCTAAAAATGTTTCCATAAACGCATTTAATGGCGTAACTATGTTACTATTTCCACCCAGAATAAAGAAAGTTGTCGGCCGTGGCTGCGCTGGAGTCCGAGGTAGGAAACCCAAACGCTGCCGTGTTTGGGTGATAGAGTTTAGATCGGGTTAGATTAAATAATCTCAGATATAAATAACAATAATCGGGTTAAATAACTTCACATGGTGTGTCTGGTGTGTTTCCAGCATTCGTAGTGTTGATCAGCAGATATATAGTCCGCCAAGACGTTGAGGTTGCTTAGTAACCAGAGACTCTGTCCATGCAAGTGAACGGAGCGTTCCCTCTTCGTCATAACTATCAAACCAAACATCCTTCACATTCACCGAGCGAACATTATGAAAGTAAAATGCACATTTCTCGCTAGAAATGTTTCCATAAAAGCATTTAATGGCGTAACTATGTTACTATTTCCACACAGAATAAAGAAAGATGTCGGCCGTATGCTTCTGTCCAAGCTCACTACTCTCTGCCAGTGACGTCGGGTCAAGCTCAACGCTGATTGGGCAACGCGGCTAATCGTCATGCGTATGAGCATAAAGGTACGGCCACACCAACCGCGTTGCTCGCGTTAGGGGCGTTGAAAATCTGCATTTTTGCAGAGGGAACCATTGGTCTAGGCGCGGTACACGCGTTGAAGCGCTGAAGCGTTGCGTTGGGGGCGTTGGGCGCGGCAGTTGCACGTAATTACGCACGTAAACGCAGTAACGCGCCCAACGCATCAACGCCCGGATTTCAGAAAATTTAACTTTCAACGCTCCAACGCGTGACGCTTAGCCGCGGTAGCCAATCAGCGTGGAGCTTGACCCGACGTCACTGGCAGAGAGTAGTGAGCTTGCACAGAAGCATACGGCCGACATCTTTCTTTATTCTGGGTGGAAATAGTTCGCTTGGTGAATGTGAAGGATGTTTGGTTTGATAGTTATGACGAAGAGTGAACGCTCCGTTCACTTGCATGGACAGAGTCTCTGGTTGCTAAGCAACCTCAACGTCTTGGCGGACTATTTCTCTGCTGATCAACACTACGAATGCTGGAAACACACCAGACACACCATGTGAAGTTATTTAACCCGATTATTGTTATTTATATCCGAGATTATTTAATCTAACCCGATCTAAACTCTATCATGCACCCAAACACGGCGGTGTTTGGGTTTCCTACCTCGGACTCCAGCGCAGCCACGGCCGACATCTTTCTTTATTCTGGGTGGAAATAGTTATAGTTACGCCATTAAATGCGTTTATGGAAACATTTTTAGCGAGAAATGTGCATTTTACTTTCATAATGTTCGCTCGGTGAATGTGAAGGATGTTTGGTTTGATAGTTATGACGAAGAGGGAACGCTCCGTTCACTTGCATGGACAGAGTCTCTGGTTGCTAAGCAACCTCAACGCCTTGGCGGACTATATCTCTGCTGATCAACACTACGAATGCTGGAAACACACCAGACACACCATGTTAAGTTATTTAACCCGATTATTGTTATTTATATCAGAGATTATTTAATCTAACCCGATCTAAACTCTATCACCCAAACACGGTGGCGTTTGGGTTTCCTACCTCGGACTCCAGCGCAGCTGTCACGTTAAAATTGTACCGGGGGCGAAAATTGTACCGGCCTACGTCATCAGTTGTTTACGTCTTGACAACCTGCCTGGCAACAAACGACGCGATCGTCTGTTGCCGGGCAGGTTGCAAAAAACATTCGGCTCATGTTTCCAAAATACGAAATAACATAATACAGATAACGGATCGCTAGATAACACTTGTTTTTACTTTATATTTGTATTGTATTTAATTGTTTAATCGAATAACAACAGGGAAACGGGCGATCGCGTCAAATGACGTAGGACGCGAATGTTTGCGGCGGCGGCGTTTGGGTTTCCTACCTCGGACCAGTGGCGAACTTAGCCCTTTGGGGGCTCCAGGCGAACAGTAATTTAGGGGCCCCTGCATCTACCGGTCTATTGTACCTTATGTCGCATAATGAGAAACTCCATACAAGGGATGAACAAAAGTCACTATCCTTCTTTCATGCAAATGTTAATTATCTATTCACAAATTGAGAATAACATAAAAAACAATCAGATTAGTTATGTTGACAACAAACAACAAACAAAAGCAAAAAACACGGTCTGCACTTTCACTAGACAAACCAAGACCTGTTCACCCTCTCATCATTTTTCATTACTATGTAAGTGTATGCTTTTGTGAATCTGCGGCCCTTGGGCCAGAGTGCTGGGTCATCCACTAGAATATGTGTGCGCCTGCCCAAGACACAGCTGCTTGGGCTTGAGTGCTGGGTCATCCACAAGAATATATGTCTCGCAGTCATTGTTATCGTTATTGTCATCAATTTCAATAACCGAAGTGGAAGAAGGAGAATGAGCAATATTCACTACCAGTTGTGCATCATCTCCGTCAGTTTGTTGACACACGTCATTAGCATGGCTGCTGGCTGAGCCAGAGCCACTTGGAATGAAAGGAGCAGTAACGTGAGAGCAAACGACGTTGACGGCTGCTCTTGAGCCGCCGATGCGGTCCCGCTAACACTGCGGTGGCTGTAAAAAAGCTGGATAGCTTTGGCAGCTTTGAAAGCAGGTCGTGCCTTTGGTCTTTCTTCTTCTTTTTATGTGACCCGCTTTCGTACGATCGCTTCATGTTTCACTCGATTTATGTCTCACTCGATTTCTCTCTCTCTCTCTTACCGCTTACTGTTTTGAA